>NC_056728.1:837468637-837683637 GCF_019279795.1 Protopterus annectens | reverse complement strand
CAGTGACAGGTAGACTTCTGGTGTGGAACACCTGTCGCCCATGTTTGTGATGACCAGGTCCAATATGTTTTCACCTCTGGTAGGGGAGTTTACCAGCTGATCCAGGGCATTTGAGTTGATAACGTCAAGGAAGCGCTGTGCCTGGGAGTTTGTACTCAAGTAGTTTTCCCAGTTAATGGTAGGGTCATTGCGACTGCCCAATATCAGGGTGTTCAGTAGGACCTTCATGATTTCCAGTGTCTCCAGAAAGGTGGAGTGGTGGTCCTGGGTCATGGAGGGTGATCTGTAGCAGGCCGCGATTTGCATTGCAGATTTTCTCGATGTTAGTTGCACATGGATGATCTCAGAGGTATCATGCTGTGCCACTAACCTGGAGGTGTAGGTATCCTTTATGAATACGGATACACCCCCTCCTTTTGTGTTTCGGTCCATGTTCCATGGCCGAAACATGTGGTACAGGTTTTAGCCTGGTAGTGCTGGGGTGCTCTCTGGAGCCTTGAACCAGGTTTCAGTTACTGCACAGATGTCGATGTTCTCCATACTGAGGAGTGCTTTGAGTGCATGCATTTTGAGATTTAAACTCTTGGCGTTGAGTAACATAACCCTCAGTTTTTTGTTAATTGTGCTGTTTATGGAGGAGGGTTTGACTTTTGAGCCTTGCCTAAAAAAGGCACTATAGGGGCAGCAAGAGCCTTGGCCAGTATTCGAAAGCCTAGGGGTGACAGGTGCAAGCCATTTCTCGTGAAGCAACGCGGCTTGTCGATCATGTCGTCCCAGGCTGATAGACACTGGATCCCCTTTGAATGACATCAGAAGCTTAGCCAGTTGTTGAACTTGATCATTTTTTCTTTATACTGAGGTATCATTCTTGGTGAGGGCAGGATGCTACTCAGGGTCAGGGTCATACCAGCCTGGGCTACATGATCAGAGAGCTCTTCCATTTTTCTTTTCATGTAGGCCAGGGAGGTACGTCTCAGGTCATTCACACCAACATATACAATGACAGAGTCATATTTGTACTTGTTCTGGAGTGACCTGAGTGCTTGTGTTATGTGGCGGATTCTGGCTCCCGACAGGCAGCTAACAGTAACCTTCTGCTTGTCCAGCCTAGTGAGTGGGACATCAATGTGCCTGACTATAGAGTCATCTATTACTAGTGTGTTAGGTATGTTATTTCGCCTTAAGGGCTGTGATTGTGTGGCACACTGATTTTGTGTTTTATGTTTTGTCTGGTTTGTGAAGGGAAGTGCAGGTTGTTTGGGTGTCTGCTTTGGAGGTTTCTGATGCTTTTACACATTTTTATTTAGATCCTCCTAGTATGAGTTTGTGCATTTATGTGTATTTTTTGCCAGTGCTGGTTTAGCAGGTCTATGTGTGGCTGTTAACCTTCTCCTCTTGACTGTCTGTTCCAGTCTTGGATGGAGACAGCTTAGCCCCCAGTTTGGCTGTATAATTGCATCTCTTGCATATGTTAGTGTTTTGTGGTAGGAGGAGAGGGTTGTCTGTCTACATGAGGCAGTTGTAACATTGCCTCAGGATACCCAGATTCACCAGCTGGACTGCAGAGTACACCTGAAATTGCCCTTTGGTCATGCCTGAATAGTAGGGTGAGCTGCTTAGTCACTTGGTTGGTGAAGGGTGAATAAAGAGCCTTGCCCTGTTGGGCAGTCAAGTGTCAGGGTATATTAGTGCTTGCTATTAGGTCAGAGCAAGTGCTGGGCTGTAGGATGTTTTTTGACTGCTTAGGTTGAGAGTTAGACTAGTTTCAAGGGGAAAAACTGAAGAGAAGACTTAGTGGAGCCAGGAATAATTTAACCCTAGCTAACCGGCACTGCCCGGTGCACAAAACTGTGCAAATGCAGTTTTTATAGCAGGGAAATGAAAGAGATAGAAATTAGCCCAAAATGGCCAATAAACTACTAACTTCTGGGCTGGAACCACTCCTCCAGGGACAGATAGGCTGCTCAAAGCTCCCCTCTTTTACAGCTGAACAGAGAAACTTTCTTCTATCCGAGTAAGGTATGGCCAACTCAGAAACTTGTAACACAGCCCTGAATTCAGCACTAGCCTGAAAACTGGACTATACTAGCTTAGATAGGCAGGAAACAAGGAATTTTTTTTTTTTTTTTTTTGTTGTTGTTTGAAAGGATAAGGCAAAAACAGTAAGAAATACACTTAAAACAGCTTTAAACGACTACAAACGATCAGAAAAGGCTATCACATTTTAGTGTGTAGCCTACAACAGTTAAATAAATTATTTAAACAAAAAATGACTTTTTAAAAGTGCAGGCAGTCAAATAAATACAATATGTGAAAAACGACAAGCTTTTGAATCACAATAAATGCTGGAAAATCGGTGTTTAGGTGGAAAACAGTTAAGTACAGCAAGAAAGTACAGAAAACTAATACTTAATCACTCCAAAATCTCTCTTCTAAGCTAGAAAGCTTGTATCAGTTTAAGGCTTTCTAGTGCTTCCCAGTAGGTTACTTACAGGAAAGATGGGAAACAAGTGCAGATGTGGTCTTTTAAACCAGAAAGTTGAAAGAGATGGACAAACTGTTCAAATGGTCAATAAACTTAAATTTCTGGGCCAAGAACCACTCCTCTTGTGGTAGACAGGCTACCTAGTGCTTACCACTCCCACTGATAAGCTAGAAAGCTTTCCTCCAACACAGAAAGGCTTGTGGGACTCAGAAGCTTAGCAACAGTCCTGGATACGCAACTCTGTATCTGGACTAGGCTAGTTACAGGAAAAATAGAAAACAAGCGCAAGTGTGGCTTTTAGACAAGAAAGTTGAAAGAGATGGAAAAAAACTACCCAAATGGCCAATAGCTACAGTTTCTGGGCCAGGAACCACTCCTCTTGTGGTAGATAGGCTACCTAATGCTTACCACTCCCACTGATAAGCTAGAAGAGTTCTCTCCAACACAGAAAGGCTTGGGGGGCTCAGAAGCTTGCTAACAATCCTGGTTACAGCAACTCTGTAACCGGACTAGGCTAGTTATAGGAAAAGCGGGAAACAGGCGCAAGTGTGGCTTTCAAGCCAAAAAGTTGAAAGAGATGGAAAAAAACTGCTCAAACAGCCAATAGCTACAATTTCTGGGCCAGGTTCCAATATTTATTTAGAAATCAGAAGCCTATGAGCCACCAGATGGAAACAGTGGGACTGAGGTCCCCACCCATGGGAGGTCACCACTGCACCTTCACAGCCCTGAAGGTGGCTGTGCTGGCGGCTGAGCAGGAGGGGCAGGCTAAAACTCTAATTGCACCATGTGGCCCTCAAGCTGGCATAGCAGATCTCCAAACTCCTTTCGGAGCTTGCGACACACAAATCCCTGGACCTAGCTTCTGGTGATGGCATCCTGTCCACGCCCGCTCTGAGGAGGGGGACAAGCCCCATCCCCAGAGGCAGTTCCATCCAAAGGTGTTGCAGGTCCAGTGGATGAGGAGGTCCTGGGGTGGGTCCCAGACATTCTGGGGCCCGGTGCCACGGCCAGATGAGGTGAGAGAGGTGGGTCCGCTGGGACCGGCCTTCCCAAACTTGCTATGGTGTTGCAGTTTTAGAATATATGTGGGTTAGTAATAATCAACATAATCAACACAATCCAGGATTAGTTATAACAGCATGCATAGATATTCCCATTAACCCAAAACAACTAATTTGGAACAGTTGCATAGCAAACAAAACACATGCATATATGGAACCACAGTTGCCATTACAATGGCATGCAGGTTACACTGATAGCAACAAGCCACCAATGATTTTATTTCGACATGGAACATTAATAGAAACACATTTCAATATTTGTTGAACAATAGGACATATGTCCCAACAGTAGGTTTGGTGTAAAACTTACCCATTGATTTGTGTGCTTAGATTATTGTTGCAGATATGGTGGGGGAGATGTCAATTAACAACTTGTATATCTTTGCAGTACTCACAATTTTAATGATCATTGCTCTAATCATTACTCCACAGGTATTATTACAATAACCTATGGCCTTGATTTGGGCAGTGGTATGTTTGTACACAGTGTATAATTCAACCTTCTTATATCTACTTTCTACTTCTCTTACCTGGAAGACCTGTGGGGGGATGGTTTTTAACACTACCTGACTGTTTCTATACATATTCACAAAATCCTGGTTGAAATTATGCATACAGCTTACTACCAGTCCTGGAATTCAAACCATGGCTGTGTCTGCTAAAAATACAGCAATCTGCATTTCATTAGAGTGCACTTTTGAGAAACTGCTCTATTTTTCTTCAGTGTTTTCTTTCTAAGTCTCTCTTGATTGTACAATCCGAACTTGTAATTACAACATTCTTATACAGACATTCCTAGACATATTTTTTATGTAGCACAGCGTGGGAAACAGTGGTTAACACAACATTACTATTCAGATATCAGATCTTGGTGAATGCAACATGTCATGCCATACAATACCAAAGTAAACACAACCAGTCCAGGATTTAGAACTTTATTGCCAGGCAGTTACAGTTTTATTTAAATATGACCTATGTGGGACTATTACTGTCATATTGTCTGGTTTATTCAGTACAAACCATACACATTTTTATACTACTAGCTGACATTCTACTCCTTTATATTTATTTGGTATGACTACTACAAGCAGGATTGTTACTCACCAGCCACGCAACACAGTCTTTGCAACCTACTTGCATGGGCTTCCTGGTTCACAGCCCACTCAGCTGGAGCTGTAATGAAAGTAGAAAAACATTTAGGCATACCTATCCATCACATACACAGACTGGACTTTGGTAAACAATTATTGCTATGAATAATTGCACACTGCTGGAACATCACCTCTCTGTCTTGCTTCTTGGACCCACTGTTCCAAGAACTCCCTCTTCCTCCATTTCAAGTTGGTATAGTGGTGCTGGACCTGCTCACCAGTCCAAGGGATACCAATGGTACTGGTGAGATCATGGGCAAAACTTTCCCAGGCTTCCGCTTTAAATTGGGAGCCCTGGTACTGGTCCTGCAGCAGTCTCACATCATGTTTTTTTACCAGGAGTCCTACCATGATCTTGGACTCCTGTATGCCTCAGCACTGCACCTGAAAGTGCATGCTCTCTCCAGCACCTGCCATACTGCCTACAGTGGGGAGATACAACCATTTATGAGCTGTATTCCCACCTGTGAGGTTTAAATATGGCCAACTTCCCACCCTTTTCCATGATTGGACATTTTTGAATGTGCTGAGCTAAGCTAAGCTGCGGGCAAACCTGCTTAGCTAAGGTTTGTGGTGCTTAAAGTGACAGGTTCAACACTGCTTACCAATGGGCAAATCCACTTAGCTGGACTACTCATTGCTTAGCATTCATATTTGCACAATGCTTACACCTGGTCAGCATAGCTGTGCAATGCTTAGCATTGCTTATGTTTTATTTTACTGGACTACTACCTCTATGCGATTGATTCATCATTCATTACATATTATAAATTTGTTTGCCTTCCCTGACATTCCCCAATGTGCTTTCATTACATTTATTCTTGTGTGACTATACTGTATGGGGCACTTGTGTTTATATGGGTGTTTCACTACTTTATTACCCTGACAACTTACATCTGGCCCTAATGGTTGAGAAGTATGTTACTTCCTACATACATATACAAATAAATTAAAATTGTAATGATTACACATACAAAAAGAAAATAGCTTTGGTGAGGCTTGAACCATAAATGACTACATGCAAGGGGTATGCTCTAACCACTACACTATTGCAGTAATGCTTATGTTGGATGTCTATTTCTATTTAACTTATCTTGCCATTTCATCTGGGATAAGCATAGCTAAGCAACAGGCACACCTGTGCAGCTACACTTAAACTTTATTGCACTTGTGAAAAAAAAATTATTTGTTAAGTTTTTTACATTGTACCCTTCAGAATATCCATGCTAATGCTAAACCTGTTATTCTATCTACTTTCTTGGTTTGTAGGGACAGTTGTCCCTTATGGCTTTGTCCAGATTTCTTACCCTGACAGGTTGGGAGGCATGTGTTAGATTATTCATACCCTTCCAAAAATTTATGCTAATGCTAAACCTGTTATTCTATCAACTTTCTCGGTCTGTAGGGACAATTGTCCCTTATGGCTTTGTCCAAATTTCTTACCCTGACAGATTGGGAGGTGTAACATGCAATCTCGCTCTATTTAAATTGCCGTACAGCAATTCTGGTGTGCAGGGCCATGTGTATTGTAAGAGCACTGCTCTCAAACACATCCCCTGCATTCGCACACAGACCCATGTCTGTGTAAGAGCTGAATAGCGCACCTTCATTAATATGCAAGGTGCACTGCTGCTCTACACGGACATGGACTTCTTCGTGCAAGAATAAGCTTATTCTTGTACAGAGATTTGTAAATCCAGCCGAACATTTTTATACAATGCATTGGATACATGTTTGTTTCTAACATCACTTGAATGTTCAAATATATGAGACTTAAATAGACTTGAGATTTGTCCCACATAAAAAGCAAAGCAGGAACATTCAACTAAATAAATGATCTACTCTGAAACACAGTTAGTAAAACAACGAATATCAAAGACACGAGAAGTACTTGCAGATGAAAATTCTTTAATTTTCACAACATGTTTACATGCTGAACAATTTCGACAAGGAAAGCAACCAACCAACGGCATGCCTTCCATAGACAACTGATTATTGCCACTCTTATGAATACTTCTTTAAAAATAATTTAATTGATTTACAATGGATTTACCCCTCCTGTAAGTAAATATACACTTCCCTGGTAACAACTGTGCCAATTTGTTATCTAACAACAATGTCCCACAATGTTTATGAACCAAATTACAGAATAATCTGGTATTATTACAAAAACTAGTAACCAACCGAACAAATGTATCATGTTTTTTTGGAGTATTATAAGAAAGTGTTTCTATCAAAAGAATAAGCATAGTCCCGTGCACACTGGATAACATATTGTCTATACCCTCTTGCACAAAACCTTTTAGCTAATTCCTCACTGTGTGTATGCAACTTTGCCACAGAGGAACAAATCCTCCTAACCCTCAGCAACTGTGAATTACAAATGTTATTAATAAAATGAGATGGATGGCAGCTTTGTGCATCCAACAAAGAGTTATAACTAAACTCCTTCCTAAACAACAAAGTCTCAAGCATGCCATCCACTTGTTTGAAAACCTTAACATCCAAAAAAGAAATCTCTTTCAAATTATAGTTTACTGTATTACTTTTAGAGCATTAATGAAAGGCATATATGGGGTGATGGTATCTGAGTGAGTCAGATAGTATCCTGGATGGAGTTATTCTATGAAGAGCTGATATCAGTATCAGTCAAGGGCAGAACTTCTATTTGTAGCTTCATTATACCAGGTAAGGGAGAAGATGGGTTGGTGCGAATTTAACTACATTTGATGGATTAAAAAAGGACTCCTGCTAGATAGTATTCCAGTCCACATTTACATCCCCCTAGTATAATGGTTTCCTGCACAATGTCAGTAGAGGTCCATGGCACAATGTCTTCAATTGTAGTAGGTTGTTATTAGGAGGGATATAAGTGAAAAATTGACAAGCAGTTTTCTTTTGGTTAACCTTAAGGAGGAGGCCAGTAGCTCAGCTATATAAAATTTGGGAATTTCAAGTGTAAAATGAGGCATATGTAAACAATCTCACATTGGTTTGTGATTTACTGTGGAGCTGACTGGTAAGTGAAGCTTTATTTCAATTTATATTTTATTGTTATCACTGTTTTTCACTGTTTGTAGGTAAAAAGTGATAGCTTGTTAACAAGATTTACTTTGATTCATATTTTTTTTTGTTTTTACCTTTAATTTCTCTGTTGGTTGTTAGAAAGAGATAGGTTTTAGACAGGCAAGCTCTAGCCATACCAAGGGACCTAGACAGCTATAAATTCACACAGACTGCAGAGAGGAAAATCCACAGCATATCTAAACAATCATACCTTGGTTTGTGATTTATTGATCTTTACTGTTAAAAAGAAGGGTGAATGCTAGCGATAGTGAGCAGAAGCTACTGAGTGGGAATTACAGCTTTTGTCTGGCTTGCAGAACTTGTATGGTCAGAACAACTTTACTGTACTTACTTTAGTATTTAGTTGTATATTGCTTGTGTGATTTTTGTCACAGAAGTTGATTTAAGTTCTCTTTAAATTTTGTGGTTACTGATTTTGATTATTCATTTCTTTTACAATATTTTATTAATTTGAAGCTGAAAATGGACTCCTTAAATGAGTATGCAATTAAGGATTTGCAAATGCACAAGTAAAAAATTGTAACAGCTGATAACACTGGTGATCCGTGTTCCTTGTGTCAAAAGTTGGAAGATTTGCTTACCATTATTAGAAGTAAATCTAGACTTTCAGATGACGATTGTACTTGTGCAGTTGGTGCAGCTTGGAGAACCATTGTTGTATGTATTAATAACTGGACAGATGACATAAATAATGTTAGGCAAAGAACAAATAGAACACATTTATGAAATGATGCATCTATTGTCTGTAAAGATCATTCAGCCTCTATGAAACAATATGATGCCACTGACAACTACAGAATTCTGGATGCAAGTATTCAGCAATCTGAGGATTGGGATTGTTTAGAAGGAAACAAAAAAAAGAAAGAAAGGAAGAAGTTCACAAGAATTAACAAGGAAGAAAAAAAACTGACTAATGTCTGTAATGTCTGTAAAGTAAAGAGAACACGTACTAAAAAGGACTCTGCGTTGTTATGTAACACACAGGTTACAGGGCATGATAATATTTTTTCTATCAGAAAACCTTCAGTCTACAGAAAATTGCATTATTTTTCCAAAGAAAACGGTAGAAAAAAAGGCAATGGGCAGATGAAAAGGAAGAAATCAAAATTGAACGTGGAAGGAGTGAAGAACATTACTGTAAGAAAAAAGAAGAGAAAGACAGATACTGACTACATGGCTCAAACTGTGGATTTACAATGCCAGCTGGATAAGAATTTAATACACAAGGAAAACAGTGGGATTAATAAAACTAATGGTGATGAAGATCAATCCTTTGTTACATTTAATAGAGGAGATATTACTGTATTAGAAGTTGAAGATTGTTCAGAGCTGGTCAGTAAAGATATTCTTGCAATTGGAGATTCAATTATTAGAGGAAATGATACTGACAGCCTTCTTAGATAGTATAGCTTGTACTGGTGTTAGGACATATTTTTCAAAAATCACCTATAGAAAGCATAGTCAGGTCACCATGAATGAAAAAATTTTGGGGGTAAATACCTACATGGAATAAATGTCCTGTTTTAAAAAATGGAAATATGTAGAGCATCCAAGCCTAGTTTTGGGCACATGTGTTCAGACAGGATAGCGTACATTTGTAAAGATCAGGGAAGAAAATTTTTGCAACAGATATTTTGCAACATTTGACAAACACTAGGCAGGATTTTTGCCAGGTCAAAAATTTAATAGTTCATAGCAACATTTGATGCATTTCTGATAGTTGTTAATGCCAAAGTTTTTTGTTAATTGGATAATTTGCTACATTCCCACAAGATTGATGTTGTTATTGTTTGTGAAACATGGTTAAAGAAAAATGACTGGAAACCAGTTCTCTCAGGGTATAAATGTTTTTACTGTAACAGATGTTCTAACAAAAATCAGGTGGAGTTGTTATTATAGGGATTAAAGATAGTTATGAGACCTGTTATTATTACATGTTCAGTGATAACTTCAATGCTATAGACTGTGCAACTGTAACAATAAAGACAACCATGGAAAATATAACATTTGTTGGAGTGTATAGATCATCATAGTCAAGTACAGATGACATAGAGGAATTCATACATTTCTTGCATGAAACACAGGAGGGAAGAATACTATTAGCTGGGAACTTAAATTTACCAGAAACAGTCTGGAATGATATTGATTCAATAACATTAGTAAGGAAATTATTCACAATATATATTCAGGAACAACAATTGCTTCAGATTGTAAAAAAAAAAAAAAAAAAAAAACAGGGGATGCAACATACTAGACATTGTTTGTGTTCCTAAAAAAATTGCTGTTACTTCAAGTCAAGTTTTACCACTGTTGATGTGCAGCAATCATGGCATTATAAAGGTTAATTTGTTCCTAGATAATTCTGCCTAATTTAAATCAAAACCAATGCACATCAGGTTAACTACAGATTATATGGAACCAAAACAGTCAGTATGGAAAACTAACTGGAGTGAGGTGTTCAGTGGAAAACCTGCAGAAGGAATGTGAAAAGTTTTGAAAGAGAAATTGTTTGAGTGCAAAAACTCAAAAGAATGTTTAGCATCAGGGTCTAGGTATACAATGTCAGGGGGATATATTTCCATAAGAAAAAGATATCTGATTAAGATGAGAGACAAAAATATAAGAAATGGAAGAGATGTCGAACTGCAACTTTGCAAACTGATATAAACAAGCTGGACAGACAGATTAAGCATAGTGTGAGACAAGATCAAGAAAAAATTGAAGAACATTTATATAAAGATATTGAACATAAAAAGAAACTTTTTTATAGATACTTAAGATATGGAAGGAGTAAAGACATACAAGTTGATAAAACAAGTGCAGATTTTAAAATGTATTCCTGGACACAACAGATTACAGATATATTTACAAAATATTATAAAAAACAGTTTGGCTCCAGAAAAGGGGCAATAAGTTGTCCTAGTGACATCCAGGTAACCTCTGATATTAGAATCAAATTATATTATATTGAAAAAGATCTGCACAAACTGGATCCAAAAAAGCACAGGGAGGAGATGGAATTAATAACAATAACCAGAGAACACTTCAGCAAGAACTTATGGTATCATTATATCTGTTATTCACTAGGTCATATAAATATGGGGAGATTCCTCAAGGCTGGAGACATGCTCTTATTAAACCTGTCTTTAAGGAAAAGGGGAGTAGGACAAACACAGAGTCATATAGACCCTTAAATCTACTTTCATGTTGTGGAAAAATAATGAAGAAGGTAATATTGGATAAGTTATTTTCAAAACCAGATAGGTTGGGATTTGAAACAATATATCAGTATGCATATGTTGAAAATAAATCTATTACCACTTGTAACATGGTGTTCTATAACAATATAATAACAGCTATGAATGAAAAATTGTGCTCTGATGTAATTTATATAAATTTAACTTCATCATTTGACAGGGTCATACTCAAAACACTGATCAATAAATTAGTACAACTAGGTATTGATGTGCTCTTGATAAGATGGGTGACTGCATGGCTTACAAATAGGACATGGCAAGTATCATACAGCAACTGAACATGTGAAATTCTTGGTTACAGTCAGGGTGTCCCACAGGGGTCTGTCCTAGGCTCTTACTTGTTTAGATTGTATCTTTCAAACCTAATTTTTTCATCTGAGGTGTTCTATAGTCAATACGTAGATGACCTGAAATTGGGTAAACTGATTACATGTGTTACAATAAGGCATGTCTGCAAAATAACTTGACTAAATTGACCATTTGGCCACAGGAGAATAATATGCTGAGAAATACATCACAAACTAAGCATATGAGATTTGGAAGACATAAACTGAAAGGTGAGTATTTAATACAGCACACAGTGATTGAAACTGTAGACTCATTTAAGGACCTGGGTATATGGGAAGATACAGTTATGAATTTTTATAATCATATCAACCAATTGGTTAATGATAGTTATTGAACTATAGGATGCATAAAAAGATCTATAAAGTCTAGGAAATCAAAAATTATGAAGTCATTTAATTGTTAGTTACATTAGACCCAAACTTGAGTATGGGATAACAATATGGAAACCCTATTAGAAAACAAGCATGAGTAAACTGGAAAGAGTACAGTGGAAATATGCCAAGGATATCAATGGATGTGAAAATTTAAGTTATTATGAAAGACTAAAATATCTGAACTTGTACAGTGTCTCTTACAGATATCTAAGAGGAGATCTTATTCAGGTATATAGGGCATTTAGTGACAACTACCTCTGGGAATGTTTGGGATTAGCAAAACGTACCAGAGAATCATCAGACAACCTATGTAAAAGATACCATAGGAATGAGAAATGTACTAATTAATTCTCTGACAGAGTAGCTGATGGAACAGACTACCAAATTACATTAAAGCAAGTACTAGTTTAGATATTTTTAAGGACAGCCTGGACATTTATTGTGGGAACAAGTGTTTTTTTTCCAAATATCTTTATTAAATTTTCACATATGACAAAGGCAATTTTACATTTATATAAATGAAAAACATACAAAATGATACCACTTAGTTGCAAAGAGTTTACATCACAGACACCACTGAAACAACTGTAGTTGCATACATTATATGTCACTTATAAACCATCAAGTCATTGTCAGTTAAGAATTATATAGCTCACTCAAATACTGCCTCTTAAACCTCGTTCCTTCTCTGCATATATCATTCACACAATTACTATTTTTTCCTAGCAGTTTGCTCCTACCCTTTTCTAAAGATCCTAATTCCAGTTGTTTATCTCTGTTACTATAGTCACTACTTCTAGTAAAGTTGGTCTAGACTTGATTTCCATTTTCTACTAATTGCTTTTTTGGTAGCCACCCTAAGCAGACTCAGCAAGGCTTTACTATGTTTAAGCAATTTTGATTCTGTATCATAGCTTAAAAAAACTCATCTCCCCAGTCAATCCAATTCACTCACCCAGCATCTCTGACATAGTGGTCTGCAGGGAATCCCTAAAGTCTGCCAGCTTATTGCACTCCAAAAAAAATGTTCCCAGCTACCTCTTTCTTGCCCATCACACCTCCAACATTTGCTATCCATCTGAGGAAAAATTCTTTGGAGTCTACTTGGGGTATAAAAATACCTATGTAAACACTTCCAGGCAAATATCCTAAATTTTCTAGTCTTTGTTGCATATTTGGGAGATATAGATATTTCCTGCCATTGTCTCTTTGTGAATTACTTATCCAGTCTCTCTTCCCAATCCTTTCTAAGCACCTGTGATTGATTCTTATAATTATCATGCAATATTTTATATACTTTACTAATTATTGCTTTTTAATGGCAGCTTCTGTTCTAGATTCTATTAAAAACTCTACCAGTGCTGGTCTTTCATCTAGGAGCCCCCTATTTCTTTCTCTTTGCCTATACTATGATATCTTTAATAGGAAAGACAATCTCTAACCTGCACTCCAAATACATTCTTGGCCTCTCCCCATTCTATTACCTTTCCCTTTCTAGTTATTTGCTCCCAATACCTTGGTTCCTTTGTCAGTTTTCTCCAATAAATTCCAGGCCCCTCTTGTCTATTATCTGTATCCCTGACCATAGTCATCCCCATCAGCAAAATCTCTTTTCTCCATTCTTGTGATGGTTTGGTTCTTAGAATATTCCCTGCTATTTTATTAATATAATGTATGCTTTTGGTTGTTCTCCTTAAGAGTCTGCATCCAAAATTGCAATCTCTCCTTATTTCTTGAGCTTCCTCCCTGTGTCAGCATCATTCCTTTCCACTTGGAATTATAGTTTTCTGCTTGTACTATGTATAATAGCCTTAACTGTGTTGCTGTAAAATGCCACCTCAAATTAGGTAATCCTAGTCCACCTTGTTCTGTTGGTAGAATCAGCTTATCCCACTTGACACTTGCTGTCTTCCCTTCCCAGATAAAATCCTTCAACTCTTTTTTTAATTGCTGTCCACAATTTCTCCTCTGGTTGATAAAAGTATGCCTGACCTGTGTATAAGACTAAAGGGACTAAAAACAATTTAATGGCTTGTATCTTAGTATCCATATCCATATCCATATAACAAAACTTCTAGTTTCTCAATTTTTGTATTATCTTCTGTTTACTCTCTTCCCACCTATCCTTAACAGCCACCACAGAGTCAGTTCTACTCCATACTCCTAAATACTTCATTTTATCATGTCCCCATAAATATGGATATTGTTGGACCAATTCATGTGTGGGTACATAATTTAGCGCTATTGCATTTGTTTTAGCTTCATTAATTTTGTATCCCAAGAAGATTTGAAACTGTCTTAAAATGTTCCACAACATTGTAATGTCTCTGGTTTTGTCATGTATAAAATAATATCATCTGCAAATAGAGCCAGCTTTTCCTGACTACCATACCAACTATGTCATTGAATTTCTGAGTCCCTTATTTTCTGTGCTAATGGTTCTAAATACAATGCAAACAACAAAGGGGAAAACAGCCAACCCTGCCTGGTTCCTCTACTCAAGCAGAAATTATCAGAGAGGACCCCACCCACTTTAAGTCATGCCTCCGATCCCTCATATATTCTACTAATCAACCTTATAATTGTATCAGGGGAAAGCAAATGCTTCCACCGCCCTGCTCATGAAATCCCATTCTACTCTGTCAAATGCTTTCCCTGCATCAAGATCCATCAATAAAAGTTGTACTTTCTTATATTCTGCTTCCCTCTAGATCATTAATCTTCTTTTAATATTGTCAACTATTTGCCTCCCCCCACAAAAACACACTGATCCATATATAACAATTTTGGTATCACTTTTGCAATTCTGGGTTCATAGGTTAGTACTAAACTAACTGCCCTTGTGAGCCATTTTAAGCCTAGCCAATTATCCCTAGTGAAACCCAAACCCTGCACCTTGTGCTTGCAAGGCAAACACCTTAACCGTTAGGCCACCCTCCCAACCCCTATAGACATAAGCACTCTATAATCATGGTTTAGTATTGAAATGGGCTTGTATGAAGCTGGATCCAATGGATCTTTACTCTCTCTCTCTTCCTCTTAAAATATTGTTAAACAAAACCTTTCAGATCTTTATCAGTTTTTCCTCCTCCTAACTTCCAAACTTCCACAGGAATACTATCTATTTCTAGGAACTTTCCTGTAGAATGGCTATTTTTATCTCATCCCTTTCTATCCTGTTAGTAATTTAGCCTCAGCTACCTCTAACTTTGGCATATTTAATTCTTCTATAAACATTTCCATTTGTACCTTTTCTTGATTTCCATATTTCTCTGCTTTATACAAATTTTCATAAAATTTCCAAAATATTTCTAATATTTCTACAGGGTCTCTTGTTATCTTCCTTGTTAAAGACTCCCTAAGCTTGGTGACTGTCCTTTCCACCTTGTGTTGCCTGAGTTGCTGTGCTAAAAGTTTTTGTGCTCTAGAATTATTATCAAAAAATAGTTGCTTAACAGCAATCTTTCTAAACTCATGCATATTATCAATGTAAACAATTATTTTCTGTTTAGCATTCTGCAATTACTCCTTTTTGCAATACTTTAACATTTGTCAATCCCTCTAAATAATTATTGCTACTGTTTAACCATAAATCCTTTTCTTTTATTTCCATCCTAGTTTAAACTTCACTTTAATTTTATCCCATTCCTTAGCTATGTTTTCTGAAGATAATTCTATCTTCTCTAGTAGTTCCTGAATTAATTCCTCAGCCCATTCCTTAAATTCCTCTCTTTTCAACTGATAGGTGGGAAGGTGCCAGTGTCTCATTTTATTTCATTACCTTGCATTTTTATTTTAGTTATTGGTGCATGATCTGAAATAGTTATTGGGCACGTTTCAAGACCTTCAATTAAATGCATATATTCCTGTGAAATATAAAATCTATCTAGCCTAGCCCAGTTTTTGTATCTCGGTGAGTAATATGCAAATTCACTCTGAACTCCTAGTACAGAATTCACATCTTCCATGCCGAACATTTTCATAAATTTCTTCAAAAATCTACCCTCCCTTGTTATACTTTCCTTCTAGGCCCCCCAGACACATCTTCACTGTTGTAAACTAAATTTCAGTTGCCCCTATAGGTAATATTCCTTGCTGAAAGCTGATTATTTCAGAATTTTCTTAAGCTCCATTATAGCAGTTTTAGGGGGGATGTAAATGCATGCCAGTGTAATCCTCATCCCTAGCCAGTAGCCCCTTAGTTCTATGTATCTTCCATTATTATCTTTTTTTCCTCTTCTATCACTATTGGAGCTCCTCTTGCAGTTAATATAAGTACGCCTGTTTTCCTTTGCCCCAAATATTTTGCTGAATAACCATCCTGAAAACCTTTCTTTATCAAATTCGCATGTTCAGTTCTTTCATGGTGTGTCTCCTGTAGCATAGCTATTTACACTCTACATGTTTTAATATAGTTCACTACTCTTTCTTGTTTATATTTATCTGTAAGACCACTCAGATTGAAAGACTTTACTGAAAGCATCATTTTCTTGTATAGTTATTATTACCACCTTTTATATATAACTGCTCTTTTGCTAAATGTCTAGTTTCAACTTTTATATTACATGTATATACTGTTCTGCAGGTTGGTCTTTTATACAGTTGTTTCATGTCATATCCATTTGCGCATTATAGATTAGCCTTATCCATCATGTGGTTGATGATTATATCTTACCCCTAATGAGAATAACTGGGATTATACCATAGATAATTTGAGGAGACTCCTGCATGGTGTAAAGCATTGAGGAGTTGCCTCTGTCCATTAGTAGTACAGGGAGTAGCCATGCAGTAAAGTTTCTGTTTCACTTCAATAGATCCAAGTTGTGTTAAATATGGACAGCGAAGAACTTTGTTTTATGTGGATGGGGAGTCAGCAGTGGTATCCCCTGTGAGACATACCTGCCCCTCCAAACTGGCCTGTTTATATTGCAGAAAAAGTCCTTCTGATGCTATTTGAAGTGCTGATATGCAGTAAATCCATCAATAATAGGTCAGAGGATGCCTTCAATGCCAGACACAGCTCACCTCTTAGCAGTCTGTAGGATACCAAGTATAGTGACAGGGCTTTCAGTCAGTCCATGTCAACATATTGTTTAGGCCTTGTATCCTTTTAGAAAGGTAACTCTGTGAGTGTTCCAGTAGTTGTACTGTATGTGTCTGGACAGATACCTGCAAAGCGGGCATTATATTCAATTACTGGCCTCATGAAAGCTGACTAAAGATGACAATGACAGCCCTAGATTTAGACACAGTCCCTTTGTTTATAAGATGTGCAATATAGAAGGACTTTCTGACAACATACACATGTTGGTGAAAAATTAGGTCACTGTCCACATAAGTTCCCATATTCTGAACAAATGGGTCAACTCTTAGGGGCTTATTGTCAGTGTGGTAGTTCCCCGGGGTAGATGACTTCTGTAAGGATACAGTAATGCATTTTTTGGCATTTACTTTCAGACCATGATTTTGACACCAGTTACTTGTTTGAGGCAAGAGCCCTTTGCTATTGGCTTTTAATTCAGGAAAGTAGATGCCAAACAGGAAAAGCCTAGCACAGAACCCTGGGGGACTCTACTGGCGATTGGTGACTTTGTAGAGGTAACTTCCCCTATTTTTATTATCTGCATCCTATCTGTGACTCAGTTGGTAGTCCAGGAAGTGGCACAGGAATTTATTCCCAGTTTATTTTGCGTTTTCACTATGCCTGAGTGGGGAATTGTGTCAAAAGCTTTGGCCAGGTTGAGGTATGTGATGTGTATCATTTTCCCTTCATCCATTGCTTTGATAACCTTTTCAAAACATCCACCAGGGTGAATAAGCATAAACTTCCCTTGATGAATTCAAACTGAGATGGGTCCAGTGTTTGGAGGTTCCCTATGTACTGCCTGATTCATTTCATTATAAGGCTTTCAATAGCTTTGCATATAAGGCTGTTCAGACTTATGTTTATCTAATTGTCTAGGTTGGAAGGCCCACCCTTATGCAGGGGAGTAAATGTAGCTGTTCTCAATTTGATTGGTAAAAAATGTATATGGAGGTTGAGATGGAGCAGAGTTGTTAGGGGTGTGGCTAAATCATGCTTCATGGTCTTTAATATGCATCCTGGGATATTGTCAGGACCCATCAATGCAGTCTTTTTAGCTTTTGATAGCAGTTTTATGCCTTGGTCTTGTGTGATAGCTGGAGGTGAGACAGTTTTAGGTGGATCTTCAGGGACTAATGGAGGGGAGAGAGGAGTAAAGTTATAGCTAAATTTATAAACCAGTAGGTTTGTTATATCTTCAGTGTCAGCCTAGGTAACAACATCATTCACAATCAGCTCAGTGCATTGCTGCATTGTGTTTTTGAGATTACCAATATAACCATAAAATGTTTTGTGATTGCCTTTGGCTTGGCTGTGTTGTGTAGAAAGAGAGCTTATGATTAAAGCTGACCTCTCCGTTGGTCCATGTTTGGGAGGAACATTCCTATTTTCAGGCCTGATTTACCCCTGCACAAGATTTACCTATATTTAGTGGTATGACCCTATTGATTTACACTATACATAATATTCTAAATCCCCTCATCACTTGATTTTTGCAGCTGTGTACTACACAGAAAATCACACTATATGACCAACATACTAATGGCACCAATAATTTAAAGAAAGAAGACACACATCTTACATCTGCCTTGTTCAGAAGCAAAAATAAAAATATAAAAAATATTTTTTTAATAAAGAATGTGTTTTATGAGTCACTCTAAAAAGTAAAAAATAAGGAAGAATTGTGACAGAAACAGGCAAGTTGATTTCAGAAAAGCATTCGAGGTTGGTTTTGTTCATTCTGTTATTTTTTTTTTTTAAAACAAGTTTATTGTTTTTAACATACAAAATAAATATCATAACAATTTTATACAAGCAATTAAAATAGAAATAGTTATAACATTCAATAAAATAACCAAAGTATTTACAAAGACATCCACTACAAATCAAATCAATTGATTAAACTATAATGTCATGCTATTGAAACTAAGATTTTTTTAACAGGTTTTGTAAAGTATCCCATATAATATAATAAGATGTTTTTCTAGTAGTTCTTGATTTTATTGTCATCAATTCCATATGACACACTTCATTCATAACATTTTTAAATTCATTAAATGAAGGAGGGGTATCTGAAATCCAATTTCTGGTTATTATTTTTCTAGCCACTGCTAGAATAGACCATAATAAGGGAAGTTTAACTTTTTTAACACTTTTAGGAACAGGTGTGTTAAATAATATAAGTGATTTAGAAACAATGAAATTATCTGTGAAAAGGGCCTGCAAAAAATCATTGATTAACTTCCAATATTCCTTCAATTTTATACAGTTATAAAACATATGTGCCCAATCAGCATTTATTTCCACATTACATCTTTTACATAAGTTGTCTTTATTATTTATTTTATTCATCATGAAAGGTGTATAGAAAGATCTATGTAAAAATTTCCAAGTAAAAAGTCTCCAATTAATGGAAGAAGTAGTTTTATAAGCAGATTCCAATATATATTGTTTATCTTGTTGTTTTGGTGATTCACCATTAATAGAAATGAAATAATTCCAATAGGTATCTGAACTGTAATGAGTTTCTTCTCTGATAATTTTATGTATGTATGAGAGCTTACCTTTATCAGAAACTCTATGTTGTAAATTTAATATCAAGTAATCAATCAGTATTGGAACAGATTCTTTAACTGTTAAAGACATTAAATCAATTTTATTAATAAGATGTTGTCTAAAAGTCTGAATTTCTAACCAACATGTTTCTCTCAAATCAAATTCTTGCTTTAAGAAGTCTAAATTTTTTACTTTATTATCAGACAGCAACTGATACCAATACTTTAGATCATTCTCTGTGACCAAAATAGTTCTTTCAGAAGTGGTTGACAAAAGCATACCTTGTGTATACATTATAGGGAATAGAATAAAATTCCATTCCTTATACTTAGGATGCATGAATATAAAATTATGATAACTGATAATAATGTTTAATGGGTAACTAACTATATATTTTGGTGTAATGGATGAAGTACAAAATTCTTTTAGTAACCATAACATGGAGTTATTTATAATAATATTTTTATGTATTAAAGAGATTTTCATGAAGTGAATGCTAATTAGTTCCCAGTAATCTTTCCATCTTGCAACATATGACTGATCTATTAACAAAGTAATAACTTTTATAATAGAAGAGATAGTATATAAATTAAAGTCTGGAAATGAAATGCCCCTTGAGACCAGCTATTAGTATGTTTCTTTAATGCAATCCTAGGTCTATTAGGTGCCCATAAGAAATTTAACATTAGTGAATTCAATTTCTTAATAATTATTTTTGTAGGTGGGAGTATTATTGATTGTATTAAGTATAATATCTTAGGGAATACGATCATTTTAATAATTGTGAGTCTCTCTTCCATGGTAAAAAACATATTGTTCCAACTATTGAAAAGATTTTATATATTAAGAAGACAGGTACTATAATTATTATGTATAATAGATTTGATATCTTTAGTTAATATTATACCTAAGTAAGTTATCTGACCTGAGTTGGGTATATATTTGTTAAAATCATTAATGAGGACATTTTTTCGTGTGTATATTGATAATATTTTTGTTTTTTCTTCATTGAATATTAAACCAGAGATATTTTTAAAACCCATCATTTTATCAAATAAGGACTGCATAGAAGAGTTAGATCCTGCTGATGTAATTAGAACATCATCTGCAAAAAGTTGAATTTTAGATATTGTATTTTCATCTATATCAAATCCTTCTATATCAGTACTGTTTCTGATCAAATTAGCCCAAGGCTCCATTATTAAAGTAAATAATAGTGGAGAGAGTGGACACCCTTGTTTTGTACCTTTTAAAATGGGTATTTTTTGTGAGACATATGTTCCTATCTTAATGTAAGCCAATGCTCCTTTATATAGATGTTCAATTAGATTTACAAATGCATCTGAGAAGTTTGTGCACTTCAGTAAAATAAACAAGTAGTCCCAACTTACTGAATCAAATGCTGAACTTATATTGAGAGTAATAAGTGTTAAATCTTTCTTTTTCCTATTTGCAAAATCAATTAACGTTAAAGTTCTCCTTATATTATCAAAAGTATTTCTATTTACAATAAAGCCTGTCTGGTCTATATCTATAATGCCTGGGATGATTGTCTTTAATCTATCAGCAAAAATACTCATAAACATTTTATAGTCAACATTAAGTAATGAAATAGGTCTATATGAAGTGCATCTGGTTGGGTCTTTATTGGGCTTTAAAATTGGCGAAATAAATGTGTATTGCCAAGATGGGGGAGTTGTTAACTCATTTTGAGCCAAAATAAAAACCTTATGTATTAATGAGTAAGTACTTTTGAGAAGAATTTTATAGATCTCTGGTATAATACCATCATTACCTGGTGCTTTGTTTGATTTAAGCTTGTTTATTTGTGTAATAACCTCTGTATATGATATATTTTTATCCAATAGTTTAGTCTGTTTATTAAGTTTTTTGTTCATGTTTGTAGTTATAAATTTCTTTATTTTATCTTTAGGCTCCATGTTAATGTTATTATGATTAATTTTGTGAAAGTGATTTCTAAATTCATCTAATATTTCTGGTAAACTAGAAACATTCTTCTTTTTCCTTGGAGAGAAAATTTCTTTGATATGATTTTGTTTATTCAACCTTTTTGTTTTATTTTTGAGTCTATGTAAGTATTTGGGACTTATTGAGTAAGACAAAAACTTATATTTCTCTAATGTTATTTTAACTTTATGAGTTAAAATTTCTTTGTATTTCTCATTTAATTTATTTATTTCTTCAATGACTTTTTTGTCCATAATATTTTCTTTATTATTATGTTTGTATGAGTCTAATTTACTTTGAATATCTAGTAATTCCTTGTCCCAAGATTTCTTTTTATTATTATACCATCTGATACCTTGTCCATATAAATATGATTTTAAAGCATCCCAAACATAAACAATGGAGACTTCAGGTGTATTGTTTAAGTCTAAAAAATGTTGCACTTCTGAAAGTATATAATCTTTATAGTCTTTTAGTTGCGTTAAGTAAGCTGGTATCCTTTTGATCTGAACATTGTAAGTATTTTTTATCATAAACTCAAAGACAATTGAATTATGATCTGATATAGGACACAAAATGATTTTAGAATTAATTAAGTCTGTTACCATCTGGTTAGAAATAAAGACTCTATCTATTTTTGAATAAGTTTTATATCTGTTAGAAAAAAAAGTGTATGGTAATGATTTTGAATCTATCTGATTATTAATATCATTCAAATGATATAAATTAACAAAATCCTTTAAATGTTTTGCATTAGATGTAATTTTCCTTTTTCCTATAGTAATAGTATCTTTTTCATGTAGGATACAATTAAAGTCACCTGCTAAAATAATATCTCCTATAGAAAATGATATGATCTTATTGAGATGGTGTTTCACTGTATTAATGCATTCATTCTGTTATTGAAGTAGCAGAAGTACCAAGAATCAGCAAAACTATTCCTAAATGTTTTTTCTGAAATCAACTTGTCTGTATTTCTTTTGCAAAGTTGTCACTCTTTTTCCTTATTTTTATTTTTTAGAGTGACTTAATAGAACGCATTCTTTATTAAAAAAAATCTTTATTTTTATTTTTTACTTTTTAGTTTTAAACTAAAATGTAACAGTAATTCTGTAGTAATCTATACAGAATTACTGTTGTATTTTACTTAAAAACTAAAAAGTAAGAGTGAACCCTCTATGCATCTCCACTGCCCTGACTATTCAGCATTGAGCTGTCCAGGGTGCTGAAATACAGTGTATTGCATAATGATCAGTCCCCACCGAATGTAGGCGAGAGTGGTCAAGGAACATGACAGAAACACAGAGCAACAGACAATCAGAGAGACAGAGCCACAAAACCAATTTCAAATAAAAAGCATTCTAATAATAACAACAATAAATTACCTTTTATGTTAGAATATTGCAGTACCGTTAAAGTCTACAGATGTTACACTGTTTGATAATGTGCTTACATCTTTCCATCATTTATGTCACTCTCTGATTTTTAAATATGTTTCTTAATAGTATCCCCCTTTCCTACTGGAAGCAGGAAGAGTTATGTACTATTTGGTAGTCAGATTACATGCAAAACAGTTGCACAGACTTTTGGCTGGATGTATCTACTTTTCAAGGGTCTTTGTACTTATTTTCTGCAGGTTGAGAAGTGTGGTTTAAAGTAGTATGAGCTGCACAGGTAATAGGCTAGGAGAAATGGTAAAGCTGTGACCTGATAGATTTAGAGTTGGTTCATAGGTAGGTGCTAGGCTATTGGCCCTGGGCCCTATATAAGACTAACCAAAAAAGTTCCCTGGTTTTCGCCACCCAAGAAAGTTATTTTCCTGCACCCCTGTCTAGCAGAGCCACAAAAGTGATCACCGGGGTGAATTCCCTATTTCCCATCCAATTGTCAAGATTTTTCTTAAATAGGGCTAATGAGGACCTTTGCTTGACATGAATGGATAGTCTGTTCCAGAGCATGGGAAGTCTCTGGGACAGGAATCTATCCCTCCATCCCTCCAGCATGTTCTGTTTATTGTGGTGACAAGGTTTAGGTCCCTGGAGTGTGTGGCTCAGAGTGATTGGGGTTTCTTTAAGTGTAGCATATCCAACAGATCTGGGTTTGACATGGCTTTGTATGTTAGGCAGAGGTCACCTCTAAGTAGGCAATAAGCGACACAGTAGAGCTGGAGTTTTTTGAGACGGTCTGCATATGGCATCTGTTTGAGGCCAGTAATCCTTTTAGTGAGGTATTTCTGTGGCCTTTCTAGTTGTTGTAGATGTCTTGTGAGGTACATGCCAAATGGGGCATTGTAGTCTATAATTGGTCTGATGAGAAATGAGTAGAGAGGAAAACTGACCTCTTTTTTTCTGAAGGTGAACTCCTTTGTGATGAGGTGTGCTACATAGAAGGATTTTCTGACTAGCGTGATGATGTGATTATCAAAGGAGAGACTACTGTCCACCTCTATCCCAAGGTCTCTTATCACACTTTCAGTGTTTAGTAGGCTACTGCCTATGGGATAGTTCATGGGTACAGTGTTTTTCCCAAAGGGGATGACAATGCACTTCTTGGCATTGAGCTTGAGGCCATGACTTTGACACCAAGCATCAGTCTCAGTGAGGCCCCTTTGCAGAATGTCCACATCATTAGGAGATTCAATTATGGCACCTAGTTTGCAGTCATCTGCAAACTTCATTAGCCAAAGGTGTATCAGGTGTGTATGTAGATGCCAAACAGGAGAGGACCCAGGACTGAGCCCTGTGGTACTCCACTTGCCACTAGTCTGAAGTTGAATTTGGAGTTGGCTGCTTTCACTGTGTGGGTTCTGCAGTGAGCCAGTTGGTCAACTATCTTGTAGCATAGGGATTTATGCCCAGTCTAGTGAGTTTATCTATAATTCCAGAGGTGGGGATGGTGTCAAAAGCCTTGGCAAGGTCAACATAGGCTATGTGCACCACCTTACCCTCGCTCATGGCTCTGGTGACTGCTTCAAAGAAGTCAATCAGATTTAGGAGACATGACCTACCTTTTACAAACCCAAACTGAGTGGGGTTCAGAGTGTGGAGGTTACCTATGCCCTTGTTTATAAGCTCTAAGATGATACATTCCATGGCCTTGCAGACCAGGCTCATCAGGCTAATGGGGTGGTAGTTCCCAGGGTCCATGGTGGCACCCCCTCTGTGGAGTGGGATAACCATCAGTAGGCACAAAGCCTTGAAGTGAGGCTATTATTGAACATGGTACTTAGGTGTAGTGCCAGTTCGCTCTGTAGTTCATGCAGAACGCAGCCTGGGATATTGTCAGGTCCCATGGATGCTGTGTTCTTGGCTTTGGAAAGTGCAGTCTTTACTTGTGCAGCCATGATTACAGGTCTTTGCATTCTTCCAGTATAGTAATGGGCCCTTTGGGGGGTGGGGAGTGAAGTTTGCACTGAACCTATCAGGATGTTGGCAATATCAGTTGGTTCTGTATATCTAGTGCCATTGTGCTCAGAGCAGATCTGGGTGTCACCACTGAGATTCTTGACATAGCTGTAGAATGCTTTGTGGTTTTCTTTGGAAGCAGTGGCAATTTTATTTTCATAACTAGCTTTGGAGGATTTTATGAGGGATATCAGCTTCTTACTGAGGCTGACCAGGGAGTTCCTGCAATCAGGGGATTTTACTCTTTTTTGCAACAGCTTCTTACTTCTGTTGCAGAGTTTGTTTATGGCAGTGGACCACCAGATTCGCTTCCTTTTTTTGGAGGATAGCATCTTGGTTCTGTTGGGGATGGGACAATCCATGCACTTGTGTATGTGCTTATACAGTGCATTTGTATAGAATTCAGCAGTCGTACCTCTATTTTCCATCTGTGTAGGTGTCGTGAAGCTTGCCACTTCTGTCTAAAGAAGCGTGAAGTTGGCTTTGGAGTAGTTTTTTACAGTGGTTTCCTTAATGAGGGGTGGGGGTGTGATATTGATGTCTAGGGTGGTTAGCTTGTGGTCGGATCTGACCAGCGAGGAGTTGACCTCTGGCGTGGAACATCAGTTGCCCATATAGGTAATGACCAGGTCCAGGATATTGCTGCCCTTAGTGGGGGGTATGGACAAGCTTATCCAGGGTATTGGAATTTATGAATTCCAGAAAGTGTTGAGCAAATGAGTTAGCACATGAGTAGTTTTCCCAGTTGATGGTGGGGTAGTTGAAATCACCCATTATTAGGGTATTGGCCTGTACCTTACTATTACCCAGTATATTAAGAAACGTGGAGTGGGCATCCTGGGACATGGTGGGGGATCTGTAACAAGCTACAACCTGGATTGCAGTCTTGCCCAGTGTTAGTTGCACTTGGATAATTTCAGATGCATTATGATGAGCAATTAGCCTGGAAGTGTGGATATCCTTAATGAATATGGACACGCCTCCTCCTTTAGTGTTTTGGTCCAGGTTAGGTGGCCGAAAGGTGTGGTATGAGTTATAGCCTGGTAATGCAGGGGTGCTCTCTGGAGCTTTGAAACAAGTCTCCATCACTGCACAGATGTCGATGTTCTCCATTTTAAGGAGTGCCATGAGTGAGTGCATTTTGAGGTTTAGACTTCTAGCACTGAGTAGCATTACTCTCAGATTTTGCTTGCTTATACCTGCTATGGTGGTGAGTTTGTTGTTTGAACCTTGCCTAAAAAAGGCACTATAGGGGTGGCAAGAGCTTTAGCCAGTATCCAGAATCCCAGGGGTGATAGGTGGAAGCCATCTCTGGCAAAGCATCGTGGTCTGTCAGTCATGTCGTCCCAGCCAGACAGACACTGGATCCTCTTAGAATGACACCAGAAGCTTAGCCAATTGTTGAAGTCAATCATTTTGTCCTTGTATTGTGGTATGATTCTGGGTGATGGCAGGATGCTACTCAGGGCTAGGGTCATAGCTGCCTGGGCTACATGATCCTAGAGCTCCTCCATGTCTCTTTTCATGTAGTCCATTTTTAGTAGTGTGGAGTGGTTTTCTAATAGAGCAGAAATGTTGTTAAGTGTAAAGTGTACATCATAGACCAATAGAAAGAGTTGCAGCATATAGCATAACATGACTACAAAATGAGGCTGTTTTTAAGAGCAGTGGTTATGGAGGATATGTAGACAGAGGTGTATGAAAGGTGTTGTAAGCGCATGAGAAAGAGGGATGGGAAAAGCACTGTTGCAGTGTTCATGTTATAGGAGTAGAAGGGTGTAGTATATGTGGAAGACAAGCAGAAGATTATTGAGGCAAATAGGTGTTTTTAGTGTAAGATGTGAACATCAAATGTGTGAGAATGCCAGGAGAGAGTTTAGTTAAAGCTATTAACACTTTTTTTTGTTTCTGTTGTCATCACTGTTGCCTATACCTCTCCCATGCTACAGTCTCCTCCACCCTTCTTCTTCAAAAAAAAAAAAACTGGGGAGGTAACCCACAAAAAAATATACCCTTCTCCCCCACTCCTATACCATTTCTCCCTTTCCATTTTTCTTCTGTGCATTATTTTGGTTGTTCTTCCCCCTTTCTTACTATCCCATTCGTAATAGGGCACAGTATAGACTTTGCTGTGTAGCCCTTGGATTTGCTTACACCTTTGTTGCATGAGAGTAGTGCTTTAATCACATGATGATGGGTATCATTGCTGGTACCCTATTTGCATGCTACTGGAGCCATGTTATATGACTGCCCTAACGTTGGTCTTATTTCTGCACAATGTCAGCCAATTTCATGACTGAATAGACTGCTGTGCAGCTTTAGCCTTGGCAAGGCTTCTCAATTTGCTACCTATGCATACTTAATCCCTGCCAGGATGCTTAACACAACTTTCATTGTGCTATTTTCCACAGCATAGCCACATTACTAATGTTTCCTGAATCCTGACCACAGTTGGTTGATTGGTTGTAGATTGATGGTACAATGAGCACAAAGTGTTACATGAGGAGTTTGGGGGGAGCTTTGGCCTTTACAGCAAACCAACAAATAAATTCAGGGGGTCCCCTGGCCTTTACAACAGACAAATAAATAAATAAATTTCGTGGGAACCTTGGCCCTTACAAGAACTAAAAAAAGACAAACAAATAAATAAATATATTCACGGAGAACTTTGGCCCTTACAACTAGCAAACAAATAAACAAATAAGTAAATAAATAAATTCAGAGGGAACCCTGGCCCTCGCAAAAACAAACAGATAAATAAATAAATAGAAAAGTTGGACTGCCTGTGAAATGATACAGTTCATCAATTGTTCTATCTAGATTGTTAGGTCTGTATCAGAGAGGGGTGAGGAAAACAGTCCTGACTAGAGAATGAATTTTTCTGTATAACTGCATACTTCTGTTCTTTTCTTCTATTTGATGGAACCTAATGGCATAAATGATCTATATTCTGAATTTGTAATTAAGCACTTGATAATCCTGAAATTTTATTCTGAATAACTGCTCTGTGCCACAGAATGAAAACAGAAAGATCAGTGGATGTTGTCACATAATACACACTTTTAATATTGTAGTAAGATTATAACATTTTTACCACAAGTCATTCATTGAACATGCATAACAGCAGGTTTTTAATCAATTACGTTTTATTATATAATATTTGAATTTATCAGTAAGTTTTAATAAATATGTTATTTTCAGATATTTTTGTGTCATTTCTTTGCTGAAACACCACTAATTCATATTGACATTGTAATCACAGTTACAGCTTTCAAGTACGGTTAAACATTAATTATTTGACTGACTTTATTGTCTTTACTAAGGTGTAGGATGCTGACACTTAATATGGAGACTGTGATACAAAACTTAAGTACATGCAATAAGTACATACTAACATTTTTGAATGATGCAGCAAGGCAATCACTTTCGATTTAAAAAGGAGGTATAGACTAGAAAACAGAAAATTTACTATGCAGTCTAATAAATCCAAGCTGGTCACTGTGATAGCTAGTCATATGAAGTACTCTACTTGGAAAACATCAATGAATGATACTTCTGTTAGGCAAAATTTCTATCACACCACTACTCATTTTTGTAATCAAGAAAGCTTTTGAGAGTCTCATGGAAACCATGGCGCTCCTGCAGCTGGGTGATTCAGACCCTCATAATAGATGATTGGTATACCACCTTCTTTAGGAGAGGCTGTAGCAATAGCTTGATTTCCTGCAGATGCAGCTGGTACACTGGCAGGTGTTGCAGGCACACCTTGATTTGGGGAGTTGATATCTGGGTTTTGCATGATACCTCCTTGGCCTGGTGATGGGTTAGACTGAGGAGCCTGTGGGTTGCCAATCTGACCAGTGGGGTCACCTTCTAGAACAGGGATATTGACTGCTGGGCTGGAAGCCGTACCTCCTGCATTTGGCAAATTTCCTTGGAGACCAGGTGTACCTGTTCCTTGGCCTGCTTGTTCTCCCCTTCCTGCAACAGGATGATCATCTTCAATTGTAGCATCAACTGGAGAAATGGGCCGAGCAACAGGGCTTCCAAATCCTGGGTAATTGGCTGCAAAAGCTGGAAACATGTTGTTGAAAACTGCAGCAGCTGCTGCACCAGCTGCTCTATTTGCCTGTAGAGAAACATTTACATTATGATTAAAGGGTTCTTTGCTCCTCTAAGAAATCAATTATATGATCACAGAATTTGATAAGAGAATAGAGTGTTTATAGTGAAAAATGAAATCAGGTTCTTCAACTGTTGTAAGTGTTTCTGCATTAGCCACTGTGCTGCTATGCCCATGTAAATGGAGTTTAGAAGACACATTCCTTTTGATTTTACACAACAAGATAAAGAAAGCAGATGATCCAATCCAGCAGAAACATGTAAAGTGTTTTTCAGGCACAGCAACATTTTGTATAAAAGTTCCACTTGCCAAGCATTTCTACCTGTTTCTGTACTTACAAGAAATGCTGTAATTGTGCACTACTATTGTACATCTTTCCGTTCATTTTTACATTTGTGTTACATTTATGTCATGCAGTCTTGGATGTTTCTCATATTTGATGATCTCTGTCATTAGCAGAAGATAATTTTACATACCAAACACCATCTGTAAACAATCATTACCTCCTACTGCACTCAAAGTCATGCCTGCCTATTTTCAGATTATACTATCAATTTTAACATATTTCAGAGCTTAAACCTTTTCCTCCCCTCCCCAGAAGATGACACATACTGGGTAGACAACAGGAAGTCATGAAAATGATGCAATGATATTAAAGTCAGACTGTAAATTAAGGAAATGAGCAGTGGAGGACCTGTAGAAGGAAGTGATTCAATGAAGCAGGGCATGTTTCCAACTTGTCCTCTTTCCTCTTTACTGTAGGTCACCCTGTCTTGATTAAAAGCTGTGCATAAACTACCTTATCAGAAGAGTAATCATCTTCCCTGCAAAATTCCTAAAGCATAAACAAATAAATGAGAAAATATTTTTGACCCGCTTTGGATGACAATGGCTATGGATGAGGAAGATACGTGCAGCTGGGGACATATGTTGTAAGGACATCGTTAATTTATGTTAAACATATGAAAATCATTCACTATGAATGGAAAGTCACAAGTGATGTTGCACAGATGTACAATGTTTAAAATACACAATGCAATATTGCATCTTGTGCGTGTAATGTGTTAAGCATGTGAATTGGGTTAGATGTTAGAATTATATAAAACTCATGTGAAATAGGTTAGATGTTAGAATTATGTAAAACTGATAATCAATGAAACCCCAGCATGATTATTGTAATGCAGCAGTTATGAAACCTTATAAAATATTAAAGTTAAGACCTGAAGTTATCGGCAAATAACGGTGGTGTACACAAGTAAAGGTTTGCTACTAGAAAAGCCACATACAGGCTCTACTGTTGGGATCCATTTTTTTTAGAAATGTGACTTTTTTAAGAACTGTAAAACCTGACTTAACCAAAGTAAATCTGAACTATTGACTTTAGTAATTTTGTCTCGCCTTCCATCTTTTGCTGAGAGAAAATCATTGCTGTTCTGGGTGCTCACAAGCTGAAACAGACTTACAGCTTTGGGGATAGTAGTAGATGAGGTAAAGCCATGATAGTGGTGTTATCAAATGCAAATCATAGCTCATCTTTAGCTTTAAAATTCAACAGATTGATGTTATTTTTTTTAATTAAAACAGAAACTTTTGTATTGGTTTAGGAGTCTTATGGAGCCACATTCTTGAAGTAAAGCCAATACTTTTATTCTTGAAAAGAAGTAAAATATGTGGTGGATAATTAGGGCACACCGGTCTCTGAGAGGTTTCCTGGAATAAAATAATTGTGTTAAAGTGTTATATATGTGACAAGTCAGGCACAGAATTTAAATGACACTGAAGGAAAAAATGTGCTTGAAAAATATAAATCAGAAAAACATTCATATGTAGGTAAGAAAAGAATAACGGAAAAGATGGAAGAAAGCTGAAAACGACAACAAGGGTTGTAGGAAAATATGCGAGAACAGACTGACATGAGTCAGTCAGTGAGGAAGAAAGTTGAATGGTTTCAAATTACCATTTATAGGCCACAGGTAGCACTATGATCGTTAAGGGGTGGGAAAGTATGAACTGCACTGGTGGGAGTGTACAGGCTACTCAGAGTGGTTAATTAGTTCAATGTCATAAACACTTAAGGTCTTTAAGAAGTCACAAAGGACTTGGAAAAGAGGTCTAGAAAGGCTGACAGTATGTTAAGATTTTATTGGCAATATAGTAAAGAACAGTAATCATACAAGTGGTTCAAGGAAACAGACATAGTCAATCACTACTGACCATAATACTGCTAAACACCAATTTATGCACTTAGGAAACCCACATTTCTGCCATCTGACTGGTTGAGATTTCAATAATTTAATATGCAGAAAAGGCAGGGTCAAGGAAATTATAGATGAAGGTGTCAATCACATTTCAGGGTTACTGATCCTTTATTTGTGCGCTTGCTTGTTTGACTGTTTGTTTATTAATCAGGTAAGTGAAAGATTGATAGAGTCTTGTCACCTATGACTGCAATTCCTGTCAAAATACAGTTAGGCACATTAGTATTTTAAATTAAATATAGACATACTCATTAGAAGGAGCGAACATTTATGCAATAAACATGGTAAGCTAAAGAATAATGTGTACAATAAGAAAGTAATTTATTCAGAAGCAAAATAGTGTAAAAATGCATTGCATTCTATAAAAAAGTTAATATTTTCAAGTGTATAATGTATTGAATCTAAGTATAAATAAGTTCTAAGTATGAATACAAACGCTTTTGAGCTGTACATGGAAGTTAATAAAAATTTGTTAAAAGCTCATTGAGTGCAGTTATAATGCTCAGGAGTCTGCTAATAAATCAAAAGAATGTAAAACCCTACAACAGTGGTTAGTTATCATTTACAAGTAATCTCTGGGATTAATTTAATTAGGAAAAGACAGTCATAAGGACAAATCTTAAGTTATATCTAATATGATTGTCTATATTATCCATTATCATATAACATCTGCATACTCATATTCATTAAGAAATAGCAGTTCATTCCTCAAACAGAAAAATTATGCATGCATGTTACTTGGGTGCAGGCAACGATTATTGCATTAGCTTAGTTACTTAATAGAAGGAACAAATTTCAGGGCCTAAAATGAATCATCACAAGGCAGAATCTGGGAGGTAGAGATACATAACAGAAATACAAAATAATGTTACATCTTCAAACAGAAATTAAGAACAGCATTTGCACCCATAAGGCTTTTCTGGAGTTCTTGAAAAAGTAGGGATCACTGTAGAAATACACAGGGTCTAAGGAAAATAATAAATAGGAAGCATACGATACTAACTACAGAATAGACAAAATAATAAAAGTTTGCAAAGAGGGTGTATAATTCTGAGTCAAAGGTTAAAATGGAGATAAATAAGGAAAGCTATGATGGGCAGAATTAGTGCTACACTGGCAGGGCTTTAGAAAGGGTTTGTGTAAAAGGTAAGGAGAAGAATGAATTAATATTTGGAGAAAAACTGGATAATCTGTGGATTTAGCAGGAAGGAATGTGTCCTTCACATCTTCTAACATGGAAGGAGGCAGTCAAGTCAGATGTGTCATTAGGTGTTTAAGTTTATACTGGATTTAGATTACAAAGTAATTATGGAGTTACTAGAAAAGGTGAATAAGGCTAGTGGGTTTGGTAACCTCTTAGAGTTGGTTTGACAGCCTCTTAAAGTTTAAAGAGATAAGAGGTAGTCTGATCTTTGTACTGGCTTTTATATTTAGCTACAGCTCAAAGACTGGCAAACTCCTTAGTAAATGGAAGAAATCATCGGTTATCCCATTTTACAAGGGTAATAGTGAGAGGTTCAGAGTGACTTGTTATAATCTAATAAGATGATAGTGCTTTATATAAAAATAATGGAAAATAACATGTCAGAGGCTGTCAAGGATGACATGCTAACAGTATGAAATACTTCAACATTAATATCTTTAGTTTGGTTCTAAAATAATGTTGCCATCACCTGTTGGTTTACATTTAAAAAATAGTTTTCTAGATATCAGATAAGCATTTATTAAAATGAAATCCAAAAAGACTGGACATACTACAATTTTAATAAACTGGATCTAGGATCAGGAAGACTATGGCAGACATGATGAAAAGATAAACTGGGACAGGATTAAAGTCTCTTAATGTGATTACCTTGGGATTTAACCCTGGACTCTTATCTTTTAACTATTTATATGAGTAACTTATGTGTCTTCCACAAAAAAGGAATTTCAAATGGAAAGTCTTTTAATCAAATATGCAGACAGTTTAACACTGAGTATAGTCACTGCTAACAGTCATATATGATGTCTTAACTTACTTGACCCTATGTACCTTGAGAAACAACTTGTATTTTGATATAAATAATTCTACACTGATGAAGTTAAGGAGAAGATATATCCCTGAAAAATTGGTCTACAAGGGAACAGAGTACAGAAAGCTACTAAACATAAAGCTATGGGCATTATTGTTTCAGTCAGAAATAAATGTATAATATCTGTATTTATGTAAAGAGGAATATCACTGTCTTTCTGATAGTCTTTGTTTAATGGGAAACCTTTGATCATGATGCCACTTTTAATACAATAATAATGTTTACAATAGTATAATGTGCTTTTGTCTTTAATCCATATTACAAGTATCAGATAAGCAGCTTAGAAAGAAATCAGTGGAAGTGAATAAAATAATTTAATGGTTTAAAACATACATCAAACTAAGTGAAATAATTGGAATCAGTTTTTATTGCTCTTTAGGAGGAAAGGGGTGACATGATAATAACCTATATTACCATAGATATTTAAAAATATGTACTTGGCCACGTGGACTGGATGACCTGGCTGACAGACAGAGGGTGTAGTACTAGCATACAATACAGATGTGCAGGATTGAATTTCCTTGAAGCCTTTTGCAATCATGCCAGATAATATGGATTTTACGCTTCCTATCTGCATTTTATACTGTATTCTGAGGGTTTATGTTTGCAAATAACAGTATTTTTAAGACTGTGTCAAGGAATGGCAATTTAATCAGTGGAAAATGAGTCATTTTGGCAACATACTGAGTTGACAGTTCAGCCTAAACCTATACATAAGAAAATTGGTAGGACTTCATGGAACAGAAGGTAGCCCTCCTGTAGTCATCCATGTACTTAGCGGAGTGTAAAGATTGAGGCTAAAGGAGATGGAACCTTGGTTAGGTGCTGCTTCAGAGAGATGTGAAGGAATCATCCTTATTAGGAAGAAGAGAAGAGGAAAGTGATGCTATATGCAGCGGACTGTAGGGTTTGTCTATTCATTGGATTTCCAAAAGTACTTTTTCTCAGAAAGCGCATGGATTCAATTGATGTAATACCAGAATGGGCAGTATAGACAGGATGCACAGAGGTATTCAAAATAGTATGAGAGAAGTGGGGACTGGAAAAGGGAAAGGGTAGTGATGGAGGGGATATAGAGCAACAGATGAACTTAAATAGCAGGCTACATAAGATCATTGCTGCCTTCTGCCATCATGTAAATGTAACACTATGTCCCAGTCCTATCACATTATGGCAGACCTTCTGCACAGAAGCAGCATCCCACCAGCAGTATGATTTCAACCACAAGCCTGAAGAAACATTCTAGTCAGAGGGAACTGTAGTGGGACAACTGGATAAATGTTTGCTAGTAGTTATATTGTTCAGGTGGTTTTGGGGGTTCTATTATCATACAACTGACCCATGGTACCGTACAGAAATCCTTGTGTGGGAATCATACATGGGTCATCACCACAGAGATGCAAGTACACATGCAGGTTCAGGCAGGCTTAAGATTCAGCTTTATTCAAAACTGATCTCAGAGAATGATAAGGCATATCTGAGAAGACCCCTCCCTCAGTCCTCAGTGAGGTCTTCATGAACACTTGCACAGATCCTTACTTAGACTTGTAGTTGAACTGAAGCCCCCAAATGGTGCCTTTTTTGAGTAGAAACCCACCTTGCTAAAGATTAAACTACTAAATACGCCAATGTGACTAAGTGACATGATTTGGTCATCCATGGTAAATATATGGAGGTGGAGGTTTTGAGTGGACTATAGCAACTAGGTGGATCTGGGACTAGCCAAAACACATGGCTGTGGGGTGCCAATGGTGTCATTAAGAAAAACAACCAAATAAATAAATTACAAAATAAAATAAAATGAAGTAAAATTGCATACCTGAATTTCTTCTGAGCTTATAACACCTTGCTGTGAAAAAATATGTTACAAATTAACTTCAGCTTATCATTTCACTGAGCAAAATCTCCAACTTTAAAGTACTGCATCAAAATGTATTATTTACTAAAGTCCTAGCGTTACACTGAATTAATAAATGCCAACATACAGAAATACCTGATACTAGAAACTGAAACTTGCAATGTTACATATAACTATTATAATCTTTGGTCAGCATCATTATTACAGTTTTAAGTGTAGTTATTTATGTTAGAAACCACAAGATAGTTTTATTCATTTATTTATTGACATAATTATTTTCAGATCTAACTATCAAATCGTATAAATGATTTGCAGTACATATTTTTTGCAGGAAACTAGCTAATCTCACTCACTCACTCACTCACTCACTCACTCACTCACTCACTCACTCACTCACTCATCTTCCTGGTAACCTTACTTCTGAGTACTGGTACTTTTAAGGCTAAACAGCACAGCGCAGTTTTAAAATGTGCTACACTGAAAACACAATAGTAAGTAAGCATAAGTATGTACAGAGAGAAAAAATCAGTACAGACACTAGCTGTTAGTATAGAGAAAATGAAACGTGCAGGATGTAATACTTCTCCCTACGTAATCCCATACTGCATGGTAAAAACAGACTAAAAGTGATAATGAAGATTCTGAGGCTTCACCAAAACATTTAGAAAGGATACAACATGTCAAGGTACGAATGTAGAAAACAACCCAAGCTTACCACATTCTGGGGAAGGTTTTGATGTCCCAGGGCTTGCAGGTAAAACTGTATTGGATAGCCTTGCTAAAAACATAAAAGGAGCAGAAAATCACTGTCTATCATCCATGCAGTAAGGCAGCACAGACAAAGTATTTGAGACAAACATACCTGTGGGTGTTGCTGTTGTTGTTGTTGCTGTTGCTGTTGTTCCTGCCACTGCCCCTGCTGCACTACTGATGGCAGAAAGCTATTTGTGGGGGGCACCTGATTTGAGTAAAAGCACAACAAAACAGAACACAGTTGGTTATGCAAGCTGTCAGGAATATTAGTGAAAATACTGACAGAGATTAAAGCTACTGATGGAAGCTGGGGTGGATTAGTGAAACATCTTGTGCAGGATAAAGATACCTGTGGCAGCTGTGGTGGATGAGTGAAAATGCTTACAGAGGATAAAGCTACCTGTGGAAGCTGTGGCTGATTAGTGCAAAAGCTTACAGAGGAGAAGGTGTGACCTGTGGCTGATTAAAGAAAGGGCTTACAGAGAATAACACTACCTGTTGAAGTTGTGGCTAATTAGTGAGAAAATAAAGCTACATATGGAAACTGTGGCTGATTAGTGAAAAGACTTATAGAGGATAATACTATCTGTGGAAGTTGTAGCTGATTAGTGAGACAATAAAATTACATGCTGAAGCTGTGTCTGATTAGAGAAAGGCTTACAGAGATAAATACACCTGTGGAAGTTGTGGCTGATTAATGAGAGGATAAAGCTACTTGTGGAAGACAGGGATGATTAGTGAAAAGGCTTACAGAGAACAAAGTTACCTGTGGAAGCTGTGGCTGCTGCTGGTCCGGTTGTTGAATAACAGGTGGTAGAATGCCTGATGTGGGCAGCATCTAAAGGAAGTAAGGAATGGAAACATCAGTGTCTGATTAAAATAAGAAGATAAGGATTTACATGCTGAATTCATGTATGGTATCATGATAGATGTGTTGTGAAAAAGGACAGAAGTAAAGAAGTGCACTATGTGTGACCTCAGAAATTCCACAGGTCTTATTGAACTGTCTTTTGGTAATATTGTAGAAATGTATTGCTGTGTCTCTTCTTATTTATTCAGCATTCTAAAAGAATATGTTTGTAAAATGTTTGTTTAAGCAGCATGTAAGTTATTTGCAAGGGGGCTTCAAAGCAAAACTATGAAACACAGAGCTATAATATTAATTACCCAACAGTTAAGTTACATGAAAAAACATTCATCATTTCTGGCAATTCACAGTTTTTCTTTATAATGCCCTTGATGTCCCATTAATGTGATTGCATTATTAGTTCTGTTTTGGATATTGTACCTATAAGACCAGCATGTGGTGGACATTTCTATATAGTTACTATACCTCTCATGCATAATGTCCCGGCTGTATAGAGGAGTGGTACAGTAGTTAGAAAAGTCATCTCACAATGCCTGGTTTGAGTCCTTGCTGGAGTGCCTTTTACATAGTGTCTGCATGTCATCACTGTAAGTGCTCGATATTTTGCTTAGATTTCTGGTTTTCTTCAAGATCTCAAAGATATGCTGCCAGATGAATTGGTAAAAGTCTAATTTGTCTGCAGGTATGCTTACAGATAGTGTGATTATGTGCATTTGTGAATCCTGCAATGTTCAATGATTGAATGGATGGATGTATGAAGATGACACTTGAAAAGTTATGCCCAAGACGTCTCCTTCCTCTTTTAAAAATAACAGTTTTAAGTAAAACAAATCAGATTCCTGTTAATGAAAGGGCTACTCTATGTTTAGTAAAGAAGGAATTGTAACATAGTTTCATATTTTAGTTGGAAAGAAAATGCCTTACAGAATATTATGACACAAAGTGATATCCATTTTATTGAGTTCAGTTAGTCATAAAAGGCATTTATTAGTCTGTACTGTAAGAAGTCTCCTGGGTTTAAGGGACAGACAATATATTTGGCTATTTTATGGATATTACCTTTTTTTTATTTACTTTTGAATTGCAGTTAACCAAGTATTGTCAGCAGAAGGTAGAAACATATCTGTCAACTGTACAGATTTTTCCCTCATATTTTTGGTCCATTTTTCATAAAATTGTGTTTTTCTGGCAAATTATTAGCAATTCGTTAAAGAGTGAAGTTAGAAAATAATGACATACATTTGAGTTTCAGATTTTATACACCTCAAAACATTCATGTTAATGTAAAACCTATTATTCTATCAACTTTCTAAGTTTGTAGGAACAATATTTAAAAATTGTTCCTTTTTGGGCCTTTGTCCCCCCATTATTTATGGATTTGCCCAGATGTCTTGCTATAAGAGAATCAGAGATATGGTTAGAAACCCTGGAACTGGATATTTTTCTAGTTGTGGGATGCAAAGATCTTGGTGCTGATTATTTCATAGGATGGGGATATATTTGCATAACAGAGTTTAATTCAAAAAATAAGTACAGAGAAAGAAAGTGGTAGAAGTTAGCTTTCCTGATGAAAAACAAGTCTGTCCCTCTCAGTCACTAACACTGCATGTACAACCTTAATCTGGCTGCTTGTATTTATAGGTGTATATTTGTGATCATACAGAAGTTCCTTGAGGTGAGGAGAAGTACTATCATCTCAGTGTAAACTACCAATTCTGTCTGGTAGATAGGGAGGATCCAAGCATAAGTTTCCTCATAGTCCAAAATATTAAAGCATTATGCTGAAAACAAAAATGATTAAAATACTGTGAAATAAATATCACACTTACTAGTGGATATTGTCCCTGTTGTCCAGGTAACTGTGGAGAATTTTCAAATGTTGGAAACATCTGCAGGTTAAAAGAAATTACATTTATAGTTAGAAGTATATTTCTGAGTGGTGTCAGAATAACTCAGACATAAGAAAATCAAGTGAACTGAGTTGCATAAAGAAGTGTGGTAATTGTAAATGGTCTACCTTTACAGCTAGTGCAGTTCACTCTCCACCAAACCTTGGAACTTAAACCTTACTAACCAACAAGACCAGTATTTACAGTAATGTGAATATGTAAACTAGGCCAGTTTTGTAACTGTAACCAATATCTTGTTAATATTTATTTATTTATTTATTTTACATTTGTTTACCGGGAAAGTCCGACTGAGGCAGACCCCATTTTCAGCAGAGGCCCAGGGAGAAATGCTACAGACACGTTTCCTCTTGTAATGATGGGGTATGTGTGTTGATTTACTAAATTAATAGCAAGCAGCAGTGTTTTAAGGGTCATCCTAAAGTCCTATCATCCTTAATGAAGGGTTCACAGTTCAAGGCCAGAACAGCAACATTTATCACAATTAATTTAAAGTTGCATTTATCCTCAAAAGTCAGCATGGAGGAGGGAACTGATATATGATATTTTAAGTGTCTGCAGGCACTGATCAGTAATGGTTATTCACAGTACATTAAAAGACTACTTAAACAATGTGCAGAATAAGAAATTGGATATGTGGGATCCCGGTGAGATATGGAAGAAGCTAAGTTTTTGCAGTAGAAAAAGAAAGAAAACTGTTAAGTGAGATGAACTTGTAGGAACAATATGCTTTCTAATGGGACTTGAATAAGGTTACTGAATACAAAGGATAGATAACAAACTTGTGGATTCCTTCATATTGCAAAGTACTGAGATGTAATTATGAAAAGGAAAGCCTAATAATGAGGTAATGAAAAATGTGTACACTAATGTAAGCAATTTATGAGAATGTAAACATCTGTAGAAATGTAGTATGGAAGAGAAGTGTTTAAAAAGTGGAGTAAAAGGAGGAGTTCAGTTAGAACAGCTATAGACAATCACAAAAATATAAGGTTAAAGCATTTTCAGGTATTTGAAGAATCAAATAACAAAGGCATGGAATAATGGTATATGTAAAACAGGAACAATATGAAAAAAGAACAAGAAAAGTTATAATAGTAAGACAGAAGGGGCCTGAAAGTGTTTTTCTTTTTTTTTCTTTTTTTCTGGGAGCAGAGTAATGCACAGTACTGCCAAACAGAACCCTTGTTGTGTCTGTTAATAAATGTGATTGCTAAGAAAGATTACTGATGACAGTCAAAACTATCATTACATAGGATTGTAACATACTCACTTAGTAGAAAAAGACAGGAAAAAGATACACTAGCAGTTACAGCATATATACATCATATGTCTAGCACACGGGTTATAAACTCACAGCAGGATAGTCCCTAAGACAATAACATACTGGACATAATACATGTGCCAGATATGTATTCACAGGCTGAGGTCACACGGGACGACAGTGACTACTATGTGTTGGACATCAGAAGAAAGGAAAACAATGTGGAGAAATCACAAATATGGAGAACCTTACAGTAAGAAAGACTGTGGTTTATCTGGTCACATTTAACAAGGTGCTTCACACAGAAATGAGGGAAATATCAGATATGGAATATGGTAAGTAATAGTATCTGGAAATAAGGAAGTATGCTACATACCTGCTAGCCTAGCACTGTACATGTGTATGTTTCCTAGAGACCATTTGAAGGAATGTTCATTTTCTATAAAAGAAAGAGCACTGAAGTCCGGTGCTCCATGTTATTGTGATGGTGTCTGCTCTCTCTGACCCAGTACACTTATCTCTATATGGCTTTTTTCTGCTTCATCTGAGTTACTGATTTTTTGTTTCTTACTTCCATTTACTTGTTTCCCTCCATTTTTATTAATACCTTTGCCTAACCTTCCTTCCTGTTATGTTGATTATTTTTCAGATATCTAAGCACTGTTGTTTAATCTGTAGAATGTTCACATACCGGGCCACCTGTACTATAATTTTGTCACATTGGATCTTCAGAACATCATTTTAAACTTGCTAACTCTCTGAAATGTAATAATACACAGTGGACTACTCCCATTTAATGAAACACATAAGTAAATAAATAACACCATACAGGGAGATAATATAACTGTGTGCAAGCTTTCCATGTTAATGCTAGACTCATTCATATGCCTGATTATGTAGTACAATTGATATGCTTGATTTGATTGTACATAACTGATAAAAATGTTGCATTTTATTTAACTTTAAATTATAATGAGAAATAATTATTAAAATTGACTGTGGACTTACTATCGGCTGTTGGCCTTGTTGTACAGGGAACTGGTAAAAGTATTCAAATCCTGGAAATATCTACATATTGAAACAAAATGTCAATATAAAGCAAAATGCAGATGGCTATAATGCAACATCACATTTCCAGAACATAAAAACTTGAGTCCAAATAAACTAAATGCAAAGCTAAAATAAAAGTAAATAGTAGAATTCATAAACTACCACAGATAACAAGTCTTAACTGAAATTATTATAGATTAAAAAACTTACATTAAGTGATATGAAATGTCACAACTGACATGTATTTCTTCACTTTCTACCTGGTTGGGAGAATGATTGTAATCTTAAAACCACCAATATTATGTTTTACTAGATTGACTTTACCTCGTAGAAACATGTTAAGTGCCATATCTGTAATGCAAAAAGTATGTTGTATGGCATGCCAGTGGTGACTAGCCAGTGCTAAAAACTGAAATAAAAAATGAACTGCACACACACACAATTGTTTCATCTAACCTACATTTTCATTTGCTGAATTATGATTAATGCTGTTTTGCTTGTAGAATCAGAAGGACAATGCTCCTAAAACTAATAAAACAAGCAGGCCTAATGGCACTGAATTTTGAAATGCTAATTGTCATACTTCCTCAATACTGGTGATCCAAAGAGAATTCTAGCTCAGATGACTGACTATGGCCAAGTGAAAACTATGTGGCAGTGAGTCACAATATGTAGCAGTATATATGGCAGTGAGTCACAATGCTGATGGCATAAATGTGAGAGTTTATATGGAAGTGTGCCACTATGTCAATGGCATATACGTGGCAGTGTTTATGTGCCTCACAGTACCAATATCACATATGTGGCAATGCATATGTAAATGCATCACAATGGGGATGGAAGATATGTGGTAGTATGTATGTTAATGATGGCACATATGTGGCATTATATATGCAAAAATGTTAGAATGCTGACAGTAAATGTATGGCAGTGTATATGAAGTGTGTCACACTGCTGATGGCACATATACAGCAGTAAATATGTAGTATATATGTAAATGTGTCAAAATGCTGATGGCACATATGTAGCTGTATATAAAGAAGTGTGTCATAATACTGATGGCACATATGTGGCAGCATATATGAAGTATGTTACACTGTTGATGGCACATATGTGGCAGTATGTATGTAAATGTGCCACAATGCTGATGGCAAATATGTAATAGTATAAATGGAAGGGTACAACAATGTTAATAGCACATATGTGGCAGTATATATGGAAGTATGTCACACTGTTGATGGCATATATGTCGCAGCATATATGTAAATGTGTCACAATGCTGGTAGGACGTATGCACAGATAAGCAGTTACACATGTATTCACACACACACACACACACACACACACACACACACACACACACACACACACACACACAATATTCTTAGACAAACACATATATAGTCAGAAATTCACTGACAAACTGAATTAATGTTCTTGGCGTAACAGACAATGGTATTTCTGGAAATGCATTGTGAAGAGCCTATTACAACCTTGGCATAAATAATTAAATGAGCAAATTAAGTGAATGAATACAATAGGAAACTAGGCATATATGCAAGTCTGAAAGTTATTGTTTAAATATTGTAACAATGTGAAAAAAATAGATGCAGTACCATTGCCATCTGCTCTGGTTGTTGGGGTTGTTGTGCTACCTGTGGTGTCTGAAAAACAGGCCCTTCTCCCTGTAAAATAAACATTTCATCAGTGTGGCATCAGCATATTTTATTAACCTCTTTATGTAATGATAAGCCAAATGACAACTTAATAAAACAGTCTTCATAGTAAATATTTCACTCTGATATTGTGTTGCATACATTTCATCATAAAATCTTAGAACTTCAAAGAACACTGTTTAATCGAAGCCCCTGCATGGCTTTTGGGATCATTCTTAATTAATTTGTGAAACAAGGCCACATTCTAAATACAGAATTGCATTATATTTTAAAGTAGTTTTAATTAGCCAAAGCTAAAATGCTTTGTTCTCAGTGGTAGCATTTGTTCTTAAAAGTTACAGGGTCACACATATGGTGTCATTTTAGTGATGGTGCACGGGATTAGTTCCGTGCAGTCTGGATTTTGAGGACCAGATTTATTAGAGCCTTGTTTTGACATAAAATAAGAAGTTCAGAATGCACTTTTGCTTTCTTAAGTTCTGATAATTGGCATTCAGTTCAATAATTTATATGTTATGTGGTAATGATGTAAAAAGAGGAAGTTGCCTTTGAGAGAACATGCAAAAATAAGATATCAGTATTGTCAAGCCAGGAATTCCTTAACCAGTACATTAAGTGTTAAGGTAGGCATATTAAAACTTTATCAAACTTTGCTATTTTTTTATCCATTTGGTGGAATATTTTTTTAAAATAAGATATTGAACATAAATTAAGCAAACTGAAAAAATGCAGATCAGGAAGTCAAATGGCATCAGAAATACATGTTCTAGGGCTCTAGACCTCTTTTGCAACATTGACAGAATAGTTTGTAGGGACAGGAGGTTTATCCCACAGAGGATATCACTGCTCTGCAACAGACTCTCCATCCACATAAAACCAAGCTCATCCCTGTTCATATTCAAGAGCAACTTGCATTTATGGATGGGAAACAGAAAATTTACCCCAGGACTATTCCCTGTACTAAAATTTACCCCAGGACTATTCCCTGGACTACTAATGGAAAGAGGCAGCTCTTAAATGCTTCATCCCATGCATGGGTCCCCTGCAGTTATCTGTGGAATGATCTCATATATTATCACTAAAGAGAATATCTAATTATTGACCACTGGAAAGGCCAATGTAACACCAATTTGGATAAGTTAATTCAAGCACTAAAAGGGAAATTTTCTAGTCTTAAAATGGTTCACAAGGGCAGCTAGCCTAGTACTTAAATATGAACCTATGAAAAACACTTAAATGCTCTGAATGTATATACATGCTTTGAATTAAGTAAAAAGTTAGCACACACTTACAAAATGCTAATCATACAACTGATTAGTTTAGAAAGCATTCAGCATCGAAAGGCATGATGATGGAAAGCAAACAAGGGTGTTGGGATGATCAGCTTAACTCACTGCTGTGTTGATTCCCTGTCAAAATCCATATTTATTCATGGCTGCATTAATTCTTTCTGACTGTGTCAATTAATTTGTTTATATCAGCAGGTGGAACCTTTTGTCAAACACGTTTTGCTGCTACATAGGTAAGATATCCATGGGCTATTTACCACAAAATTTGCTGTGTGTAATTTCCTTTTTGTTAAAGACTCAACCTCATTTGGACCTATGCACAGGATCTGCCAATTTCCTACTGTAATACTGAGACTAGTAATTGTGAGTCTTAAAACTGTGGACAAAAGCAATGAAATGAGAGAACAGTGAATCCAGACAGTGTTCTACTTTAAAGTTATTTTTGATATTGGGAAAAGACCTCTGCATCTCCCATTCTTGAGAGCTCCACAGAAACCCCTGCAATATCTCTTTCTTTCTCTCTCTCTCTCTCTATGTATATATGTATGTATGTATGTATATATATATATATACATATATATATATATATATATATATATATATATATATATATATATACACACACACACACACACACACACACACACACACACACACTAATCCCAAGATGTCTATAGTTCAGATAAAAGGACTGTTCTGTGATACAGCATCTCAGACTTAACATATGCAAGTCCCCGTTTTTGCACATTCTGTTTTGTCATTCCTGGACTTATACATACAAGTCTTGGAACTTAAAACTGTTACTAGTTCAGGCATTGCTGATTTCAGACTACTTCTTATGGCCTCTTGTTCCATTCTTCCCTGGAACTGGTATATTCTGAGGTACACCCTGGACATACTTCACTAGGTCAGCCTCATCTCTAGAGATGGGGAGATATTAGGGCTCCGCAGGCTATGAATACCCTATTACTTAAGAGGATAGTGACTATGGAAGAGACATTTATACTGCTGTGTAGTTTTACAGGTTGTGGGTGTAGGCAAGCTCTAACAATGTTGGCATAATCTAGGCATGTGGGCATGCAATGGGAGTTAGGAGCTGGGAGTTTGGAGATACAACCCCCTGTTTCCCGTTCCATATGGCATCCTCAGCTGTACGATGTCTTTTTAAATTCTGCAGATTATTGCTCAAGATTATTCCCAAACAGAACTAGGAAGTAGTACACAACCAGTCATGCCCTCCCCACTTAGTCTCCCCCAACAAGAGAGAGAGGAGAATAGATATAACTCTGTCATTCTTCTTGATTTCTGCCCGGATCATCCAGTGTCCCTGCCACTGACTAGAGTCAGGTCATCTGGATCATAGTCAAGCCTTTATCCCTTTATTCCAATAGAGGTGGCCATGCTCTATGTAACTTCCAAGGAAAAATCTTCACCTTTAATTTTTTTGTGACATTTCTGTAAACAGAAGTAAAGTTACTAATTTGCAAAATATGCTCATACAATGTACTTGAACATGAAGCCTTAAGTAAGGGGCTCATACTATCCTACATGACAGATAAGATTTTTTGACTGTATATATAAATTGAAAGCAACATAATGACACAGTGTTGGTGCATCACAGTGTTTGGAGCTCTGATGTGTTTTCCATCTGGATTTTCTTCTGTGTAAAATTTATATATCCTTCCTGTATTTGTGTGGATATTTTTCAGATGGTGTGGTTTCTTTAAACATTCTGAAGAATGCTGTTAAGTGATCCTGAAAAATTGCCCATAAGTATGTACAAGTTATGTGAGTGACTAAGTGTGTGTATGTGTGTGTGTGTGTGTGTGTGTGTGTGTGTGTGTGTGTGTGTGTGTGTGTGTGTGTGTGTGTGTGTGTGTGTGTGTGTGTGGGGGTGTGTGTGTATGTTTGTGTATGTGTGTGTATGTATGTGTATGTGTGTGCAGGTGTGTCTATATGTGTGTGTGTGTGTGTGTGTGTGTGTGTGTGTGTGTGTGTGTGTGTGTGTGTGTGTGTGTGTGTGTGTGTGTGTGTGTGTAGGGCGGCGCAGTGGTGTAGCGGTTAACATTGTCGCCTCACAGCAAGAGGTTCTCTGGTTCAATTCTCGGCTGGGGTGCCTTCTGTGTGGAGTTTGCATGTTCTCCCTGCGTTCACGTGGGTTTCCTTTGGGTATTCCGGTTTCCTCCCACATTCTAAAGACATGCATTCCCTGGGCCTCCGCTGAAAACAGTCTCTGTGGAACCTAGTTGGACTTTCGCGGTCAACAAATGTTAAATAAAAATAAAAAATAAAATATATATATATAAATAGATTTTGTGTGTGTGTGTGTGTGTGTGTGTGTGTGTGTGTGTGTGTGTGTGTGTGTGTGTGTGTGTATGTATGTGTGTGCATGTGTGTAGGTGTATGGGTGTGTGCATGCATGTATGTGTGTGCATGTGTGTATGTACGTGTATGTGTATGTGTGTGTATTTGTGTGCATGCGTGTATTCGTATGTGTGTGTATGTGTGTGCATGCATGTATGTATATGTTTATGTGTGTTTGCACATGTAAACATTCTGAATTCAGTTCAGGGCTGATGCAGTGCCTTATACTTATTGCTAGTCAGGAGACAGTCTGGCTCCCATACAATACCCTAATAAGTCAAAGTGGGTATCAAACAACAAATGAACGACCATTAACAATTAGACAAATAACACTAAAGAAATGCTCATTACCTGTGCAGGTTGACCCTGCTGTGATGGTTGAGCTGATGGTTGCTGGCCCTGGTCTGCTGGCTGCTGAGGAGACACTTCTGGCTGCTGTGGTGACAGAGGGGGCTGCTGGGGTGGTTGTTGTGGTGGTGGTGGGTGAACAGGAAGTGCATATTCATACTGAATGTAAATAGAGAACAACAGCTTCAAATCTTGCAGGTAGAAAGCAGTATAAGAAATGCACTGTAATGTTGTTTACCCATTAAGCATCAGGCTCTTCTTATTCTGAGACCATTTCTAAATCATGAACACTTAATATATATTATCATACAAACATCCAAATAATAATTATTTTCACCAGTAATATACTCATATTCATTGCACAAAGAGTGAAAAATGTTATGACAGAAGGGAAAGTATTTGATCCAGAAAAATGTATTTGCATATATGCAAGAAACATTCCCAGACTGTGTATCATTTATATATTTTAAATAAATGGATAGAAATCATTTACTTTATTGAGGACTAAATGGCAGCATTACTGCATATACAGCAAAAAAAATCATGGGTAATGTAAGTGGTTCCCTATGATATGAGCTAGACTGCATAGTTACACGGTACTAATGTCTATATAATGGCCATACCTTTATGGAATATGAGCACCTATACTATTCTTTAGAATTTGGTTATGTAGTTAATACTTTCTTAAATGACCTCCTCTAGATTTCAGAATAAAGTTACAAATAAAACAGCTTTTTATGCTTCTAAACAGTTTTACTTCAGATATTCAGTAATTAATACGACAGTCATTTGAACAAATTCCAAATGTATGAAATGACAGTCACAGAATTTGTCACAAAATATGTTTTCTTTGGGGAAAGCATACCACACCTTCCACTTAAAAAAAATACTCATCTCCAAGGGCAGTGTATCTTGAGGGAGGTGATATTTCTGTCACCGCAGTAGTAGTCATTCAATGAACCAGACGGCAAAAGTGCTGTTTCTGGATTTCTTGTGAATATCTAATATGCTTCCTTTCTATTCTGTTCTCTGAATCTGCACATATCTCTCTAGCTATGCAGATATTTATTTCTTATCAAACTCTTTCCCCTCCTTTGGGAACACCATTACACTTATCTCTTCCTTTCTATGTCTCTTTCTCTCTTTCTTTTGTGGTAACTGCCTTCCCATCACATTCTATTGTTCCTTTACCCTAATCTATGTGCCTCCTCTGTACCAGCCTCTATACCAGCCTCTGTACCCCTCTCACACACTTTATACAATGTATTTGAGCTCTGCACTGGTTTATATATTCAGAAAAAAGGTAATACAAGTTAATTACTTCAGATAATCATACTTCTTTAGAGTTTTCTGTATAACTGGCCCCAAAGCTTGGAACTTTCCCAAATGGCACATCCAATACTGAGCATCCTCATTCCTTTAGACAAAAAAAAAATAAATTCTCATCTCTCCTTTCAAGTCATTTGCATGTATGTCTGAATTAAGGGGTAGTAGAATTCATCTCATTTTAAGACCTGTGTGTAGACAAGGGCATTACATCTGCCATTTTCCAACGATAAGGACCAGTGTTTATTTTGAGTAAGATATACTCATAACGCATACATACAAACTTTGTGTTGCGCAGTGTAATCTTGCTTATCAACAGTCCAGTGGCAATGCCTTTTTATAGTACCATTAATAAAACAATTGAATAATTAAATTAACAAAGTAATTCAGCAGTTTTTCATATTTTCTTGCTCAGTAAGAGCATTTGAACTTTTCCACTCTACGATAAAGCTTGCCATGGAATCTCTATTTAAACCATTTGTGGGTAATGTATTATATCTTGGAATCAAACACATTTCAAAAGCACTGAAGATTGATAATTTATCATTACCTCTGTGTAAATGAATATTACACAATACACTAAACTTAAAAGCATCAATTTTCCCTCATATCCCCTAGAATGTTCTGCTACTGCACTTTCTGGAGCTTCCCTATTTAAAACTCTTGAATATTTACATATTCTACATGTTGCTATTCTTTTAGTCTGACCAATGTATCATTTAAGTTCAGTACATCCATATCGCTGTATTATATCCTACCATCTTAAAATATTTTTATAATGATTATTTCTGATAAGGCTCTTTGAAACAACTTAATCTGTAATATATTAACCCAGAAGTGATGATAATGATGTTACCGCTAAAGACCGTGAAGTATAAAGCATATTACAGAGAATTATGGCACCGCCTCTGATCATAACTTTATTATTATGTGTTCTTAACATGGATGCCAAGAAATTCAATACTGGCATCCATGTTAAGAACACATAATAATTGGTTACAGCTGGTGAGACCTGATCATTACATTTCTTAGTGCATGGAATATAGCTGTATCTGTTCCATGTACAATAAGATACAAAGTAAAAAAAAGTGTGAAGTGTTTTACCAGCTTTAAAAGTCAGTAAAGCACTTAATGAGTGCTATTGCACAGACAGCATATAAATGTAATTGGAGGAAAATGTCAGGGGCAATTTTTAAATACTGCTCTGACTCACTTACTTATGGACTGACATATGTTAAGTTCCACGGACAGAATATAAGACAAGATAGTTCAGAATGAATCAACCTAACCTGAGTGAGACCCAACCATAACAGTGCTTATAGTGTGTATAACAATTGTTACACACCTCTGAAAGGGATGTTACAGTTGGGTCTTGCTCTAATGAAATGCATTACAAGTTTATCCTTTTTCCGATTTTGGAGCATAATTATGGCACTCCATTCACTACAAGGACATTAAAGTACAGTAGAGCTCATTAATCTGTAAACACAGACTCTATGAAAAGGTGAAGTACAAAGCATGGCTTTACTGTGAATTGTAGGATTTTGGTATTTCACATCTGAAGTTCAATAGTTCAGCCTAAATATTTCATACGAGTGGAAAAACAGCAAGGGACATAAACATAATTAATCACACTGTAGAAGAGATCAGCAACTCAAAACAAAGAGAAATGAAAATGACTTCTGCTAGAATTTTATTAGGATATATCTTCAGTGACATCATCTCTAAGATGGACAGAGGGTGAAAGGAAAACAGGAAAGCACTCTAACCCAGTGGAGGTCAAAGGTCAGAACTCACCTGCAATATTAAATACATCTCTGGATGCCTTGCAAAAATTATAACCAGCTGTTGGAATGGCTCCAGACAGAGGTCAGTGCACATTGCATGTAAAGTAATAGGAAAGATATTTTGGAGAAAATTCAAATATTTAACTGTTTTAAGATGGATGGTATTAAACCAAGTTATTCATTAGGAAACTCATTGATCAGTCTTAAAGGATTCAGATAAACTTCAAAGGCTGGCATATGGTCATCCTTTTTGTAGAAAATGGATTTAATGTCACTCTAGGAAATGTGTCTTCAGGAAAACAATGGCATCACAATGCTGCATTTTCCATGAGGAAATAATTCAGAAGTATGTGGTTAAGGATTTTAAAACTGAAAGGAATAACTGAGAGTGTATAAAGGAGGCAAGGCAGAGAGACAAGTGTCTAATCTGTATCATTCTGTATTTCTACCATCTCACTATAGAGGAGTCTGAGATGTACAAACTTGGATTTTCATAGTCTTTCTATTTTTCCTGATTCCAACTGTGTCCATATATGTTTGTATGGGGTCTATGTTTATGCATCAAATGGCATGATCACCAAATGGCCATTTATTGCAAACATAGCATCGAACTCCCTTTCCTCAAACAGACATATGATCTTAAATAAAACACTGAATGATCATAGCTGGCCAACAGAAAGGAAACAACACATAGTACATACTTGTAGGTAATGTAGGGATAAGGAAACTTTCCCTTTACCCACTGTAGTGTGATCTAGGAGTTGGTATATATAATTAGCAGTGGGTGTGAGGGGCACAGCTCCCCACATATGAAGGATTCGGTGAACAATGGACCCTCCTTATGTGGGGGCTGTGCCCCCCATTACTCTACTAATTGTATATATCAACTCCAAGTTTGCACTACAGTGGGGAAAGGGCAAGTTTCCTTATGGCTACCATACTGGTAAGTCCATACTATGAATCATTTTCTTTATGTTGGCCAACTAGTATCATTCAGTATTATTATTTACGATCATATGGCATTTCTTTCAAAGGCATGTTTGAGGCTATGTTTGTGATGAATGTCCACTTGCGTAATGTGCCATCCAATGCATAAACGTAGACCCATATAAATGTATACATGCATGTATGCATCTAATGAATATGCAGCTGAACCACAGCTTTCAACTGTCCAGATTTTTGCCTCATATTTTTGGTCGGTTCCTCATAAAATTGGTGGCTTTCTGAAAAATCACTGAGGAGTGAAGTCACTAAATAATGACATAGATTTGAGTTTCAGTTTCATATTTTTCAGAAAATACATGCTTATACAAATCCTGTTATTCTAATAACTTTTTAAGTTTATAAGAGCAATATTTAAAATCTGTCCCTATTTTTGGGCCTGTGTCCCCCAATTATTTTAGGCTTTGTCCAGCTTTTTTTCACTATGATATTTAGAGGTATGAGTTGCACTGATCCAAGTAAGAGTGCTGTAAAATGCAACTCAACTTTTATTATAGTGTTTTATCACAAAGCACTGTACAAAATAACACAAACAAAATAAATAAAAAATAAAAAATAAAACAAGCACATGAAGTATAGGCCATGGTCTGTAGCACAACCTGAAAAACTGAAAACAAAACAACAGTGGTCATACTAGAAGAAGCCTTTTTTATTAAAAACATTGAGCACTTTTGTTTAGAACAAAACACCACTGTAACTCATAGACATTTAAATAACAAATAAATCATACTATACACTGTCTGCTGATAAAAAAAACAATTTAATCTAAATAAATAAATACCCTAAATACAGCATGTATTAATTGAAGTAGCAACATGAAAAACAATAAAAATACTTCATCTAATTGCTCTAGCTTTAAGCAGATATTACATATACTATAATTTTGGCCTGGTCATCTGTCTGTGGATAATAATAGTTGCCACTGCACTTCCTTAATTTGTAATATATTTCTGGAATGAAAATGGTCAACATTTTTAACAAAAAGGTTCTTCAGTACAATCACTGTTTTTTTTTTTTACTTTAAATGCAAACAAACAAATGCTAAACAAAAGTTAGGGGAAAAGAGTGAGCAGATATATATATATATATATATATATATATATATATATATATATATATATATATATACTAAATAATGTAAATGTCAATGTATTATGTTCAAAAAAAGTTAAATGTTGTACCCATTTTTAGCAACAGACATCTAGTATCCTCTAGCATAAAGTTTAGGCCGGGAAGGCAAGACAACACACATGCGTGCGAGCACACACACACACACACACACACACACACACACACACACACATACACACACACACACACACACATGCACACGCACATGCACACACACACAGAACCCAGATTGTACCTGCTGGTGCTCTTGCTGAGGTTGCTGTGCCCACGGAGCCAAGGCTGTAAATATCTGTTGAAGTTGCTGCTGCCATGGCAGTAGTGACTGGAACTGATTATATCCATTTAACGGGAACTGTCAGAACAGTAATCACTATGTTAACATTCTGTGCTGTGGAAGCATGCAAGTAGTGAATTATCAAGTTTTAAAGTAAATGCAACCTACACTGATGTTTAGTATTTGCTTTACCTGAGCTTGAGGGGACATACCAAACTGTCCATATCTTCTCATCCTCTGAAAGACATACAAAATTACCATAGCTTACTTTTACTGAGTATTAAAATATCCAATATGTGAGAACTGAATAAACAGAGTGCCTAAAGATGTCTAACATATGAACAATGACTTAACAGAATGCATTATTGCTTATGACTTTTACTTTGTTTGTGTTGTAACATCATATTATCAAGATGCAACACATTGTTATTCAAATAATCATATTATATGTCAAGCTACTTTGGAAACATACAAAGACATGATAAGGCACTGGCAAATTGTCAGAACTGAAACTCTTATTACATATGTTTGTACATATTTAAACTATTAATAGAGGTAAGAAACAAAGGTTCTGTGGCAATCCTGTTAGCTAAACTGCTGGCACATAGTATGTTGCAGACAGTATTACCAGCTAATGTATGCAGCATCAAAAGAGACAACTGCCTCATAACAAAGGGTTTTGTTTACACTTATGTACTACAAGTGCTCAAATACTAGTAACTTACAACACTTTTGTTTACAAACACAGGCACTCTAACTCCCACTAGCTCAGTCTTACTTAACTACTTAGCCCGTCTAAAACTCAACCCTATTAAACTGTATAGCCCTAGCTGAGCCATAACTCTAAGCCTAAAAGCAGAAGTGTGCACCCTGTACTGGTAAAACAAACAAAAAAAAAGGATTTGGTTGCGGAAAACCTGCAGGATGGTTCCTGCACACAGTACCTATCTATATGCCCCATGCCATCTCCATGGTAATCCCTTCTTCTGGCACACCAACCAGGTGACCATATCAATGACACTCCCCCCCAACCCACCCATTCAGGTCATATTTCTTTGCCCTGCTCCTGACCCTCCTTCCTCACACTAAGTCAGTAAAAAAAAAAATTCTTTTAAACTGTAGCAAACTGCTTGTTACAAACATAGCAAACAGTTGTTACAGCTTATACCCTGCCTGCATGGAGCACCATGGTGCTCAACTTTATTTAAAAAGAAATTATCTCTTCTTTTAAACTGTAGAAAAATGCTTGCTACATTTGTAGCAAACAGTTGCAAAAATTTATACCCTGCATGGAGCACTTCGGCATTCAGGTTTTAGTTAAAAATCCCCCTCCCACTCTTCAAACTTATATCCCTTTCTCGAATGCTGTTCTACTCTACTCTACAGTCCTACCCCTCCCACTACCTCCCTACAGCTGCTACGCTTAACTCAGTCAAATTAAAATAATATATTTGAGTAAGGTACAGTAGCCTGTACAAGAAAAAGAAGCTTGAGTCCCTGGCTTTGAGACAGTGGTCTTACAGCACTTGGGACTCAAGCACTTGTAGTAGAACTGTACTAAATGGTTAAATAACATTTTCACATTTTGTAATTAAGATTTTTTGGGGTATATTATCTTTCTTTGTAAACTGTTGCATATATTTTTAAATGAGTAAACCCTTGCTAAATGAAAAAAGTTATGCCTGAAGATAAACCAAAACTGTGTACTCAAGCTAAATAGATCAAAGCTATTCAAGAACTACATCATTTATAAAAAATATTTGTTAAAGCTAACAACTGGGCAATAGTGTAATGGTTGGATTTCTATTAGTTACTACCAAACAATATTTATAAAGGGCTTTAGGCATTACAGAACAAGTCACAAAGGGAAGGATCATATAACCTGCAAATGGCTGCCACACAGTAATCTTGGCTGTCATCTGGGGTTTGAATCATTATGGAGATCAGAGACACAATTACGGCAGCAGATATTAACAAGGAGACAAAACTGGAAGGGAACAGACTCTTATTTTATAGCATTAAATTGGGAGATGTCTTCATCAAGGGTAAGTAGGTAAAACAGTAAACTCTCTAATGGACTACAAGTTCAAAGAAAATCAGATAACCGCATTGAGGAAGGATAGTATCTCTGACTTAGTCCTCAACAAAGGTGAGTGTCAAGGACAGGAATGTGTTAACCATTATGTAGCATAATTGAGTAATTCTGCCACATTATAGTTTGCAAGCACTGGAGGTTTGCTGTAACATGCAATCAGGACAGAAGTCTGGAACCTCAAAACAGTAGATGCCTGTCTATTAATTACTGAAGAGAGAAATGTCTTTGTTTGTTTGTTTGTTAGATGGGTAAATTAACAGATCTTGCATAGGACCCTATTAGCCATGATGTGGATTATGAGGGCAAGAGGTAATATCTGTAATGCATATGGAGAGTTTGGAGTAGTTACTTGACCACCAGTCTGTAAAAGGGGTAGGAAACTTGAACACCTTAAGAGAATACATACAAATACTGGAAATATTAACAACACAAGGAGTAATGTGAGGTCAGAAATGAGTCTTGTGCCCTGGATCTGTCTGGCAGAAACCCTATCCACAGAGCCATGATGCTGTTTACTAGTATAGTATAGGAAAATATGGAGAATGACAAGTGTTGTGGATGTGTGTATACATGTCCATGTATGTGTGTTTGTGTGTGTGTGTGTGTGTGTGTGTGTGTGTGTGTGTGTGTGTGTGTGTGTGTGTGTGTGTGTGTGTGTGTGTGTGTGCACTTCTGCCTGTGTGTGTATAGGGTGTGTGTGTGGGGGGGGGGGTCAGTATGTCTGCGTGTGTGGGTGTGTCTGTGTCTGAATACAACTGCTGCAGGAGGCCAAACAAAAGAAATAAAGCTCATCTTGCAGAGCACATTCACCATACTGAAGAAAGAACATGCAGAGATGATGGCTAGATAAGTAAATGTTTCAGATACAATGAAGAAAATAGAAAGAATGGGGTCAGATATTACTTTGGAGGTTTGCTATAATGAACGTTACCATGTGGTCATGAGTTTGATTCTCTCGCTCTCTCTCTGCTTCCATTTACATAATGCATGGCTCTCAGCAAGTCATTTAACTAAACACTATTCCCAGATCACACCTAAGGGATTTATTTATGTCTCGTGCATCCTCAGGATTCACCCTACTCCTTGTGACAAACTTGCTAGGGAAATGAAAGTATGGTTGTAGGGCCCAAATTATTGAGGTGTCAAGAAAGAAGGCCAAGCAGAAGAAACGGAGAGGTGAATTAGAAGAGTATATGCCTGCAAAAAGCAAGTATCCAGTTTTGCTTGCTAGGACAAATCCTAATAAGAATTTTTGTGCCAGATAATACAATGTTGAAAAAGAAATCATTCACTAATGACACCAAGACTGGAGGACTATTCATGGGTGACAGGCCTAGTTTTCAATGAGTTTCTTAGACTGCACTGATAGGTGGCATCTGGGTTTTAAAGTAAAAAGTTTCTATATTTTTTGGAAGATAGGGACTTCAAGGAAATGAAAACATTCTCTCTCCTAGCCTTTCCCTTTCAGTATCCTGGTTTTAGTACTTGGGTTTATAGATAATATTAATTGCAACTGCTTACTGTTGGCTTGTGCTCATTTTTCTTGATATAGGCAGCAAAATGCCTTGTATGTGACTTCCAGTCTGTTCCAGGTTAGGGAAATAATCCCGAACATTCTTTTAAAGTACACTGTTACATGCATGTATACAATGTTATGAAGGCAATAAAAATAAAAAAAAACTTTTTACCTCAAGACTGACACTTGCCATACCAGGTGTTCCAGCTTGTTGTGGAAATAGCTGAAAAATAAATATCGTTACTAGCAGACATCATGGAAAATGTATATGCATTGCCCGAAATATATGAAGAGAGTAACAGTGAAATATATTTCCTGGTCATTATGCTAATAGTAGTAGTATTTAATAAACAGCCATCACAGAAAAAAATATTATTTATTGCCAAAAATATATGAATACATTAACAGTGAAACATTATTTTCAATTTGTTATGCCAATATTACAGGTTAGAAAACAATATGCTAAAAAGCTACTTTTGTTTATTTCTACTGTTTAAAGACAAGTGGTCAAATGTTTCATTACTTACTGGCAATGCATGGATTGTGCCAAGAAGGCACATCAGTAACGACAAATCTTTCATGTCTTCAGGAAAATCTGAAAGAAGCAGCTGTATTAATTTTCTTCTAACAAGCACAGTATAGCAGCATGATGTTCCTTTGTTTCATCTCTCTCTGAACAGAATTGTACAGGCAGATGGCTGACTGAAGCTAAAATATTTAAAAAATTCAAACATAGTGACTTGATTCAAAACTGAAACACGTGGACCACCCCAAATGTTGTTGTCCTCAGTTAGATTTTTAAGAAATGCAAAATTATGCATAACAGTGTGCTGTAAAGCATCATAAAATGTGAAAAATAATGAAAGCTGGTTCTAATATAAATAAAAATATACATACATTGGAGCACATGTTCATGTTGAAAAAGGTGAGAATGAAATAATCAGACATGCATCACATTATAAAGATGTATTATGACATATTCGGTACATGAAATCTGCAGTGACAACTTTGTGAACTGTAGTCTATGTTGTTGTATTGTACATCATTTCAAATTAAGTTCTGTCTGCATAAAGTCTCGGATATTGGAATGAGTGAGTTTTAAGTTGTTACTAAATTATGTACTGCTAATAATATAAATACTACATAATATATATTGTGTTTCATATAACTCAAAATCTCAGTTGTCCTATCCAAATATCATACATTAAAACAAGAATATATTTCAATACTAAATATAATCCTCTTATTTCTGGGCATTGTCGTTCAAAATATCCAAAGAGCTCATTCTATAATTATTATCATGACCATACTATTAACTGATCTGGCAAAATTAAAAAGTAAAGATTCTCAGAAACTGTAACTAACATTTTTTTCTGATTCTATTTGTAAATAAAAGCTCCGACAGACTCTGCCTGCATCAGTCTTTGAGGGTTTATGTTTTCAATGTACTTAGAAATTATCTCATCCCAGAAACTTGAAATCTGAATAAAACATTTGAAGACTGTAAACAAAACCAAATAATACTTGTTATTCTCTTCTAATATTGTGTAAATAACACAATAAAGCCTAAAGTAATATACACGTCTAATATGGTCTCATATGACCTTAAGTAAAGATACTAGCAAAATGAACACATCTATGCATACTTTATTAGCAAACCTTATGTTAAACTGAAGGAACTTTAACATGTTTCTTCCTGCTTAATGCAAGTACATATTTTAAAAATAAATGGCCGATACATTAAAATAAAATGCAAATAAATAAATAAGAAATATAAACAATTACCTTTGTTGGTTCCTAAAATCAATCAGCAAGACAAAGTAGGTAAAATACATTTACAAAACACAAAGATTGTTCCAGAGCTTTATTAGTGTTCAGTGGCCCAGAGAACAGAATTTATACTTACACCCGGTCTCAGACACCCAATCAGAGTTTAGACACAACCTCAGCACTTAAATAATTGTGCATAGCAATTTCTTGCAGGTATTTGCATGAAATGGATCTACCATGTTATTATTTTAACCATGTATTACAGTGGGACTAGCTAAATGAATAGTCTAGCAACAAATTAATTACATGTATATACTAGCTGGTAAAAATGTATTTAGGTAAGCTGTCTGCAAAGGATGTTTTTTGCAAACTTGTTGAAGTAAATATAACACATTTAAGCATATTATCTTACTAGAAAGGAAGTCATTTGAAGGAAAAAAATAAGCATGTTTCAAGAATGTCAGGGCAACTAAGGTGTTGATGCAATGAGCTGCATATTACCTGCATTCTGTATATTTTCAAATATATTTTACTGTAAAATGCTTAAACTGTAAAAGTAAAGCAAATTATAAGACAAATAGAATTTTCATACGTTTTTACTAAACTTGCAGTCAAAGGGACCATTAAGGACCCTAACCCAAATTCTCAGTTGACCCCAACCACTATCTGGTTAAGTGACTTTCTCAAGGTCACACGGTAGGCAAATGAGGGCTGAGGGAACCAAACCATGTGCCACAGGAACTACAATAGACCCTGTGAATTATAGTCCTATCAATCCTAATAGCTTAATTTCTAAGGTCATGTAACATATAATTTTTGACTTCACAAACTAGGTATTTAAAAAATTCATCCAAATTAATCCACAACAGTTTGGTTCCATCAAGGGTAGATCATGTCTACTTAACCTGGATGGCTTCTTTGTAAGGGTTACTGAGGCAGTGGACAGTAACCACTCAGTCTACACAGCTTAAATGGATCTGGCCAAGGCCTTCAGCACTGTACCCATGCTGGCATTGTAAACAAACTAAAAAAATTAAGGTAGATCATTATACGTTAAAATGGATTTAAGACAGGTGATACCTTTTTAACCTCCATACTACAAGTCCTGATCTATGGCTAGCCACTTTTGCTGATGACTGCAAGTTTAGTGCTGTTGTCCATTTCAACACCAATACGGAAATGTTTCAGTAAAAACTAGCTCTTACAAACCAATGGTATACAGAGAAATGGTTCAGATTAGATGCAAAAACTGTAGCAGTCTTGTCTTTGTGAAATATACCTCATATACAGCTTGTAGAATAGCAAGTACACCACTTCATAAGGACATAGTAGGCAGGAATCTTGGCATCCAAATCTACAATTATTTGACCTTTGACTACTATGTTGCCACAGTAGTTAAGAAATTCTTCTGTCTAGAACAATTGATTTCCAAAGGTATCTCATCAAGGTCAAAGGCTGTTATTGTCAGTCAGTACTTTGCCCTAATTAGACCAATTATTGAGTGTAATGCCCTGTTGGCTTGTACTTAGCCAGACATATAATGCACCAAAGAAGGCCCCGAAGGCTCCAGACATAAAATATTATTACCCTAAAAGGTTTTAGCTACTGATCCATACTAGAACAGTATCCCGTATTCTGTTTCTTATAACCTCCTCAGCAGAGCTCTGTGTCTGGCATTTACTGTCACTGAAGTCCCTACCCTAACTGATCATTTATACATTCACTGGCCAGACAGCTATTGATGGATTACCTACTTAACTGAATAAACAACTTGAAAATTCAACAAAGCATCTTTATTCCTCCCACAGGGAGGCCATCGGAGATAGAGTTTCCTAGATGTGCTAGCTAAAGTTATTTTGTCTGGACTAATCCTTAGCACTCTTTAACTTTACATGTTATATTTGCTGAACCATCTGATAGAGATGCGATGAAGTCTCAGATCTAAGAGCTTTTGGAAAAGTTCTGTATGGCTAATAGGTTCAAAATTTTGGACTGATGTAAAAATAATCCTGGCACCACCAGACAGCTGTTCAACTTTTCACTAATGAGGTCAAAGACAATTAACCATGTGAAATTTCCAAGATATCTGTAGTCTGATCAATAGCTGCAAATAAAAGTTGGCATATTATGAAAGCTGACAAGGGTGGTACCATAGTAGTGATGAGGTCTACAGATTACAGTGCAGCAATAAAAATCCTACTGAATGATGTCACTTGTTATAAAAAGGTTACAGCAGACTACATCACACAAAGTTTTCTTAGACTTGACACCTGTCTGTTTGATTTGTTCAGCCAGGGGAATTTAGATTATTCTGTCTACAACTTTTTGTTAGTTGAACATCCTAAACTGGCGACACTATTTGGCATTCCCAAGGTACATAAGAACAGGGAAGATCCCCCTTTTAGACCTATAGTGTCTACCAGTTTTTCAAAGACTGAATCTATTTCCATATGGCTAGACAAACTTTTGAATCCCATTGTGCAAAATTCAAAATTTTATCTGAGAGACTCATGGCATCTTTTAGAATTATTGAGTCAACTAGATAAAGTGGAAGTGCCTTTCAAATTTGTATCACTAGGCGTTGTTTCTCTTTACACTTGTATAGATCAGACCACAGGTATAGAATTTTTAAGGGACTATTTAAGTCAACACACTGACTTTAATAATAATCTTGTCAGTGCCATTTGTACCTTGATGGAACTTGTATTGGAGAACATTTTTTTCAGGTTTGAAAACTCACTATTTCAGCAAACATCAGGCATTGCAATGGGATCTAGGGTAGCATCATGTTTTGCTAATTTAGTGATGGCAATGTGGGAGATCAGGTTTCTTATTACCCACCCTCTAGCTGAAAACATCTTATTTTATAGGTGCTACATAGATTACTTGATTTTTTTTATGGAAGGGGGACTTAGAAACCTTTTTGTCCTTTGTACAACATTTAAACTGTTCCACTGATTTTTTAAAGTTTACTATGGGGAGTTTTGGTGACAGTATTGATTTTTTGGACTTACATTTATCTTTCAATTACAGTAATTTAAATTTTGAAAGTAGTATTTATAGGAAGTCCACATTTGTCAACCAATATCTACACCATCACAGTTTACATCCAGAATTTATGAAGCGTGGAGTTGTCAAAGGACAATTTATCAGACTCAGTTGTTTGACAAGTAATTATGAGATTTTTCAGTGGGAAATACGTAAACTCAGTGGGGTTTTTTGTACAAAGGGGGTATGATTTAACTTGGTTAAAGGGTATCATCAATGAGATCATTGGTCTTAGATCACATAAAACTTGTCCTATTTTAAAGCAAGCTGATGACAATGTTCATCATAGATTAGAAATAGTCACCAAAGTTAATGATTATTCTCTGGCCTTTCCTATTCCTATTACTAATGAAATGTCATATATTAAAAACATTATTTTAGACAATTGGAAAGTAGTATTGGGCAACTCTGAGTTGAGTAAGACCATTGGTGATTTGCCCATTTTTACTTATAAAAAGGTTGTTAACATCAAAACCATTTTAGAGAACGGTGCCTTATGTAAAAATATTGTGGGTGAATCTAGTTTTACCTTTGGCACTTACTCTTGCGGGACATGTAAACAATGCAGATACATTACTGGGACTTCTACAGTAGTATTTAACTCATTCCCTCCAGCAGAGCTCTTTTGAGTGTATACCTTTAACTCCCAGTGGGCATGGCTTCAGCCTTTAAAAAATGAATTTATCACCTTACAGTTCTAACAAATACTTATTAACAGAGATCATATATCAATACAATTGTGTTTGCCATCATATATGCTTCAAGATAAAATATTCTGATAACTTGTGTGTAGCATGGTTTTGGATTTATTAATGCAAACATGAACAGGCAATATTTGACACCTAGAGGAGCAGTAGGAGGTAACTGCAGAAACGCTTGTGGACGTCATTCGGTTGTAATGAGTTAAACACATGAATAAAGTTGTTTCGTGTAAAGGACATTACACATGCAAAACAACTAATGTGGTTTATTCAGCTATGTGTAATTCATGTGAACATTTTTATATAGGTAAGACCATTAGAGCGTTGAACAAACGTATATATGCGCACATTTTGGCTATACGTAAAAATGATATGTCAAATGCATTGGCAAGACACTCTGTAGTATATCCTAGTTTCAAAAAGTTATCTTTCTTTGTATTAGAACGAGTTAATAGTGACATTTTTAGTGGAGATTTCAAAGTGATTTTAGAATGTAAGGAAACCTTATGGCAAATTTTGTTGAATGCAGACCAGCTTCATGGATTAAATGATATGATAAATATCAAATGCTTTTTACAAGCACAAAGGTTATAAAGCAATAATATTTATTTATATTTATTTATTTTCATTTTACTTGTAGTTTTAAAGTAATTTATACATTATGACATAAGTATGGAAGTGTATATACATTTTTATTGGCTGAAATAGAAACATGTGACATGTTTGGTAGCTATTTAAATGATGTAATTAGTATGGGTGTTGTTTCTGATGAAGTTCAATTTTATTAAACTTGACGAAAGCGCTATGAAGGTTGTGGTATCTGTTTTCTCCCACCCACTGACAGATATATTTGTCTATACTCAAGTGTTTAAAGGCTTGTTCTATTTGATACTATGTATATATTTTTGTTTTTAAATTTTTATCCTGTAAATGTGTTAACACTCATTTTTTTTGTCTATAATTTCTATTACTTGATGTGATGACTTTGTATGTAAGCTTAAGCTGGAACTTTTCTCCCCTGAAAATGGGCACTGTCCATCCTGGTAAATAAATGTAAAATAAAATAAAATAATAAAATATTCTAGTTGATTCAGACGTTTGACTTCACAAGCACAGCTCAGTTTAACTTTATATAACCTAAACATAGAGTTTGAAGGTACAACCTACAACGATGAGTGGTTGCTTGGGAGGGCTAGTAATTCTTTACTTGATCTGTACTACATCTGTAGAACATTAATTAAAATAGTTTCCCTGATTTTAAAATAGGGGCACTGTTTCTTCATTTGGAGTATAATTCACAGGGTTCCCTACCGAAATGTCAGTGCTTGAAATGCTGAAAGTTGATAGGCCGATAAAAAAAAGATGGAAAACCTAGAGAAAAGTGAATCTCAAAAATCATTCTTCTCCTTTAAATTTTTTAGAAGGTGGATCAAACCCCCTGCACTCCCCAAACTTTATATATAATATAATATAATATAATATAATATAATATAATATAATATATATAACAACTCTGAGATCATCGTACTTCGGAGAAAGGGGAATATTCAGGAAAAATGGCATCTCTAACTTAGCGTATGTCTGTTCTTTTAGCTATTTATTGTTCATGTTTCAGGACTCACTCTAGTTGGTCCTGACATTACCACCACTCTTTCTCCTTTATATCTTCTGTCCTGATGAAAGACATGAAAACCCGAAATATTCATTTTCTTTTTATCCGTGAATTCAGACAGGTTTATCTGATAACTAGGATGTCAGAATTGCAGTGACTTATTTAGTTGACATTTTTTTACCAGGAAAGTCTGACTGGGACAGAGCCCATTTTCAGTGGAGGCCCAGGGAGTAATGCTCCAGATGCATGTTTTGAATTTGGGAGAAAACCAGAGCACCCAGAGGAAACCCACAAGAACCTAAGGAGGACATGAAGTCTCCACACAGAAGGCACCCCACCTAAGAATTGAACCAGAGAAACCTCTTGCTGTGAAGTGACAATGCTAAACACTGCACCACTGCATAGCCCATTAATACATGCAGTTGCTTCAATTTGTCGCAGACCCCACAGACATTCAGCTGGAAAAATCTAGACCTTTTAAAATCTGAGTTGAGTTTTGTGGAAGAAGGGAAATCTGCTATTTAAATTCATGGTTTATCTCCATTTGTTATATTACTGATCTGAAGAGACAGTGGACTTAGCCAAGTCCTGGTTCCTATCAACATCACCTGTATATCTTGGTAGAAGTTGAATCCATGTTTCAATAAAGTGACAAGCCATTTTTAGTTTATGTTTGTAATGAATAGCAATGAGCCAGATACAAGGCCATCTCAGACCCAACATTGATGGAGTTGCTGCATATCTATAAGTCAAACTCCACTCACACAACCCAGACGCAAGACCTCAACCTGGTCTGTGACATTAATAGAACCTGTTGGTGGGATAGATTTGTGTCCCAAAGACGTCCTCCCCATCTGTGGAATAGACTCCCTCTCCATGTCAAGTAGAGTACCTCACTAGTCCTCTTTAAAAGGAACCTGGATGACTAGATGGGAAACAGAAAATACACCCCTGAAATCTCACGTGTCCCTGCTGGACAGGGGAAACAGGTGCTGATTTTGTGGGAACATGGGCAAAATTCTTGGCTAGGCTTCTAACAAGGGTGCCCGCAGGCAGGTGCAAGGGGGTGCACTTGCACCCCCCTGGATTTTCTTAATGCTATCTGCAAAAGACACTTTTTTCTATTTTATTTCCACTTACTTTTTCTTTTTCTGTAAAGCCTGCATTGTTTGTAGAATCGGACTTTTAGGAAGAAATGTTAGTGGAGGTGGTGTGGCAGGCAGTCACATGACACAATGATGCATAATTGATGACTAACGTGACAAGCGTCAAACTCCTCCTTAAACTTTATAACTGGCGACCGCATCATTATGGAAGACTGCAGGTGGACAGTGGAGAAGACTATCCTTCCTGATTCATGGCTGTGGCTATTCAAAACCATCATGTGGTGGAAGGACTGGACTGGACTGGTGGTGGTGTTGGTACAAGAAGAAGGTAGGTTAGTTGCTCCACTCCTGAGTCGGAGTCCTTTTTTTTTTCACAGTGACTGAACACTTGGCGGTTGTCGCCAAAACACAAAAGTGGTGCACTTACTTGAAATGGAGTTTGTGTGAGTGAGTAGTGCTCTGCACCTTCCGTGTGTATATTTTGTGAATTTTGTAAAAGAAAAAAGTGTTTCAGTATCCTTTCCCTCAGACTTAGTTGAACCTCCCCCCTGTAGAGCTACCTTTTTCGAGTGTGGAGTGGCTAATGACTGCTCTAATTGCATTACTTAATATAACATACTTATTAATTGACTTATAGCTGGTTCTTCATCCTTTTTTCCAAAGATGTGTGATGCATTTCTCAGCTAGCAACAGGACCAAAGTTGCAAATTGCTACGTATGCCTTTGGGGGTAAAAGGTGCTTCTTCCACCCCAGTAACAGAAGCAATGGGGGGGGGACTCTAATCTGTCCTTCTAGAACTTTATTTAAAAGTGTTTGAAGTGCACTCTTAAAGTTAATCAGCCTGGGGAAAAATAAAATGTGTAGATCCAGTCTCCCCTTACTGCTTGGTTACAGTTATAGTTAGTGTCAATGTTTGTTTGTGTCTTTCGGCTTTTCCCAGTTAGGGGTCGCCACAGCGGAACTCCGGTCCGCTAATGATTGGCAGTTGATTTTTTTATGTACCGACTTGCCAGGCCTGACGCACAACCTTATGGTTAGTGTCAATAAACATTCTATTTTGCCTAACCAGGGTATGAAAATACTTGTGAAGAAATTTCCAGCTAATTATCTTACATTTCGTAAGCTGGATTACTTTACTCATCGCCAGGGGACGACCTAACCATGCCCTGTACAATATCTGTATTGAAACCATTTGTTCCCAGTCATTCTTATATTTCAATGCCATGCTTTGTTTTGCTACATTCCAAACTTTGAAAAAAATTAGATATTAAATTCCTGCTATGGTCCACTTCATTCCTAAAGTCTCTCGTTAAGGGAATTAAGTCACAGCCTGAAAACTTTAAATGTTTGTACCAATTTTAATTTTCTTTTAATTTAGAAACTAGTCCTAAATAGTTTAAGTGGAGGCCCTGTTAGAGATTTAGTTCTGATTGTCTGTCAACTTAATATCTGACCATTGTTTGTAAGCTGATAGCAAAAGTTTAGGGAAGACATCATGGCCCATGGCCCCCTTTCCAGTGTTGCTTGACCTTGGCTTGATTTCACTAGGAGACATATGGGTAACAATATCTCCTTGATATTAGCAAATTAAGAAGACCTGAATATTATCAAAATTTCTTTCCTCACTTCTTGCAATGTCTCTGGTAGCCCCCAAATATGTTCCACATTTATAAATGGCCCAAACCAAACCAGATATCTTGGACATTGAACCCTTTCTAAGATAATGTCTTAGAAATAGCCAAGTAATGGGACACTGGAATGGCTGCATGTGGGGGTGAGGGGGCTGTGTGGTGTGGCTCTGGGTTTGCACCCCCTGCAAAAAAATCCTGCGGGCTCCCTTGACAGAGTCAGGAGTTCCTTTATACCTTTCTGTCAAAAAACCCCCCAAACAAACACCAAGTTCACACTGAGTTTAAAGTTGTTGTAACTTTGACAAAATATATTTATGTACATTGTCAAGGCTGGAATGAGTAAATATTGTAAAAATATTTGGAAAGGACAGTTTGCCAAAATCTCTAAGGGAGGTAGCATACCCCTCAGCTGTCCACATTTTTGCAGACTGTCCAGATGTTTGCCCCATATTCCTCCTAAAAAGGATTGAAGTTGCTAAATAGTTTTAGACATCATATCCTTTAAAAAATACATAGTTTCATAGTTTAGTACTAGGCTATCTGCCCTGGGGCATTTGTAAGCCTAGCCATAGTGATGTGGCTTTTGCCACCCCATGAAATGGTACAAAAATGTACAGAATAAATTTAGAATACTGTGCCTCTGTCTAGTAGTGACACAATGAAGGTCCCCTTATATAATAGAATTAGTTTACTATGCCCCTGTCTAGCAGTGACACAGATGTGACCCCTGGGGTAAACTTATGATCTCCCATCCAATCATCAAGATTTCTCTTGAAGAGAGTCAGTGAGGGGCTCTGCCTAATATGAACTGGGATCTTGTTCCAAAGCATGGGAAGCCTCTGGGTTATGAATCTATCCCTCCAGCATGTCCTATTCATATTTGTGCCGAGGTTTAAGTCTTTAGCTTTCGTGGTCCTGATGGATTTGGATTTTTTGAGATGGAGCATGTCCATCAGATCCTGATTGGACATGGCCTTGTACGTCAGGCAGAGATCACCTCTGAGCAGGCGGTATGCTACTGAATACAGCTGAAGTTTCTTTAGTCTGGCAGAATAAGACATATGTTGGAGACCCTTGATCCTCTTGGTGAGGTACTTTTGTGGTCTCTCCAGCTGTTGCAAATGCCGGGTGAGGTACATACAAAATAGGGCATTGTACTCAATCATGGGTCTGATGAGGGAGGAGTATAGGGGTACAATGACATCCTTGGATCTGGATGTGAATCCCTTCATGATGAGGTGTGCAAGGTAGAATGTTTTTCTAACCACTTTGACAACGTGGGTGTCAAATGAGAGGTCGCTGTCGACTTGGGTCCCTAGGTCTCTGATTACTTTTTCCGTACTCAGTGGGTTGCTGTCTACCAACACAAATCCTGTTACTCTAGCAATACCAACACAAATCCTGTTACTCATGAAAGCAATATTTATAATCTGTCCCTGTTTATTTTAGGCTTTGTCCAGATTGCACTAAGAGGTTGAGGGGTGTGTGTGTGTGTGTGTGTGTGTGTGTGTGTGTGTGTGTGTGTGTGTGTGTGTGTGTGTGTGTGTGTGTGTGTGTGTGTGTAGAGAGAAATGTCCTAGTAAGATCTAACAGGTGGAATTTATTTTAAAATGCATTTTCAAGGAATTGTGAGCTTCAAGGGAAGCAAAGGTTACTGCTGCTCATGCTAAGTCTGCTTAAAATGTGCAACTGTTTTGTTTAGCAAATGGTATCATTGTGGTATAGAATTTTAAAGAAGTGTTAGCACAGCAGGTAGCATATTTGCATCTTGATGCGAAGGGCTGTAGGTTCTATTCCTACAGCATGTACATTTGCATTTTAAGGGGGTATGGTACTACAGTTCTTAGTATGTCCTCCCTTGGATGAGACACCCAATAACTATGAACCTGTTTTTCAGCTTGCCACCCATTCCCTATTGTAATATACCAGCTTACCATTTCTTTTAATGTAACATAGACAATTTATTCTTCAAGGGCAACAGGCACTGAATTTGTAAATGAAACACTGAAATATAAAGTTGTTTTCTAGCAACAATCTCTTCATTGGTTTAATGTGGAATTATTCAGATGACTTTCTGCATATTGACTGATATTGGTTGATTGTATGACAGAAGTTTGAGTGGCCTTTTATGGTTGAAATGTTCTGAACTGGGCAGGTTGTCATTATTGGTTCATATGATTTGTTTCATTGCTTAAAGGAAGAATGTTGAGAACTATAAATTTAAAACACACTAAAAAGTGGTGCTGTATTATACAAGGGATATAATTCAGTTATTATATAGTATAATTAATACAATCAGGAAGGTGAATCAAAGAACTTTTGCATGGTTCTAAAAATGTGTGCAAGGAGCTTGATTTGAAAACAGCCCAAAGGTAAACTTACCTCAGCACTGGCTAGATGCATTTTCTTTGAATGTGAGTTTCAATGCTGTTTCAGTGAATGTGGGTTTCAAAGGTAAAGTTTTAATGCTAAGTCTGTTTTCATTGCAAGACTATTGCTTTGTTTAGGTTTAGTAAATGCCTATCAGTGTTTGTGCTATAAAATTTGAAATAAAAGTTGTAAATGAAATCCAAATATCTGTAATCATTGTAGAAGTAAAGCATAAAACTATGCACACTGAGAGATTTGAAAAGTGTCTATGACAAAAGGGGAGAAATATCCAAGTAACAGAACACTGGAATGGCTGCGTGGGTGGTGGGGGCAGGACTCTGTTGTTGTGTGGGTGTGGCTCTGTTGCTGTGTGGGCGGGGTTCTGGGTTGTGTGGGCGGGGCTCTGGGTTTGCACCCCCCCCCTGCAAAAAATCCTGCAGGCTCCCTTGGCTTCTAAGCACTTTCGGGCCAATAGCCTAGTGTCATCCTATGAACCTATAAGCCATATCACATTTTGCATGGAGCCATTAGTAAGGATTAATTTAAAACTCTGACAAACATAAGCATAGGTAGCTTCTTCCAGGTATGTGAACAAGGCTGTTGGTGATGTTTTTATTGTATTTATCCTTTGTTGACCAGGTTAGTCCCACTAGGCTAGTTTCCACTTTTCAGGGGAGACCTGAGATTGTACTTATGCTACTATGGGGAAATTTAGCCAGGGCATCAGGGAAATTCCTCTATTGTTTTAGATAGGGGCTGTGAGGTTCTTTACATCCACCTGAGCTACCATCAACTCAGGAAGACAGGACCTCAGTTTAACACCTAATCTGAAGGATGACACACTCAGGCATGCGGCAACCACATTATGCTGCACCACAGTATCAGCAGTCCATTTCTCTGGTGTGGGAAAAGAGCTCACAGCCTTCTGCACCAAAGGCAAGTGTGCTATCTGTTACACCACTGACACTGTTATTAATTTTGAGCAAACTATTTTTGCTTCTGAGAGAGATGCTAAGCATGATCTAGCCAGCTGATTACTCATCCTGAATAAAAGAACTAGACAGGCACTAGTAATCAACAAAATAATCATGGCTGAGGAAGTATACATTGGATGAAAGACACACCACACCTAAGTATATTTAAATACATGCACAAATTCTACTTAGCTAGTTTCTAATAGTTGCTGTGAGCTAGGAAGGGGCTATTTGTATATTTCAAGTATCTTGTGCTACCTGTCATGAACATCTTGTTTAAAATGTTGTTTGCTAAACTGCACTTTTTATTGTTTAGTACTAGTAAATGACTGCAGTTGGTTGTGTGAGTGGAGGGCTTCAAACTGCATGAAATTTTACAGGAATGGGAAGTAATGTCTTTACATAATCCAGTGCCAGTCCTTTGAATAGCTAACTCAGCAGTTCTGTTCTCAGGCATTTCAAATTACCTACCAAAGGAACATGGATGCATAGACCCAGTCTAGTGTCAGTCACTTTATTTTTCAGGCACTTTAGCCACCTAATGAAAGATGCATTTTCTGTACATAGAATGTGAGTTATTGAAAATATGTTGCACAGTTTAGTCACTGTAGATCTTCAAAAAATGTGAAATAAAGTTACAACGTTTTTAGATTGCATGTGAGTTACAAATTCATGCAAAAGTAACACTACAGTAAGGAACTAATCAAACCAGGTAGAAAAGAGTCTGAGCTACAAATACCTATCATTCAACACTCATGACTAGAAAGCTCTTTGAAAGGATTAATATTCCTGAGGCAGCAATAGGTAAACATTCATACTGCCATGTACACAAAGGGATGCATAGCCGAACAATAAGAGGCCATGCATGTTTTCTTTATAGAGAGCCATGTATATTTATTTATATATATATATATATATATATATATATATATATATATATATATATATATATATATATAAATGATAGCTGAAACTAATGAGAAAAAGTCATCAAAAGAATTTAACAACTGTTTTATTTTAAAAAATGAAGCTTGTGCACTGCTTTGTTAGGCTAACAGCCTCAGCGGGTTGCTTTCAGACATTTTTTCAAATAATTTAATTGCATCTTTTTGCAATTACAAGACAAGTAAAACTGACACATTTAATGCAAGTTAATTAAATGCAGAAATCATGTTAAAGTCAGCAAAGGATGTTTCATATTAAATAATTGCAATATACCTCCTGGTTTAATGCATGTGTGATCAAAGTCCCATATTTAAAAATAAAAAGAATGTCATGCTTCAGTAAATCAGTTTTGACACCATTTGTATACATTTTATTTATACCTTCCTTATGTTCCATGTTAAACTTTTGTGTTATAGCATTAACAAGTAAAACATGCTGAAAATCACAGAAATGGTCTAACATGTTTCTACTTAATGTGTGCATTGCTTTACCTACATACCATTTAGAAGGAATGCGTAGGCTTTGAGCAACATATTCAACATTTGTTGTAATAGAACTACATTTTGCATTTAACACGTGTGTGTATCCATTAATATCACAATATTTATTAACCATTGTATACTTACATAAAATATAGCTAATGCATTTATATACCCCCTTCTGTGACATACTGTTGTATCAGTCTATTAATAACCACCAGACTCTGTAAGCTTCTGACATTTTGATATGAAAAAGTATGCTTTATAGATAAATGTCAAAAACTATTATTATTTTGTACCTGTTTCCAACCTTATACTCTGTTTGCATCAACATTAACGTAAGGATATGTATTTTTGTACAAAATGCATTGTACATGCTTTTTCTCATTCAGTATATTTCTCTGAATGCTAACCCATTCACTATATTTTTGCTTAACTCACAATGTATCAATTAATTCAGTTTGTATCCTGCATCCAATACCTTATTAAACACTTGCTGTTTTACTCTTTTAATGTCATGCTCCAGTATAACATTGCCCTTAGAATTGACTGTATGTAAGGCCTTTAAACAGATGTGTAAGGAGCTGGCTATCAGCAGGCAAGAACACATTTGTTGTTGCCATTTCCTCAGAATACTGTGACTGCCTTTTCACTTCACATTTAATTATGTTACAGACATGAGTGCAATTTGCATCTAAAGAGATTCATCATCCACTGATATCCAGTAGTACCTGGGATTCAATAAACTCTGTGCAGGAATAGTGCTATTCCTGCACAGAGTGAACCATGTCCATGTCTGTACAGCCCTAACAGCAGCATGCCTTGCATATTCATGAAGGCGTGCTACTGATAAGTGTTGTACAGACATGAACAGTGAACAAGTGCAGGGGACATGTTCTAGCAGTGCTTGCACAGTTAACACACCCCCTGCACTCAGAAAGTGCCGTACGGCACTTTCTAAACCTAATGCACCATAATATTAGAGCATTTCTCTAATATTATGCCAATATTTCACTGTTCGTAAACACTAAAATGAAATAAATGGATATTTCAGTGTCTGCGGACACTGAAATACATATGGGAGCAGGAAAACAATGCAGGGGGTGTGTAACAGGGTCTGTGACACACCCCCCACATTGTAAAAGTGCCATATGACACCTCACAACCTGCTAAAGCAGGAAATGTGGACAAAGGTACAAATAATGAGGAGACAAAGCCCTAAAAAATGTTAGCATGAATTTCCTAAGGATAGAAGTCTGAAAGTCAAATGTATGCCATTATTTCCTGACTTCAGTCCATTCCATGTGGACAAAGGCACAAATAATGGGAGGTAAAGCATAAAAATAAACACTTCATAAATATTGCTCTTGCAAACTTAGAAAGTTGATAGCAAACAGGTTATTCATTAGCATGAATTTCCAAAGGATAGAAGTCTGAAAGCCAAATGTATGCCATTATTTCCTGACTTCAGTCCATGTGGACAAAGGCACAAATAATGGGGGGACAAAGCCATAAAAATAGGCTGCCCCTCATGTCCAGCCCCCAGCAAAGCCACTTTTGGGGCTGTGAAGGAGCAGTGGTGACTGCCCATGGGTGAGGACTGCAGTCCTACTGTATCCATTTGGGGATTCATGGGCTTCAGATTCCCAACCACCCTCCCCGTCAAAGGTGTTTACCCCCTCATGTGTCATATACCGCCCCTGTCTGCTGTCTTGTCTGTCTTGTCTGTCTGCAAATGCAATCTATCCCACCCAACCTACCTCCCCAAATATACTTACAGCCCTTCCCCAACATCCCACTCTCACCTTAAAAAAAAAAGGACATCTGTCCCGCAAAAAAAAAAAAAAAAAAAAAACATTGCCCCATACATAGCTCTACATTTTGACCACATGTACAGTGAAACTAATCAATCAACCCAGAGATTACTCTGCAAATGTCTGTCTCCAACACTCCTCCCTGTGGGGTGTGAGTCTGTAAATTCCAAATTCTACTCAGCTGTTGCTGCCAAAGAAATGTAGAGCTATGGTCCTTTCCTACACCCGTCCTGCACAACCCTAGCTGCTTTTCATAATGCTCTACCCTCTGCTTGACCCAATTTCAACACTTTCCTATCACCCTTTTTTCTTTTCTTTAAAGAAAATTAGCGCGGGTGTAATTGAGAGTAAGCGGTGCTAAGTGAAACTACGAGGGTTTAACCATCTCTTAGCAACAATTAGCACTGTGCAAAACCACACAAATCCACTTACAACTGCTTAAAAGTGCCTTAATCACTCTGTCTCCATCAGCCCTTGTTCTGCCCGGCAACAAAAGAATCAGCGCTGCCAAGTCTCAAACCCAGGGTGCTGTGTACTACAATCACAGCTAAGTACCACTACACCATCTGAGCAGTGGGAATTTGTAAGGCTTTTACAATCATATTATTCTTTCTGGTCATTTAACATTAATGAAAAAAAGTAATCACTTCCTAGCCTGGAACCCAGAACAATCACAGCAACATAAGAGGGAATTATATATCCATAGTACTGTTATATATATATATATATATATATATATATATGCAGAGAGATATATAGACAGACAATGCAACCTCTTACTGCAACAAATCTGCAAAAAGCCTGACAAATGGGGGGGGGGGATAAAGGGCAAACGATAGTGACTTTTTTAAATATGCCTGCTAGAGTGGCATGGCATGCTTTAACATACAATGCCAGGCAGATTCCAGGTATGAAACACAAACGAATGTCAAAATTTACTGAAGTCAATGCTCAGATCATCCCAGTGATTTCTCAGAAACTCACAACTGTTGTGGCTAACAAACAAAACATATGAGCCATACATCAGGACAGTGTCTAGACACCTAGACAGTGGAGAGGTATGACTGCAGTTATCTAGCAGAATGGAAAAACCCATGACATCCACCAACCATGTCACCCAGCACCTTTTGAACCACACTAAGACCAACACGACACTAACCCAAATCAGCTCTGGGCAATTACCCATGTATATCCAAATATATCATGCACTACAGGGATGGAACTGTAGGAAAATGCAGATAGTGGTGCATAAATCTCCACCCACAACCATTAGCACCACAATCACAGCAACATACCAGTACCCCAAATGAACTCTAGGGTAGAATAACTGTTTGAACAAACATATCCTGATTTCCAGTCACACAATACACTGACAGATACTGGTCCAACTCACAGTGTACTGGGACTGAGGTGTTACAGGACCTTTCTCAGTCTGCCACTACAAACATACACACCTGATAGACTCCCAGCAGCTGTAGCAGCATGCACAGTCAGATAGAAAAAGGATCTGTGACACTCACATCTGCTACTCTCCCTACCCAGCCAAACAAACATCTACACACAACACTGCTACACAATCTTGGCAGTCGCTTTGCAATGGCCAGACATACATAACTCTCATATGTACATATTTCCACAGAATGTCCAGGGTGTGAGACCATATTCATGGCCACTTCTGCATACCACTTCCAGGAGTCTGCTACATCAATGGGATGATACCTTGACTGCAGTCAATAAACAATGATATCACATACATCTGACCCTCTTACTGCAAGACATCTGGACAAAGCATGACATACTTGGGGGACAGTGGGGCCTTTTTTTAGGCAAGGTTCAAGTGACAAATTCACCACCATTACAGGAACAGGCAAGCAAAAACTGAGGGTAATGCTACTCAATGCTAGAAGTCTAAATATCAAAATGTACTCATTCAAGGCACTCCTTAAAATGGAGAACATCAATATCTGTGCAGTGACTGAGACCTGGTTCAAGGCTCTAGAGAGCACCCCTGAATTACCACGCTATAACTCACACTTTTCAGCCATTTAACCTGGACCAGAACACCAAAGGCGGAGGTGTGTCCATATTCATTAAGGATATCCAGACCTCCAGGCTAATTGCACAGCATAATGCATCCAAGGTTATCCAAGTGCAACTAACTCTGGGCAAAACTGCCATCCAAATTGTAGCTTGCTTCAGATCCCCCACCATGCCCCAGGATTCCCACTCCTCTTTTCTTGATATACTGGAAAATATTAGGGTTCAACCAAACACCCTAATAATGAGCGATTTCAACTACCCCACCATTAGCTGGGAAAACTACTCATGTACCAACTTCTTCACTCAACGCTTTCTGGAATTCATAAATTCCCATGCCCTGGATCAACTTAGCCAAACCCCCACCAGGGGCAACAATATCCTAGACCTAGTTATTACCAACATGAGTGACCAGTGATCCACACCTGAAATCAACTCTGCGTTGGTCAGAACTGACCATAAGCTAATCACCCTAGATATCCGCATCCCACCCACACCCACCATTAAGGAAACCACTGTAAAAAATTCTCCAAAGCCAACTTCATGCTTCTTAAGACAGAAGTGGTGAATTTCATGACACCCATGCAGATGGACAATACAGTTATGACTGCTGAATCCTACACAAATGCACTCTATAAGCACTTACACGAGTGCATGGATTGCGCTATCCCAAACAGAACCAAGATGCTATCCTCCAAAAAAAGGAAACCAATCTGGTGGTCCCCTGTCATAAACAAACTCTAAAACAGAAGGAAGAAACTGTTGCAAAAGAGAGTAAAATCACATGAGTGGAGGAGCTGCCTGGTCAGCCTCAGTAAGAAGCTGAGATCCCTTATAAGAGCCTTCAAAGCTAGCTACAAAAACAAAATCACCACTGATTTTAAGGGTAACCACAAAGCATTCTATAGTTATGTCAAGAATCTCAGTGGCAACACCCAGATCTGCTCTGAGTTATAGCTCAATGGCATGAAAATCACAGAACCAACTGATATTGTCAACATCCTGGCAGATAGGTTCAGTACTAACTTTACCCCCCCTCTCACCCCCTAAAGGGCCCATATCTATACAGGAAGAATGCAGAGTCCCTGTAATCACATCTATGCAAGTTAAAGCTGCACTCTCTAAAACCAAAAACACAGCATCCATGGGACTGGACAACATCCCAGGCTGCGTTTTACATGAACTTCAGAACAAACTGGCTCCCCATCTAAGCACCTTGTTCAATCATTGTCTCACATCAGGCTTTGTGCCAAATGAATGGCGCACAGAAACAGTTATCCCACTCCACAAGAGGGGAGCCACCACTGATCCTGGGAACTATCAGCCTATTAGCCTGATGAGCCTGGCCTGCAAGGCCATGGAATCTGTCATCATGGAACTCATAAACAAAGACATTGGGAACCTCCAAAGTCTGGACTCCACCCAGTTTGGGTTTGTGAAAGACAGATCATGCCTTCTGAACCTGATTGACATCTTTGAGGCAGTCACCAAAGCCGTAGATGAGGGTAAGATGGTTCACACAGCCTATCTTGACCTCGCCAAGGCTTTCATCAGCATCCCCCATTCTGGAACTATAGCTAAACTCACTAAACTAGGTATAAATCCCTACATCACAAGATGGGTTGTCAACTGGCTCACTGACAGAACCCACACTGTAAAAGTTGCAGACTCCAAATCTGACTTCAAACCAGTGACAAGTGGAGTACCACAGGGTTCAGTCCTGGGACCTTTCCTATTTGGTATCTACTTCTCTGAAGTATAGGCTAACACAGAAGGCCTCTGGCTAATGGAGTTCGCAGATGACTGCAAACTAGGAGCCATAGTCAAGTCCCCAAATGATGTGGACATCCTACAGAAAGGCCTCAGTGAGAAAGATGCCTGGTGTCAGAGGCATGGTCTGAAGCTCAATGCCAAAAAGTGCATTGTCATTCCCTTTGGTAAAAACTCCGTACCCATGAACTACCACATAAACAGCAGTCTACTTAACGCTGAATCTGTGATAAGAGACCTTGGGACCCAGGTGGACAGTAGTCTCTCCTTTCATAATCACATCACAACAGTAATCAGGAAATCCTTCTATGTGAAACACCTCATCACAAAAGAGTTCTCATCCAGGAAAAAAGAGGTCATTGGTCCCCCCTACTCGGAACTCATTAGACCCGTTATAGAGTACAATGCTCCTTTTGGAATGTACCTCACAAGGTATCTGCAGCAGCTGGAAAGGCCACAGAAGTACCTCACAAAGAGGATTACTGGCCTCAAACAGATGCCCTACACTGACCGTCTCAAAAAACTCCATCTTTATTCTGTAGCATATCACCTACTCTGAGGAGATCTCTGCCTAACATATAAAGCTATGTTAAATCCAGAGCTGTTGGACATGCTACACCTTAAGAAATCCCAATCCCTCCAAGCTACATGATCTAGGGACCTAAACCTTGTCACCACAATAAACAGGACATGCTGGAGAGATTGATTCCTGCCCCAGAGACTTCCTATACACTGTAACAGGCTACCCATCTATGTCAGGCTAAGCTCCTCATTAGCACTCTTCAAGAAAAAAATTGATGAGTGGATGGGAAATAAGAAATACACCCCGGGGATTACTTCTGTGCCTCTGCTCATCAGGGCCACAGGAAATTAACTTTCTTGGGTGGCATAAGCCAGGGAACCTTGCTGGCTAGGCTTACATAGGCCCTTGGGCTGATAGCCTAGTACCTACCTATGAACCTATGTATGTGATATACTGAGCCTATACCTGACATCTGTCCAGAGTTTTGCAGACTGACCACATGTCTGCCTCATATTTGTAGTCAATGGCTCAGACAGTTGTGTATTGTCTGGCACATCACTGGGAACCCATTAAAGATTTAAATCATAACAAATTAGCATACATTTTGTTGTCAGATGTCATATCCTTCAGAGTACACTTGTGAATGTCTTTGCTGGCAAATAAGTGTGTTCCAGCTAGATTCATAAAGTGACGCTATTTACTGGCCTTTGCCCACCACTGATGTGTGCCTTTGTGCAGATGTCTTGCTCTAACAGGATCTAGGTGTCTTACCATGACACCCATGTCAATGCAAGTGTACCTTGGTCTGTAGAATGCTGACATGTGCAGTCACTGACACCTGCTTTCTAGCTGTGGAGAGCACACCAACCTTGCCAGGTCACTCATCCCATCATACATTTATACCCCAAATGGTGGCCCGCAAAGCCATAGGGGGTGGAGTGTTGAACATTAGCATATGCATACACACCTCCAGGCTGGCCAAACACTATGTCACATGGGTGACATCCCGAGTGCATTTAACAGTTGACAAAACACCTACTCATATCATAGCTAGTTACAGGCTTCCAACCATGACTATGGACACCCACCACACCTATTGGGACCTGCAGATCTGTCAGGATTCAATTGTCTACCCTGCTCCTGGGTGACTTCAAATATTCTGATATAGTGTGCATGATCTATGCCACCTGAACATCAATGCACATAGATTCCTCGGCTTTGTCAATGGCAATACAATGGATCAGGTGGCCAACACTCCTATGGCAGGTGGTAATCTCATGTACCTGGTCCTAACCAACATGAGTAGCACTGTCATGCTCATAGAGTGCCACCCCCCCCTCATATCTGACCACACAGCCATCACTGTTCAGGTCACCATCTCCCCTGCTCCCCACCCCCCTTTACAGTGTCAAACAGAATGAACTGTACACAAATGACTATAAATCCCATCAACATAGGCAAATGTAGCTACACAGCCAACATCCCATTTGTTGGAACTAGCAGAAATGTCCAGGCCCACATCACAATACTATGTGGGCACCCACATAGTTGTATGGACTCAGCAGTACCTGACAGGACAACATCATCTCCCTCAAGGTTCGGGAAACACTTGTGGTGGACAGCAGCAATACACAAATACCATAATAGGTAGAAACAATTGCTGGACATCTGCTGAATAAAAACACAAAAAACAAAACCCAACGCTGAAAATCACGGAGCTCCAATGAGTGATCTACCTCCTAGGTCAACTGATGGATGATTGTCAGCAACAATAAATGTTTTTGAGAATAGCCAGCACCAATAAATGTTTTTGAGAATAAACAATGTCCAAGAGTGTAATGGCACTAACCACTCGTTGTACACCCTATATTGAAGTACCACCTGCTTCAATTCTGTCGATAAGCAACTCCTTCCACTAGTTGCACCAAGCTACTTCATTCCATTTAACTATCAGTCAACATCTATCTGTGTTGGTGAACTAAAACGCTCAGATGTTAATTACAGCTTACCGCTCTAATATACTGTGATGCAAAACAATTTTGTCTCCCCACGCAAACTGCCACTGGCTGTATCACCTCTAAAGCTTCACATTGTTGTACAAGAACTTCCGACAACGATAGACGGCACAAAACTCTTTAATGTTTTTACATGAAACACTCCGTAAAATGCTTGTACCTCCTGGGACCGGAGGTTCAACCACTGTGCACACAAACATACATGGAACGTAAGATGAAAAATAGTGATACTGATTTACCGTATACAGTGTATGAAACACATCCAAACAAAATACGCTAATCGAATAATTGTCCATGAAGCATGACCTGGAATACTGGAATATTGATGATGATCCTAATACATTTCGGTTAAGCGCTTTCACTCAATAAATCTTGAGCTTCTTCAGAACATCACAATGAAAGAACTTTCATCCTATAAAACTTTTTTGGCGCCATATTCAAACCAGGTCCCAATTTTAAAGCTACAGTGTATATTCTAACACAGTTGTCAATGCTCATCAAATGATGTAAAATCTATGTATAAAATATATAAAAATATGAAGATATGTATAAAAAATATATATAAAAATATATTTGTAAAAGATGTATATATGGGAAAATGCATAAAAAATATTACTTAACAATATGTGTATTCCTAACCAACCATACTGTCCAGTATTTTACAATTTAATTATAATAATTGAAAAATGAGAAATGAAAATAAAAATAAAATGAAAATAATGAATACAAAAGTGTTCCCGTAACAATGAGTAATTGTGCTTACTCGTTTTGATTTGGTTTGAATTTGGCACCAAAAAAGTTTTATAGGATGAAAGTTCTTTCATTGTGATGTTCTGAAGAAGCTCAAGATTTATTGAGTGAAAGCGCTTAACCGAAATGTATTAGGATCATCATCAATATTCCAGTATTCCAGGTCATGCTTCATGGACAATTATTCAATTAGCGTATTTTGTTTGGATGTGTTTCATACACAGTATACGCTAAATCAGTATCACTATTTTTCATCTTACGTTCCATGTATGTTTGTGTGCACAGTGGTTGAACCTCTGGTCCCAGGAGGTACAAGCATTTTACGGAGTGTTTTGTGTAAAAACATTAAAGAGTTTTGTGCCATCTATCGTTGTCGGAAGTTCTTGTACAACAACGTGAAGCTTTAGAGGTGATACAGCCAGTGGCAGTTTGCGTGGGGAGACAAAATTGTTTTGCATCACAGTATATTGGAGCGGTAAGCTGTAATTAACATCTGAGCGTTTTAGTTCACCAACGCAGATAGATGTTGACTGATAGTTAAATGGAATGAAGTAGCTTGGTGCAACTAGTGGAAGGAGTTGCTTATCGACAGAATTGAAGCAGGTGGTACTTCAATATAGGGTGTAAAACGAGTGGTTAGTGCCATTACACTCTTGGACATTGTTTATTCTCAAAAACATTTATTGGTGCTGGCTATTCACAAAAACATTTATAATTGCTGGACATGCCAAGAAGGAACAGGTGCCTCATTGAAGCAATGTCACCTTGGTCTGTACAAGCAAATAAGGCACAGGTGATGTGTCCTAAGGCTGTCTTTGAGTGCAAATTGGACACATCCACCAAGGCAAATCACTAGGCCTTCCACATATGTGTCTGCATTTCTAGAGGTGACACAAACATCTGCTCTGTAGTGGTGGTCAATAACACCACATGCACATATTGCATAGATGTAGGCAACTAGCTGCAGACAGCTGAAGTGTAAACACTACCCCCCTTGTCCCCACAGTGGTACACATGTGCATGTAGAGCACCTGCCCCCCTCCCCTCATCATCAGAAAGCAGGTCTGTAATGCCCTCTCAAAGGCAACACACAGACATCTCCATAGTCATGATACCATCCCTAGCTGCATCCCACATGAATACAAGCATAGGGTCTCAAATCCATTCTGCACTGTAGTCAACCACAGCCTAAGCACCGGTGTCATCCCATCTGCACAGAGGACAGCCACTGTCATCCCTATACACAAAGGTGGAGCAATCCACCAACCCAGCCAATATAATACACATCAGGCTAACTAGCCTGCTCTGCAAGGTCATGGGAGGCAATATCAAGGATATTATGAACAGAGACATGGGCAACATCAAAATGCCTGGACACACACACCATGGTATTGTCAAAGGGAGATCAGGCCTGTGAAACCTGATTGACCTCTCTGCAGTGGTTAACAAACACAGAGACGAGGGGAAGATGGTGAACAATGCCTACTTTCACCTAGCCCAGTCCTCGCATACTAATCCCCAGGTGGACAGGATACAAAAGCCTACACAGCTAGGCATCAACCTGTAGATTACCAGATGGGTAGCTGACTGGCCCACTGATAGTAGCCACTCAGTCAAAGCAGTAGAACCCACCTCTTATAGTAGATTCATCCACAACAGTGTACCCCAAGGATCAGTCTGGGGGCCTCTACTGTTTGAGATATATGTATCTGAGGTACAGGACAATAGCATTGGTCTGTGGCTGACCAGGTGTACGGATGCTTGCAAGCTGCCAACTGTCTTACATCCCCCCTACTGATGTGGCCATCTCCCAAGAGGCACTCACCCAATTACTGACCAGTACAAGAAGCATTACCCCAAATGGAATGCCAGGAGAGGCATCACTCCCCCTGCTGTGGCAGATGCCATCCACACTAAGTATGACAGTAATAATGTACTGAGCATGCAATCAGGTGTAAGGTGACTTGTGCACTGAGGTTAGTAACAACTTGACAATTTCCCACCATGTGGGCACCATTGTGCAGAAGGCCGTCTACATGGCCCATCTCACAAATATGGGTACGTCATAGGTAGGCCATAGGTAGTTGTAAAGTGAGGGCAGACCTTTAGAATATTGAGCAGTACTGTTGTAAAAATAGAGGCCTATGCAGTTGTTAATGGACTTTTCTTCTCTCCTCCCACCCCTTATCTGCACAACATACCCATAGTATATGAATAATAATTAGTGATGCAGATTAGGGGTGGGGAAGAAGAAAGAATCCATTAACTATAGGCCTCTATTTTTGCAACAGTACTGTTGTAAAAATAGAGGCCTATGCAGTACTGTTGTAAAAATAGAGGCCTATGCAGTTGTTAATGGACTATTCTTCTCTCCCCCCACCCCTTATCTGCATCACTAATTATTATTCTTATACTACGGGTTTGTAGTTACCAAACCTAATGTTGGGACATGTGTTACATTATTGTTCATATGATTAATCGGTTGCATGTTAACATACCTTAAACAAATACCATTGTTGGCTACCTGTTGCCATCATTGTTACTGGCATGCTGTTTCAATGCTTACTGTTGTTCCAGTTATGCATGTGTTCTATTTGCTATGCAACTGTTTCACATCTGTTGTTTTGGGTTAACTGAACACCCATGCATGCCTTTAAATCTAATATTGAAATGTTTTGTTCGTGACTAACCAATATATCTTGGAAAACCTCAACACCATAGCACATTTGGAAAGGCCGATTCCAGCGGATCCACCTGTCCCATCCTTTCTGGCCATGTCACCGGGCCCCAGCACATCTGGGATCCACCATGAAACTTTATCTCCTGCAGGTCCTGCACCAACTGGGGGAGGGCATGAGCCCCTCATCTGCTGTCATTTCCGGGATATGGTGCGCAGTGTCAACCACTCTTGTTGGGTGGCCAGCTGTGCCAGATGGAGGGCTGCTTGGTGCACCTTGAGTAGCAGGCTGCACCTCCTGTCCAACCCCCAGCACACCCCATCATCAGGGCTGTGAAGGTGCAGTCTTGACTGCCTGCAGGTGGGGATGTCAGTCCCACTGTACCCATATGGGGGCTCATGGGCCTATGAGTCCCAAACACCCTCCCTGTCCAAGGTGTTTACCCTCCATACATGTCATACACCACCACTGTCTGCTGTCATGTCTTGTCTGTTTCCCTACCCAACCTACCTCCCCAGATGTACCTACAATCCTTCCCCAACATCCCACTCTCACCTTAACAAAGAAAAAAAGGGCATCTGTCCCCAAAACAATCATCGCCCCATATATAACTATCCATTTCACACAGGTGTCTACTGGACACATGTAATCCATTCCAATTGGCTTGACAACAGATTTCTGTTGTCCTCACCCCTCTCTCTCTGGGGTATGAGTGTCAAAATTCACCTCCAAATTCTGTAGAAATGCACAGATGTTGCTGTATAAGAAATGGACAGCTACACCCTTTCTGCACATCCCTAGCTACCTTTCATATTGTTTTCCCTCTGTATGCCCCTTTCTCACCACTTTCCAATGACCCTTTTTTCTTTTCTTTTAAAGGAATTAGCATGGGTGTAAGCGGGAGTAAGTGAGTTTGCACAATGCTAAATGAAGCCAAAATGGATTAAGCATCTGTATAGTTAACTATATGTTGGCATCACTTAACGTTTTGCAAACCCACTTAAAGCCACTTAAAACTGCTTTAATCTCTCTGTCTTCATCAGCCACTGTTCTGCCTAGCAACAAAATAATCAGTGTTGCCAAGTCTCAAACCCAGGACCCCACACACTGCAGTCAGAGCAATGCACCAGTACACCATTTGAGCTGCACCATTTGGATACTTTTTCAAACATATCATGCAGCAGAGTCATTCAACAGAAGAGAAAAAAAAATATATATATATATATATATATATATATATATATATATATATATATATACACACACACACACACACACACACACACACACACACATATATATATATATATATATATATATATATATACACACATATATATATATATATATATATACACACACACACACACACACACACACACACACACACATGCTGATAACATGTAGTGCACTCATATCACAGCACCATACCTCTCATCTTGCAAGAAATCTGGGCAAAGGCTGTAAAATGGGGGGACAATGGGCCACAACTAGGGACGTATTTCAAATATTGCTCTTAGAAATGTAGAAAATTGCTCAATTAACAGGGTTTGTTTCAGCATAATGTTCTGAAGGATATGAGGTCTGGAACTGAAATTATGCCGTCATTTACTGACATAAATCATCAGATCATCACTGTTATTTACCAGAGAAATTAGAATAATTTGTGGAACAGAGACAAAATATGAGCAAGAAACCTGGATGTTCTGCAACAAACCAGCCAGTTGCTTAGAACCCCTTAGTACAATGAATCTGGACCAAGCCTGACAAACTGGGGGGAGAAAGCTACGAAAATAGGGACATATCTGAAATACTTGACTAAATAAGCTGAGACAGTTGCTACAGTAACAGTCTGTTCTAATATATATATTGACTGAAATAGGACAACTCCAAGACTTAATTGCTTCTCATTAGTTAGTGCCTGAAATTCTCACATCATCCCACTGATTTGTCAGACATACACATCACTTATGGGGACCAGACCAATGATATGAGCCAGACAACTGGACATCCTATGAATATCTGGACGTAAGATGACATTACGAAAAGTACACCAAGCTGCTTAGCATGTCACCAAGCACCTCCAAACTACAGTCAGACTGACACAACACTACCCCAAGTCAGCTATGGGGAATTACACATCAATTTGCAAATCTATCAGGCACTACAGGGATGTAACAGTAGTGAAAAACAGTTACCGGTGTGAGCCTGCATACCAACAACCAGTTTCACCACAGTCACATACTAGTAAGCCAAATGAACAGTAGAGTATAATGACTGTGTGAACGTAAATATCTTGTTTGACATTCACACAGTACCCCTACATATACTGCCCCAAGTCACAGTGTAGTCCGAATCCTGCGGTGGTATGGAACATGTCTCAGTCTGCCCCTACAAACATATACAGCTGATAGACCACCAGAAACTGGAGCAGCATGTACAGTCACATAGAGAAGGAGCCATGACACTTAAATGTGTCCCCCCTCCCTACACAGCACAACAAACATTTACACACTACACTCCTACATAATCCTGATAGTCTGTTAACAATAGCTACACATACACAGATGCCTCTGTTGTACAGATTCCCACAGAATGTCCAGGCCTCGTCCTCATAACATGTCTGGCATTCTGCTACATCACTAGGATGATATCAGAAAGGAATGCACTAATTAATGATATGCCATACCCATCAACCTCTTACTGCATGCCATCTGGACAAAGCCTGACAATTGGAGGACAGAGGTCCAAACACAGGGGCATAATTGAAATATTGCTGTTATAAACAGAAAGTTGCTGGTATTACAGGGCTTGTTGTAATATATCTTCGCTGAGGGATATGAAGTCAGAAACAAATGTGGAAGTTAGCATTTACTGACTGCAATACCCAGGGTATGCTAATGATTTGCCAAGGACAACAACTGTCGGAGGAACAGATCAAACATAAAAGTCAAACCTCTGGCCATTCTGCAGACAGCCCTACAGTTGAGAGCTATGTCAACCACATAACATTATCAGACTGAGACCCACGCAGAATATCCATGTCCACACAAACCCTGTTAAACTAGCATAAATCCAAATGTATAACAGCAATACTCACATTTTGTCCCTAAGTCTGAGACATTCTCCCCCATTTTGTTGGCCTGTCTCCACATGATTTGTTGTAAGAGGTATTTACAACTACCCTCTGTGATGCTGTTGTTCACATACATCCATGACATCCTCCTCACAGGCAAGGAAAAGGGGTAATGCCCACATGAAGTACTCAATTATAGGAGTGTGTTGCCATGCCAATGGCTATAGGAATAACAACACAGCTGTTCTGCATGCAATTAGCAAGTGGGGGACACCAATTGGTGCACAGACTATCACCTGCTCATGAGCATTACCTACAAAAGGCAAGCTGCTGCCTAAGCAAAACATGTCTATACCTCTACATGGGTAGACAGAGAGAGACACACACTCAGAAACGGGAACTGGAATCCAAACCAATAATACTTGGAGGGAAAAAGGTATGTCAAGCAAGTAAGCATGAAATGGAATGCAGTAGGGGGTATGCAATAATGGGATATAGGATGTTAAACAAATATGTCTCAACAAGACTTGCTGTACTGATCTATTGCTTTTCAGCACCTATGGCCATAGCATCTGGGTCTGTCTGCAGTGACATAGATCACAGCTCAGGCCCCTGATTCACCCCAGGAAGGAATGGCCCACATATGACTACTACTGGTGTGTCTGTTGAACAATACTGACTGTGACACTGCTAGGCCAGCTACTGGGATGTTGTAGATAGCCATATGTTACTTGTGAATGCAAGTATGATATACATGTTTGTCTCACAAATCTGAAAGACCTATACAAGGTATTTGCATAATAAACTACTGTTGCAGATGTGTGTGTGTTGAACTGAATGTGATATACTGAGCTCATACCATTCAACTGTCCAATGTTATGCACACAGACCATATGTGTGTCTCATATTTGTAGCCATTTACTCATAGAGTTGTGTTATGTCTGGTAAATCATTGACAAATCTGTGAAGATTGACATTAAAACATACCAGCATACATATGAGTGTCGGACATCCTCCAGGGTATTTCTGTGAATGCCAAGGCTACTGTGCTAGCAAATGACTTAAGTGTGTTACAGCAATATTAAGAAAGTGTCACTAATTTTGGATCATTGCCCCCCCTATATGTGTGGTGTCCGCCAGATGTCCTGCTCGAACAGATTGAGAGGTATAACTGAGCAGCAAGAGTGTAAATACAGTGTGCCATACTGACAGAGAACAGAAATGTATATCAGGTATTACCTGTGCACATGTATGGATGAGTAGGTGTACCTTGAAGCCTCATAACAACAGACATGGGATGCAAAACATCAGGTAAATAAGCTGTACATGTTGTACATGTGTGTAATCTTAGTTTCTGTGCATCCAACAGACATAAATTTCTACAGCTACTGGTTGTTGCATTGCCCTGACACAGACATGGGTACTAGAATAAGCATTTATTTATTTATTTATTTATTTATTTATTTGATGTTGGTTAACCAGGATGGTCCATTGGGCCAAGTGAACCCATTTTCAATGGAGTCCTGGGGAGAAAAGCTCCAACAAGAATACATGTTACAGAGATTTACATTACATAACATAGAAGACATAGCAAGGTAAAGTTTACAAACAGTAAAATTATCAACAAAAATAATAATAGAGTGAAGTTATACCTAATACATATATATATATATATATTTTTATATATAGAATAATTCAGGATGATAGATGATATTACGAAATTAGATTGCGAGCAAAATATGGGTGGTGAAGGTAATGAGAATACAGGAAGTGGAGAATGCTTATGTGGGGAGGGTGATTATCAGGTTGAAATTGGAGAGGTGTCAAACTGTGTTATGACCTTGTGTCCATGCCTACTACAAACAGCTATATGAGCACCTACATAGCTGTATGGACTCAGCAATACCTTACTTGTAAAACCTGGCAGCAATACACAAACCATATAATCGGTCACTATATTGGCTGTACAAGGCCAAGTAGGAGCAGGCACCAACTTGGAAGCAAGTCAACCTTTGTCTGAATGAGCATATAAGGTCACAGGTAAATGACTGTAAGGCTAATTATGAGTACAAATCGGACACATCCACCAAGGCCAATCACAAGGCCATCTTCACATATGTCTTCAGTCTCAGAGGCAACAACCCAACCCACCCTGTAATGGTGGTTCAATCACACCACATACATACACACCATAGCTATAGCCAAACCGCTGCAGACAGGTTAAGGGCAAACATCATTCCCCCTGTCCCACCAACAGTGTAGGTGGATATGCACAGCACCCACACCCCTCCCCTCATCATCAAGGAGCAGGTGCATAATGCCTAATCAAAGTCAACAAAAGTAAGTCTCCATGAGACCTGATAACATTCCTGTCTGCATCCTACATGAACTCGAGCATATGCTCCCACCTCCATTACATGCTGTATGCAAACAAAGCCTGAGCAGCATTGACATCCCATCTGCAAGGAAGATGGCCACTGTCACAAAGGTGAATGATGAATGGTGGATTATACAATGCACTGGCCCTCATTGGGGGTAACATGACACATCAGGACCAGGCATGCAATGCAGGTTCATACTGTGCTGATAGATGACAGGGGTACGATGTAGTTGTAAGTGGTGGCTAATGATAGTCATATTGATGTGCAGGTTCTGTAAATAGCTTTGACCAATGTATGGGGTCCTGTAATGTGTTTCCCTGTTTATGTCTTCCAGGTGACATGCAGCGGCAAAGATAACCAGCATATACTGCAGCTGAAAATGCAGCCATCATGGATGCCATCATCCAGCACCATGGGATGATGTTTGGCCATAGCCAACACAATCTGCAGGAGTGGACTGCCCTGTGGGATGACCTTCTCCATAGAGTTAACAAGTTGGGCCACCATGGATGCACATACGATCAGGTCAGGCTTCAGGCAACTGACCTGATATGTTGTGCCCAGCAAAGGGTTGCTGCCATGGCCAGGGACTGTACTGCTACAGGTGGGGATCCTGCCACACAGGCCCCACTTATGGCAACAAAGGAGCTCCTTTCTACCCTTCATGCAGCCCCCACACACCAGCCAAACCAAGAAACACAAGTCGTGGAGGTGGGTAGCACCCAGGCAACAGGTGAGGAGCATCCAGGTAAGGCCCCAGTGCACATCAATTGAATATTGCAGCAGTCATGCTGGATTCTGTAGAGTATCTAGATGCATATGTCAGGTCAAAATGCATTTGTGGGTGGTGTTTTCTAATGCACACAAGTGCACATCTATGGCTAAGGACAGCAAATTGTGCACTATCAGAGCTTGTACTATACATGTGCAGAAAAGTAGCATTCATCTTGTACCAATGCCACATGAGTCTGCTGACAATACCTCTCCCTCACAACTACATAGGTCCCTCTGGCCTGGACATGAGATTGCAGCCTGAAGCCGGTGAGTATGGGATTGTCCTGTTGTGGCTCACCAGTACCCCAGGCATGTTAAGGTCATGCATGTTACCATGCACACAACTGTTACTCTCAGCCATATTGCAATATGTGCATGTTCACTTGTGGTGGAGTTAACTACATTGCATCACAGTGGTCATCACAGGGGTCTATTTTCAGGAGATGTAACATAGCTATAGCATACCTCACAACGTGTCATTGCAAGAAATCTGGACAAAGACTGACAAAATGGGGTGACAAAGGCCCAAAACTAGGGACTTATTTTAAAATTAGTCTTATACAGTGCATATAAAAGGTGTCCACACCTCTGTGAAAATGCCAAGTACTTGTGATATAGAAAAATGAGACCACTATAAAACATTTCCAAACTCTTCCAACCTTTAATGTGACCTATTACCTGTACAATTCAATTGTAAAACAAACAGATCTGTTAGGGGAACAATTATGACAAATAAAAAACGTACAATAAGCTAGATGCATAAGTGTGCACTGGCTGAAGCTAATAGTGTGTTGAAGCAACTTTTGATATAAGTACAGCATTATGTTTTCTTGGGTACACACCTGCCATCAATTACACAGACTCTTTGATTAACGCCAAATAAGGGTCAGCTGTCCTACTAGAATGATCCTAACATTTATCCAGATGCCTGCTACAGCAACAGCCATGGTTCACATAAAGCTTACAAAGCATCAAAGGGATGCCATTGTTGAACGGTATTAGCCCAGAGCAGGGTAAAAAACATTTCCACAGCATTGCATATACCATGGAACACAGCGATGACAGTCATCAAAAGGTGGTAAAAATGGGGCATAAGTGACATTGCAAAGAAGTGGACGTCCATTCAAACGTGTTATAAGACAAGATCCAAATTGGCTAGGGAAGCTGCCAGGAGACCTACAGTAACACTAAAGGAGTTCCATGAATCTCTGGCAGGTACTGGTTGCATACTACATGTGACAACAATCTCCTGTATTCTTCACATGTCTGGCCTATGGAGTAGGGTGGGAAGATGGAAGCCTTTTCTCACACTGAGCAACATCCAGGTCTGGCTAAATCCTCAAGAACAATACATCAGGTCACCCAAAAGCATGTGGGAAAATGTGTTATGGTGTAATGAGACCGAGGTTGCACTGTTTGGCCACAATTTCAAAAGGTTTGTTTGGTGCAATAACAACACTGTGCATCACCAAAAGAACACCATCCCCACAGTGAAGCATGGTGATGGCAGTGTCCTGATTTGGAGTTGCTGTTCATAAGCTTGAAGTGGGCATTTAGCCAAGGTGGAGGGGATTATGAACAGTTCCAAATACCAGTCCCTTTTTGCCCAAAATCTTCAGGTATCTACTAGAAAGCTGTAGTTGAAGAGGAATTTCACCTTTCCACACAACAATAACCCAAACCATGCATCCAAATCAGAAAAAGAATGTCTTCACCAGAAGGCAATCAATGTTTTGGATTGGTCCAGCCAGAGTCCGCAACTGCATCCAATAGAAAATATGTGGGGTGCCCTGAAGAGGGCTGTGCACAAGAGATGCCCTCGCAATCTGACAGAGTTGGAAGGCTTCTGCAAGGGAGATTGTGCAAATATTGCTAAGTCAAGATGTGCCATGCTGATAGACACCTTCCCAAGAGGACTGACTGTTGTAATTAAATCAAAATGTGCTTTAACAAAGTATTAGTTTAATGGTGTGCACACTCATGCAACCAGCCTATTGTACATATTTCATGTTCTATATGTTACCCGTAACTGATGTGTTTGTTCTTCAATTGGATTGCACAGGTTATAGGTTACATTAAAGGTGAGAAACATTATGACATGATTTATGTGGTCTCATGTTATATATCAGAAAAAGCTGGCATGTTATCAGGGGTGTGTACACTTATTATATCCACTGTAAGCTTGGAAGGTTGTTAGAGTAACCAGTTTTGTTTTAACATACATTTACTGCAGGTTTTGAAGTTTGAAACTCAAATTATGTCATTAATTAGTGGTGCCAATCCTCAAATCATCCCAGTAATGTGTCAGACAAACACAGGATTTATGAGGAACAGACCAAAAATATGAGCCATGCATCTAGACATTCAGTGAAACTCTGTACAGTTGAGAAGTATGTTCTGTAGGACTTGCCACTGTGCTATACAGGTGAGCAGCAATAATGTGTACATGGCTGCAGTATGTGCTAGGTGAGGGCCCATCACCTGCTAACACTACTCACGTATCCCAGAGGTGTATATTAGTAGTGACATTAAGTGGAAAGAGCTGCAATGCATGATGTTGAGGGCCAGTTCAGAGTGTATATGTTGTGGTCTGACTGTGTTGTGAATGTCACCAGATGGCAATTGTGAAGTCTGTGTAATGTCTTTTTGCCACCTCACCTGTATGAGTATGTGTGTGTGTCCATGTGTGTGCATGTGTGTGTGTGTGTGTGTGTGTGTGTGTGTGTGTGTGTGTGTGTGTGTGTGTATGTGCATGTGTGTGTGTACCAGCAAACCTTATAGTGTAGGTATTAATTTACATATGTTGTCTTCCCTTCATAGGTGAACATGATGATCATGGTCCTTCCTTCTAAGAATCTGATGTCAGTGTCTCTGCGGACTCTGACAATGATGGTGGTCACAGTGGGGCACAGGTGGGGCTGTCAGGGACTGAATCTGTGCCATCAGTTGGCATCCCACCTTCATCCACAATGTTCCTGCACACAGTCACAACGCCCACACATACCCTGTCCCCAGCAGCCACAGATGATGGACAGTTGTCAGGTGGTGGCATGGGACAGGCTAGTGTGGTGACTATGGCAATTGTGAGTGTAGCGACTAGCCATAGCCGAGTACAGACAAGGTCCCACAGAAGTGGATGGACAGGGGTGCTCGAAGGAGGACTGCTGCCCATCAAGCCACTGTCGCAAGTGCCACAGCAGGTCTCACCAGATGCATATTTCGGGCTGTCATGGATGCACAGGCATGTGGTGAATGCATCACCAGACAAATACTCAGTGTCTTGGATGCAACTCTTCCTGGCTTACACGGTGACATACATGACCTTGTTGAGGTCACATGTCAAAATACTGAGGTCATGAATCCATGGTGGGGTGAGACCTTGGCAATCCTTGACCATGGCATGTCTGTGCTAGAGCGTGTGGTGGGAGATGGGCATCAGCCACACGGTTGTAGGTCAGCACCAACATCAGCTGAGAGTCTATGGGGCCATGCACCTTCACACTCCCATAGTGGCAGTACCACCAGCACTAAAGAAGGGGGGGGTGTTGTCCAAACCACAAAGGAGCAGGCCATGGGCACATAGTCCTGGCCAGTCCCATCAGGGACATGAATCCAGCAGACAGCAATCACCATCGGGAAGCAGTACTGCATCTGGCCTTGGGCCTGGTGGTGTCAGTGAGACCTCTGGCAAAACCAGTTCCCATGTTCGTATTCAAAGACAATGAACTGTACACCCTGCAATGTATGGTCCACAGCTGTCCAACAGACCCCTGTGTAGAGCAGCCACATGCTGTGACTGTGTGCATACATCCCCCCCCACACACACACACACACACACATCACCATCACAGCCAGGTCACCTCCAGACACACACAAACCACCTCTGCATGGCCCAGTCATATAACACCCTTTCAAACCCACACATATGATGTCAACCAGCCCAGCTTAGGCTTCTGGCAAACCCACACAACACCCTGTGCATATGATGATACCTGTGCCACATCCCTGTCATCCATACCACTGATGCAAGGACATGCTAATATGGTTCTGATGCACAGGGTGAATTAAGTACAGTTTAGCTATGTAATACTGTGTAAGGTGCTGTCAGCTGGCATTTGTAATGGGTACACTTCAGAGTGTGGTACCTTATCAGCCATGATGTATTATTGATGTTAGTAACAATGACTGAATGTAGTCTCGCATGCTGTATTCTGTTTGTGTTCTAGCTATTTGTGTGTCAGCAGGAGGTGACCCTGCAGAAATTGGCAGTAAGTGGTATGGCAGAGTGGTAACACATCGATCATGTCAGACCTGAGGTACACCTTATATATATACATTTACCAGGTCTGTGTAAGGTGTATGGTGGTTGACATCAGCAGCCCTTCTGAAGTGGACAATGGTAAGTGTAGTGGGTGGAACACACCTCAGATTGGTAAAACCCACACCCTCAGAGGATATTGTGCTGCCCAAACACACAGAGAATACTGTTCCCACACATACAGTCTCGCGTGCACGCACACATACACACACACACACACACACACACACACACACACACACACACACACACACACACACACATACACCCAGGATCACAGTTGCCAGTGTTTGGTTTGGAACCCCTACCCATCTAGTTAGTGGTACTACAGTGTTATGCAGTCATCGCAGGTGACATGGAACTAATAGTGTGATGACTGTTTCAAGGTATCTGTAAAGTGAATAACATTATGTGCCCTTGTGAGGTATGACAATGGAGTGCATACTGGGTGTGGAAGGACTCATTAGACTGTCACCTATGAGTCTACACACTCACAAACACTGCTATACACACCAGTGCACACACAATTACCAGTACTGACATTAGCAGCCCTGCCTATCATGTTATTCATACCATACTGTTACATAACTGTTGCATGCAGCACAGGGCTTATAGGGCTAAAGAGTGTCCACAAACACCTCTATGGTGGATGTGAACAGCAGCCTTTCTAAAGTGGACCTTGGGACATGTACTGGGAGTGTCATGGCCTAAAATTGTAAACCCAGGCCACCCAATGGATATATTTCTCACTCACTGTCTCTCTCTCTCACACACACACACACACATACACACACACACACACACACACACACACACACACACACACACACACACACACACACAAGCATTTTCCTGGACTAAGATTAGAACCCCTACCTATATAGTTATTGTTAATACAGTGTTATGCATTTATTGCATGTGCCACAAAGCTCACAGGGTGAAGAGAGTCCCAAGGCAATTTCAAGGAGAACAACATCACCAGGTCTTGTAAAGTATGACAATGGGTGATTTACTGGGTGGGAATGGACCCAAACTACTCAAACCTATAGTTATACACACTTACACACACACAAATGCACTCATACACATATTTTCCAGGACTGAGATTAGCAGCCCTGCCTATCTTGTTAGTCAGTCCACACCATTACATAGTTCCTGCATGCGGCACAGGGCTTATTGGGCTGAAGAGTGTCAATAGATACCTTTATGGTTGATGAAGACAGTGGGCCTTGTAAAGCGGACCTTGGAACATGTACTGGGAGTACCATGGCCTAAAATGTAATACCCACCCCTCACAATGGATATAGTTCTCACTCAGACACATACACAGGATATGGATATATTTCTCACTCACTGTCTCTCTCTCTCTCTCACACACACACACACACACACACACACACACACACACACACACACACACACACACACACACACACATACTTGCCAGAACTGAGATTAGAACCCTTACCTACCTACTTATTGCTAATACAGTGTTATGTATTTATTGCACAAGCCATGGAGTTATAGCGTAAAGAGTGTCCTACAGTTCTTCTAAGATGAACAACATCACCAGCCCTTGTAAAGTATAGCAATGGGCAGTGTACTGGGAGAATAAGGCCTCAAAATGCTACATCCAACAAATATATACTCTTACAAACACTTACACACATTTTCAATGACTCAGATTAGAACCCCTACCTATGTAGTCCTTGGTATTATAGTGTTATGCAGTTACTGCATGCACCACAGAGCTTATAGGGTGAAGAGTGTCCCAAGGTACCTACGGTATATAGTGAATAACATCACCAGCTTTTGTAAGGTATGCCAATGGTAGGTGCACTGAATTTGAAGGGCCTCAAACTACTTTCATCCACATGTTTACACACTCACAAACACTTTTACACACACACATTTGTCAGTACTGAGATCCATAGGTTCATATGGTTATAGGTGTATACTAGGCAAATGGCCATGGAGCCCTTACAAGCCTAGCCCATGGGAATACCCTGACATCATGCCACCTAACAATAGTCCCCAGTGTGTCTAACAAATATAGCCTCTGGAGTGATCCCCAGGGTAGGATTTCTATTCCCCATCCACTCAACCAGATTTCTCTTGAAGAGGGCCAGTGAGGTGCTCTGCTTGACATGTATGTGAAGTCTATTCCATAGCATGAGCAGTCTCTGAGTTATGAACCTGTCCCTCCAGCATGTTCTGTGGATTGTGGAAATGGAGTTGATGTCTCTGGGGCATGTGGTGTGGACAGATTGGGTTTTTTAGATGTAGCATTCCTGACAGAGCTGGGTCAGACATGGCTTTGTAAGTCAGGCAGAGATCGCCTCTAAGTAGCCAATATGAAACATAAAATAGTCGGAGTTATTGGAGCCTGTCCATATAGGGCAAGTGTTTAAGGCCTAGGATCCCTTTTGTGAGATAATTTTGCAGCCTCTCCAGTTGTTGCAGGTGTCCAGTGAGGTACATATCAAAAGGGCCATTGTACTCATTGATTGGCCTAATGAGGGGAGGGTAGAGAGAAACAATGACTGCTTACTTCCTGGCTGCAATACCCTTAGTAATGACATGTGACACATAGAAGGACTTTCCGAACACAGTGGCACTGTGGTGGTCAACAGAGAGCTGGCTGTCAGCCTATGTTCCCAGTTCTCTTATAATGACTACAGTGTTCAGTGGACTACCATCAATGTGATAATTCATAGGAACCATGTTGTTCCCAATGGGGATGGTGGCACATTTTCCTGGCATTGAGCTAAAGTCCAGGGTTCTGACACCAGCATCGGTCTCAGTGAGGACTTTGTGTAGGATGTCAACATCATATGTGGAGGTAATAATAGCACCCACCTTGCAGTCATCTGTGAACATTGTTAGCCAGAGTCCCTTTGTGTTGGGATGGACTTCAGAGGTGTAGATCCTGAACACGAGAGGACCCAAGACCAAACCCTGTGGGACTCCACTTGTGACTGGTCAGCAGTCTGACATGGAGTCTGCTGCTTTCACACCATGGGGGTCTATCTGTGAGCCACTTTGCAAGCCACCTAGTGATATAGGGGTTGATGCCTAGCTGAGTGTGTTTGTCTATGATTCCTGAGTTAGGAATGGTATCCAAGGAATAGAAGGGCCGCCTATCTTGTTATTTATTCCATACTGTTACATAGTTATTGCATGTGGCACAGAGTTTATAGGGCTGCAGAGTGTCTACAGCTACATCTACAGTGGATGACAACAGTGAGCCTTGTAAAATGGACATTGGGATGTGTACTGGGTGGGCGACAGCAAAAAATTGCAAAACCCAACCGCCCAATGGATATGGTTCGCACACACTTGCCAGGACTGAGATTAGAACCTCTACCTCTCCAGTTACTGCTATTACCATGTTATGCATTTATTGCATGTGCCATGGAGTTTATAGGGTGAAGGGTGTCCCAAGGTACTTCTAAGGTGAGGAACATCACTGGTAATTGTAAAGTATGGCAATAGGTGATGTAATGGGTGAGAGAGGCTACAAAATACTTCAACCTACACATATACACACATACACTCATGCACACATTTGCCAGAATTGAGATTAGAACCCATGCCTAACTAGTTTTTTGTACTACAGTGTTACGCAATTATCACACAAGCCACAGAGCTTGTAGGGCTATGGGCTGCCCAAAAGGTACTTTTAAGGTGACTGACATCAGCAAGACTGCTAAAGTAGGGTAATGGGAAGTCTACTGGCTCAAAATTGTTACCCTACAAACACAAACACACACTTCTACATTTGCCAGGACTGAGATTATAACCCCCACCTAACTAGTTTTTTTGTAATACAGTGTTACATAATAATCACATGTGCCACAGAGCTTGTAGGACTGCAGGCTGCCCAAACATACTTTTAAGGTGATGGACATCAGCAGGACTGCTAAAGTAGGGCAATGGCAAGTGTACTGTGTGTGAACAGGCTCAAAATCTTTATCCTACAGACACACGCACACTTTTACATTTGCTAGGACTGAGATTAGAACCCTTACCTAACTAGTTATATGTACTATAATGTTACACAATTATCACATACTCCACAGCACTTGTAGGGCTGCAGACTGCTCAAAGGTACTTCTAAGGTGACTGACAGCAGGACTGCTAAAGTAGGGCAATGGCAAGTGTACTGGGTGTGAACGGGCTCAAAATCTTTATCCTCCAGATGCACACACACTATTACATTTCCCAGGACTGACATTAGAATACCTATCTAAACAATTATTTGTACTATATTGTTACACAATTATCACATGCACCACAGAGCTTCTAGGGCTGTAGGCTTCCCAAAGGTACTTCTAAGGTGACTGACAGCAGCAGGACTGCTAAAGTAGGGCAATGGCAAGTGTACTGGGTGTGAACGGGCTCAAAATCTTTAACCTACAGTCACACACACACACACACACACACACACACACACACACACACACACACACACACACACACATATACACACACACTTTTACATTTGCCAAGACTGAGATTAAAACCCCTACCTGAATAGTTATTTGTACTATAGTGTTGAGCAGTTATCACACACACCAGAGAGCTTATAGGGCAGAGGTCAGTCCAACAGTACTTCTAAAGTGAATGACATCAGCAAATCTTGTGAAGTAGGGCAATGGGAGGTGTACTGGGTGAGATTTGACTAAAACTCTTATTCCTATACACACACGCCCACACCACACACACACACACACACACACACACACACACACACACACACACACACACACACACACACACACACTACTGTGGCATATGCTGGGACTGTGATTAGAATCCCTACCTATCTAGTTATTTGTATGACAGTGTTATGCAGTTATCACACATGCTATAGAGCTTAAAGGACTGAAGCCACTCCAAAGGTACTTCAAAGTTGAATGACATTAGTAGATGTAAAGTAGAGCAAAGGGAAGTGTACTGGGTGGGTCAGGCATCATAATACTTAAACCTACAGACACACACACAAAGGTAGGTGACGTGATATTCCAACCCCCACCTTAGTACCATCAGACAATGAATCTCATCTTCATGCTGGCACATGCCAGCGGTTACAACTGGTATGCAACTGTCTGTTGCAGGACATCAGTCTATGCCATTCAGGGTATCCAGGTGGCACTTTGATGTGGATGTGTGTGCAGTCTATCACACCCAGTAACTCTGGGTATTCTGCTACACAGTGGAACAGATGCATATTGCTGGTCTTCTACTCACAGATGTTGGGGAAGTAAATGTGCTCACTGGTATGTGGTAGGATGGTATCAAGGAACTGGTAGAGTACCCCGGATGCGGATGCCTGTGAGACCCCCGTGATGTCTCTAGTAGGTCTTTGGAAAGTACCTGTAGCTAGTGTATGACTCACTCTTTGTGTGTTTCTCTGTGTGTCTCACAGTACATGGTAAGTTACAAGTAATGTGATGTGTGTGCCATTCATTTTATTGTGTGTGTGAGTCAGGGAGAGGTGCCAGTCCCTGGGTCCTTACAGTGTCAGTGTGTGTGCTATGCGTTGCCTCTTTGCCAAGGCCTGGGCATACTGGGCATGCCTCCATCTGCCTATGGGAGCAGGCTCAGGGGCTTCCTCTTCTGAGTTCCTCTGTGCCTGTGGGGACCTTGGCAATGGTGGGAGGCTGTGGGGCCCTTCCCTGTGCTGATCCTGCTGCAGCTGTTTCCACAGAATCATATTGTGCACATACTATGAACATGTGTGCATATTGTGTATCATGGCAAATACTATGAACATGTGTGCACATGTGGCTGGAGAGTACTGCAAGGCTCCACCAGATATGTCAAGACAGTGGAACCATGTCTTGAGCATCCCAAACACACACTCTATAATGATCCTGGTTTGTGCGTTTGCTTCATTATGGTGTTCTTGTGTGGGTGTGTGTACATTTCTGATGGGTGTCATCATCCATGGCTCCAGTGCCTAGCCAGCATCCTCCACCAGATGGCCCCACTGGCAAATGCCTGATACAGCTGTGGATGAATGCCAGATGTGGGAGTTGAGATAGCTTCCAGGGCTGCCAGCACATACATTCATGATAATGCCCTGGGCATTGCACATGACCTGGCAGTTGATGGAGGGGAATCCCTTGTGGTTTATGCAGACCCTACCCTGTTCACCGGGTGGCACTTTGATGTGGATGTGCGTGCAGTCTATCACACCCAGTAACTCTGGGTATTCTGCTACACAGTGGAACAGATGCATATTGCTGGTCTTCTACTCATGGATGTTGGGGAAGTAAATGTGCTCACTAGTATGTGGTAGGATGGTATCAAGGAACTGGTAGAGTACCCTGGATGCGGATGCCTGTGAGACCCCCGTGATGTCTCTAGTAGGTCTTTGGAAAGTACCTGTAGCTAGTATTCTTAAGGCTACACATACCTTAGTAGACACTGGGATGGGTTCCCCTCTGTTGGTTCTGGTTCTGAGTTGAGTCCAGCACAGCTCGATGATTTGCTGAAGTTAGTCTCTGGCCACCCTGTAGCACTCTACTATCTCCAGATCATGTAGCCCTTGGATCTGAACACTCTTCTCCTCATCAGTCTGTGGCAGTTGTCAGCATTATCCTCCTCACTGCCCTCAGCCTCTAGCACACACTGATGGATCAAAGCAATGGAAGCCCCTAACATGTTTTTGGTTAAAATTCCCCCGCATGTGTACACTAATGGTGCAGAGTTTGTGGGAAAAAAACAGATTGTAAGGTGTTTGCATAGTTTATACTGTTGTGCTGCAGATGCTGCCTGTATGATTGGCTGCCTATGATGCATTCCACCTGCCAGCTATGTTATTTGTACTTGATTGCTTGTATTCTGTTATTTCCCTTTTTTTTCACTTTTCCCTTCCCATTTCCACCCCTTTTAAGCCCCGAGGCACCCTGCACAAACCCAATGCCCAAATGTAAACAGTCCTGCTATTTCTGTTTTTTTTTTTGTTTTGTTTTAGACCTAGTGCGCACCATAAAATCCCATTTAGCTAAGGTAAACAATGAGAAACAGCCCTCCCCTGGACATGACTACACTTTTCACTTCATGGAATAAGTCAATACAGCCTCAGACGCACCCCCTTGCTCAGCTGTGCTTAGCTAAGCTCATCTGGGAGCTGTGGAGCTCCAGTGTGTTTACACCAAGCACAACACACCCCCTTTTCATGTCTGCTGCTCCTCCTGTGTACACCACTGCCTTATAGCACCTACACGGTTAGGTGCAGTGTGGCACTTTGCTTCTTTTTGTGATTCAGTAAATCTCCCTCATTAGCATACCCCACTGCCTTAGTCCATAGTCATTGCACTACCCCAGAGCCTTTCCCCTTAGCAACCACTGTTCCCTGCTATTATTTTGATTCTGCATGCCATAGACTATAATGACAAAATGCAGATTTCACTTAAAATTGCCTTTTCATATTTTTTTTTATTTTTGGCACAATCTCATTTGCCCGCCATTGCCCTATGCTTAAACAGCTGAGATCAGCCAAAAAAAAACTATTGTTTTTATAATTTTGCAACACTTTGCCATGCCAGTGGCTATATATTTGGTCATTGGCATACCTAAGGATTAGAATACATGCTTTAGTTTGAGCTGCTATGCCTCCATTTTTAATTTTTGCAGAATTTTATGCAGCTAGTAGCCGAATACATTTCTGCATGCTACACTATTCTGCCATGGATGCCTGCCTACTTACTGGATCGCTAATTGACCTCATTTGCATGGTTTTCAACAGCAGATAAGAGCATTAGCATAATCCAGTTGTGTTCATGGCAGAATGGTGTTGCCAGGCTCATGCACATTCCCCAGGCTTATTTACTGGATTGCTCGGCGGCCATACTCCGTGCAGGAACGGCTACACTATTCCTGCATGGAAATTTTTGCTTATTGAATCCCAGGGACTGTCTTTCCATGCTTTACCTTTAATATTTAATCTAAATTTAAAATGTCCCTGATATGGGAATCTCACTTAATTAAATATAGTTATGGGAATGTTGCTTGATTAGATATAGTTTCAGTCAGAAATCAAAAAAACATGCTCTCTCTCTCTCTCTCTCTCTCTCTATATATATATATATATATATATATATATATATATATATATATATATATATATATATACCATACTGTTTTCAGCCAACACTATTTTTTTCATTGTAATATGCATTTGTTGTTATATTTTCGTATCTATTAATGAAACAATTTCTTCTGTGCCTTTCTTTGATTGTGTGTTTGTTACCTCAGGAAGTTCAGACATCTGCATCTTAGCCTGAAAACAATGCACTCTACATCCATTTTTGTTTCATATTAGAAGGTATCTTCCTTTTTGTCTTAGCATAATAATTCTTTATTTAAGATGGGATTTCAGACAACAAACAGTACAGTACAGTGTACTAGCTTAATAATTAATGCAACACTTTCAGCTTATGGCAACAACATGAATCGGTCTTAGGTACCTATGATAACGGTTAGGATTCATAGAGAAACATTGTCCATCTTGAGACAATTGGTACCATGCAGCACAGAGCTCTGCTCAGATGCAGATTTTCAAAATATAGCACCAACTATGAAGTCAGACTGATCTGTGCAGCAACATTGTTATGCTGAATAGAAGAATAACAGGGAAATATGTGTGATATAAGTGATCATATTTATACACACCGCAATGCATAATCCTTGCAATAAAAAAGTTATAGGAGCTACCTGTCATCTAACAGTACATGTCAGCTGTGTACTGGTATTGGTATATATAAGATCAATAGCTCACATGGTAAGACATCCCTCAACACAAGAGATCAAAGCAACATCCTCTCATACACTTACACAGGAATGGCATCTATAGTGTGTTTGGAAGACTTAGGTATATGGACAGCTTTATGATGCTTTACAAGGTCTGGTAAAAAGGTGACAAAAAAGTAACAAAGGAGGAAGACATTTTGAAGAGAGATACAAAGAAGGAATACATACAAGAGTATGCAGGGTGAGGAAGACATGTTAACATATTTGTGGGAATATCACCCCTTTTTATTATATAAAGAGGGAGATGAGTGGGATAGGGGATGTGAAAAGTAGTAGGAGTAAAGAGAAGGTTGGTAAGTGTGCAGGGACAAACAAATGCATAACAGTGAAACAATAGGGTGGATGTGCACACACTAATATGAGGACCCTCAGGACTGAGAGAGAGAGAGAGAGAGACAGACAAAGGGTAGACAAATGATGATGAGGAAGTTGGACAATGCACAAGCTAAGTATCTGAATACAAGAGAAAGGGGAACACAAGCATAGAGTGGGTAATCCCCCATCTGAGAGGTGAACTAGGCTGACCCACCACCAGCAGTTGTATCAGCATGCCAGGGTGTGTGTGTGTGTGTGTGTGTGTGTGTATATATATATATATATATATATATATATATATATATATATATATACGGGTCTACTTCACTTGACCTAAATTTCATTTGACTGACACCCAATTGACCTAAATTTCATTTGACCTAAAACTCCTTCGGCTGACTCCCATTTCACAGACATGTAAGACATACCCCTGGATTAAAAAAATTCTGTGCAAGAATAAAACTATTCTTGCACGGAATGGTTTGTGTCTGTTTAGCACAGCAGCGCACCATGCATATACATGAAGACGTGCTTCCTATATGGACATGAACTGTGAATGAGTGCATGGGGCATGTCCAAGTAGTGCACGGACACTGAACTTGCCCCCTGTACTCAGAAAGTGCCATATGGTACTTTCTAAATCATTTTTCTCTAATATTATACCAGTATTTCAGCATTTGCAGACACTGAAATGAAATAATGATTGTTTCAGTGTGCACAGACAGTGAAATAAACCTTGGCATGAAGAAAGCAAGGCAGGGGGTGTGTGACAGGTTCTGTGACACACCCCCTGCATTGTCAAAGTGCCGTACGACATGTCTGCAACCTGCTAAAGCAGGAAATGTGTGCAAATGCACAAATAATGGGGGATAAATCCCTCAAAAGGGACAAAACACACATTTAGCCTACAAAACCTAGAAAGCTGATAGAAAACAGGTCATGCATTAGCATGAATTATAGAAGGGTAGAAGTCTGAAAGGAAATGTATGCCAATATTCCCTTACAACAGTGCATGTTGACAAAAGCACAAATGATGGGGAATAAATAAAAAATTAGGGACACATCTGAAAAATTGGCCTCACACACTTAGAAAGTTTATAGAAAACAGGATATGTATTAGCAGGAGTCCCTGACAGACAGAAGCCTGAAAGACAAATGAATGCCATTATTTCATGATTGTAGTCCTCACTGAGTTGTCAGAACACCACAAGACTCACATATATAACATAATAATATAATAATAATATATACGCAGCTTAAATATCCCACAGGAGATAAACACAAATATACAAGCAGCATTACCAAGGTGTGATAGTGTAGTGATTAGAGTCCTGGCTTTAATGCAGGTGTTCACAGTTCAAGTACCAAGACAGGCAACTTATTTTCCTATGGGAAAGTAGTGTTAAAATTATTTTTGTAAACTTAAATTATGTAGCAACTGTTTTTTGTCAACCAGAGTAGTGTAGCAAATCCAAAAGTGAGACTCAGTCTAGAAAAGATGTGAAACCTCCATATAAACACAAGTGCCCCATACAGTTATAGTCACACAAGAATATAATTTAATGAAAGCACATAGGGGGAATGTAATGGAAGGTAAACCTAAAATTATGTCAGTAATGATGAATCAATCCCACAATCCTGATAATCTATAAAATTAAATCTGAGCAATGCTAACCAGTGCTCAGCTATGCTAACCTGGTGTAAGCATTGCTTAAATGTAAATGCTAAGCAATAAGTAGCCCAGCTAAGCAGATTTGCACATTGGTAAGCAGTGCTCAACATCTACCCCTTTAAACACTGCCAACCTTAGCCAAGCGGGTGTGCACATTGCTCAGCTTAGCTCAGCATATTGAAAAAGGTCCAATGACAGCAAAGGGTGGGAATTTGGCTCTATTAAACCTCACAGGTAGTAATACAGCTATAACCAGTTGCAGCTCATCCTTGCAGGCACTATAGCTGGCATAGGAGAGGGTTCATACTTTTGGGGACAATGCTGGGCCATTCAGGAGTCCAGGGTCATGGTTGGACTCCTGGTGAAAGACCATGAGGAGAGACCACTGTAGGGCCAGTGCCAGGGCTCCCAATACAAAGTGGAGGCCTGGGACTGTCTTGTACGTGATCTCACCAGTGCTACTGGCATCCCTCAAACTGGTGAGTAAGTCTGGCACCATTTTGCTGATCTCAAGTGTAGGAAGAGGGAGCTCTTGGACCAGTGGACCCAAGATGCATGGGCACAGAATGTCCCAGAAGTGTGTAAGTATCAGTATCAATTAGTGTTAACCAAAGTCCAGCCTGTGTATGTGATTGATAGGTATGCATAAATGTTTCTTTATCTCCTCTACAGCTGCAGATGAGAGGGCTGCGAACATAGACATGCATGTCAGTAAGTTGCTAAGGCTGCACATGGAAGCTGGTGAGTACAAATCTAGCTTGCAGTATTCAGGGCAAATAAATAGAAAGGAGTAGAATTTCAACTGCCAGTAGGTTAAAATGTGTACTCTGTCTGATGAATAAATGAGACATTAGCAGAGTAATACTGATGTACAGGATATCTATTAATAAAAGTGTCAGTACCCTTCAATAAAACTAAAAACACCAGACTGTTGTGTTTACTTTGGTATGTGGTCGTATGAATCTAAATGTGTACAGGTTCTGGACAGCAACTATGGCTCTGACAGCATGAATTAATTGAGGCTCATCTGACAAAGATTCTGGTGCTGTAAAACAGGAGATCAACTATATGAAATGTTCCATGCACCAAGATCTGATCCCTGAATAGTAATCTGTAAACTATTATACTGTATCCCCTACAGCAGTGCTTTGTGTTAAGCATTGCTTTCCAGATTGAAATATGTCAAAGTATTAATACACAGTACAAGAACTACCTGCCATGTATGAATGTCAGAATTACAAGGTCAGATTGTCCAACCAAGAGAGTACTAGGGAGAAAACAGTCAAACAAGCAGCTGCAGTTCTTCATAGCTCATTGTGTTGAAACACAAATTTGTTGTACCTTTTTGCACAAACAGGCACAGTTCTAATCCCGGGAGTAGTAGTAAGCTGTATGCATAATTTCACCCAAGAATATGTGAATATTTGTAGAGACAGTCAGGTAGTGTTAACAGAAATTTCCTCCACAGATCTGCCAGGTAAGGAAATGTTTCTATTAGCTGTAAGAAGGCTGTACTAATGCACTGTGTACAACACTTCCACTGTCCAACTCCAAGGCTGCAAATGACAGCAAGATAAGTACATAAACCAAGCAGTTTCTCGCAATAAATGTCCCTCAAGTGTCATGCTGTCATGGTTAGTGAGTACTGCTACCAATACCCAGGGTGACAGAAATCCAGGTGGAATATGGCAGTAGCACACACACACACACAGTATAAGTGCAGGGCACCCCTGTAGGTGTCGCATATGTAACCTTGAATATGTGAATATGTGTAGAAACAGTCATGTAGTGTTAACAGAAATTTCCTCCACAGGTCTGCCAGGTAAGGAAATGTTTCTATTAGCTGCAAGAAGGATGCACTAATACACTGTGTACAACACTTTCACTGTCCAACCCCAAGGCTGCAAATTACAGAAAAATAAGTACATACACCAAGTGGTTTCTCCCGATAAATGTCCCAAAAGTGTCACGCTGTCATGGCTAGTGGTCACTGCTGCCAATACCCAGGGTGACAGATAGAAATCCAGGTGGAGTATGGCAGTAGTACACACACACAGCATGAGTGCAGGGCACCCTTGTCAGTGTAAGATATGTCACCATGAATATGTGAATACGTGTAGAAACATTCAGGTAGTGTTAACAGATATTCCCTCCACAGATCTGCCAGGTAAGGAAATGTATGTATTAGCTTTAAGAAGGGTTTAGTAATACACTGTGTACAAACATTCCACTGCCCAACCCCAGACCATAGGTAGATGTAAAGTGAGTTCATACCTGGAGAGTAATGAGTAGATTAATGATAAGTACAGTTGTGAACAATCGAAGCCTATCCAGTTGTTAATTGACATCTCTCTCTCCCCCCACCCTATCTGCACCAATAATTCATACACATAATCAACGGGTATGTTTTTCTCCAAAACTACTGTTGGGACATGTGTCCTACTGTTTTACAAATATTGAATCATTTGATTATTAATGTTCCTCTTTCAAATACTATAATTGGTGGCCTGTTGCTATCAATGTAACCTGCATGCCATTATGATTTCTACTGTTGTTCCATTTATGCATGTGTTTTGTTTGCTATGCAACTGTTTCAAATCTATTCCTTTGGATTAATTGGAACACCCATACATGCTGTTAAAATTAATTTTGAAATGTTTTGTTCATGACTAACCAAAATATTTTGTAAAACCTCAACACCATAGCACATCTGGGAAGGCAGACCCTGGTGGATCCACCTGTCCTGCCTCATCTGGCCATGGCACCAGGCCCCAGCATGTCTGTGACCCAAAGCAGGACCTCCTCATCTGCTGGTCCTTCACCACCTTCAGGTGGAACCACCTCAGGAGACAGGACCTGTCCCCCCTGAGAGCAGGCGTGGACAGAAAACTTTCGCCCGCAGATAGGTCTGGGATTTGGTGCATAGCGCTATCCAAAAGGAGTTTGGTGAGCAGCTGTGCCAGATTGAGGACTGCCTGGCACATCTTGAGGGTCAGCCTTTCCCTCCTGTCCAGCCCCCAGCCCAGCCACCTTTGGGGCTGTGAAGGTGCAGTGGTGACTGCCCATGGGTGGGGACCTCAGTCCCACTGTATCCATTTGGGGGCTCATGAGCATCTGATTCCCAACCACCCTCCCCGTTCAAGGTGTTTACCCCCCACATGTGTCATATAACTCCCCTATCTGCCATCATGTCTGTCTTGCCTGTCTTCCTACCCAACTTACCTCTCCAAATATACCAACTATCCTTCCCCAACATCCCACTCTCACCTTAAAAAAAAAGGACATCTGTTCCCAAAAAAGAATTATGCCCCATACATGGCTGTCCATTTCACATGTGTCCAGTGGACACATGTAATCTGGTCCAATTGGCTTGACAACATATTACTGTTGTCCTCACCCCTCCCTCAGAGGTTTGAATGTCCAAATTCACCTCCAAGTTCTGTAGAAATTTACAACTGTTGCAGTAGAATAAATGGACAGCTATGGACCTTCCCTACACCCACCCTGTAGATCCCTAGCTACCTTTCATACTGCACTTCTCTCTGCATTCCCCTTTTTCCACCACTTTCCTATCACCCTTTTTCTTTTCTTTTAAAGAAATTACCGCAGGGGTAAGTGGGAATAAGGGGCGATAAGTGAAGCTAAAACATATTAACCAACTTGGCATAAGCTTACTGTCAGATAAACCCGCTAAGAACTGCTTAAATGTGCCTTAATCACTCTGTAGCTATCAGACCTTGTTCTGCCCAGAAACAAAAAAGTCAGCCCTGCCAAGTTGCAAAGCCAAGATGCTGTGCTTGACAATCCCAACAAAATACCAATATACCATCTAAGCTGTGAAAATCTGTAATGCCTTAACAAACATATCATGCATTCTGGTCATTTAACATTAAGGAAAAAAAAACATGAGGCCCAATTCTTGAACCCATGACCCTGTGCACTATAGTCAGAGCAATGTATGACTACACCATCTGAAGTGTAAGAATGAATGTTGCTTTTTCAAGTATATCATGCAATAGAGGCATACAACTTTAGGGAGAAAGGTCTATGGAATCATTCATGTGTTGAATATAGACATATACACATATACATACACACACACACTCACACACACACACACACACACACACACACACACACATATATATATATATATATATATATATATATATATATATATGTCTGTTGAACATATATATGAAACAGAAAATACATAATATAGATATACATACATAAATATATAAAGGAATGGAAATATATAAAGATATATATATATATATATATATATATATATATGTGTGTGTGTGTGTGTGTGTGTGTGTGTGTATATATATATATATATATATATATATATATATATATATATATATATATATATATATATATAAAACATCCAGTGCAGTCAGACCTCAGAACCATCCCTCTCAACCTCTTAGAGCAAGAAACCAGTACAAAGGCTGTAAAACGGGGGGGGGGGATGGGCCACATATAGGGACATATTTCAAATATAGCTGTTCAAAACAAAGACATTTGCTAAAGCAACAGGGTGTGTTTCAGCAGACAATTACTGAATGATATGAGGATGGAAACTGAAATGTTTTTCATAATTTACTGACATAAATCCTTGGATCATCACAGTGATTTACAAGACAAATGCAAATAAATTGTGGAACAGAACAAAAGTATGGGACAAACACCTGAACATTCTTTGAAAATCCTGGCAGTGGAGAGGTATGCTCAGAACCTCTTAGTTTAATGAATCTCGACCAAGCCTGACAAACTGGGGGCACAAAGGGATGAAAATAGGGACATATCCAAAATACGTGAGTAGATAAAATGAGAAAGTTGATGTAGTAACACTATATGTCCTAACATATATTGACTGAAATATCACAAGTCTGGGACTCAATTTCTTCTGATTAGTTAGTGCCCTCAATCCCCACATCATCCCACTATGTCATGAATACACAACAGTCATGGGGACCAGACCAAAGATATCGGCCAGACAACTGGATATCCTATGAATGTGTGGACATAACACATTAGGGAAACTATACTCAACTATCAAGCAACATCCAGACTACAATCAGACTGACATAACACTACCCAAATCCAGTCTAGGGCTGTACACATACATTTGCAAATATAACAGGCACTACCGGGATGTACCACTAGTGGAAAACAGACACTGGTGTGAAAGTGCATACCCACAACCAATTGAACCACAGTCACAGTGACATACCAGTAAGCAAACTGAACACTACAGTATAATGACTGTGTGAGCAAGAATATCCTGTTTGCCACTCACACATTACTCCTACATATACTGCCTCAAGTCCCAGTGTAGTGGGAATCTTAAAGCATTATGGTACATGTCACGGTCTGCCCGTACAAACATATGCAGGTGATAGGGAACCAGAAACTGGAGCAGCATGCACAATCAGATAGAAATGGCCCACTACACTCAAATGTACCCCCCTCCCTACACAGCCCAAATAGCATGTACACAATACACTGCTACACAGTCCTGACAGTCTGTTAACAATGGCCAGACATACACAGACTTCTCAAATGTATAGTTTCCCACAGAATGTATAGGTACAGGACTTATATCTATGGCTGCTTCCTTGTTACATGTCTGGGGGTCTATGACATCACTGGGATGGTAGCAGGAATGAAGGCAATAAATAATGATGCTACATACATCTGAACCTCTTAGTGCATGACATCTGGACAAAGCCTGACATAATTGGGGGACAGAGGCCCAAACACAGGGGTATACCAGACATATTGCTGTTATAAAATCTAGACAGTTTCTGGTTTTGCAGGGTTTGCTGCCACATATCTTTTCTGAGGGATATGAAGTCAGTAATACCAATGGATGTTAGCATTTACTGACTGCATTCCCCAGAGTATCCTAATGATTAGCCAAGGACAACAACTGTCTGGGGGAACAGACCAAGCATATGAGCCACACATCTGGACACTGTATAGACCTCTGGACAGTGTAGAGGTATGACTGCAGTCATGTAAGAGAATGGAAATCCACTGACAGCTGCCAAACATGTCACCCAGCACCTTATGAAGAACAGTAAGACTAACACAACACTCCCCCACATCAGCTCCGGGCAATTACCCATGTATATTCAAATATAGCATGCACTACAGGGATGGAACTATAGTGAAAAGCAGATAATGGTGCAGAACTGTCCACCCAAAAACATTTGCACCACAGTCACAGCAACACACCAGTACCCAAAATGAACTCCAGAGTAGAACGACTGTCTGAACAAACATATCCTGATTGCCAGTCATACACTACACTGACATATACTGGCCAAAAATCACAATGCACTGGGAATCCTGAGGTGTTACAGAACATTTCACAGTCTGACCCTAGAAGCATACACACCTGATAGACTGCCAGCAACCACAACAGCATGCACAGTTAGACAGGTAAAGGATCTATGGCACTCAAATCTGCTACTCTCCCTACCCAGCCCAACAAACATCTACACACAACACTGCTACACAATCTGTGTAGTCTGTTCACAATGGCCAGACATGCATAACTGTCATATGTACAGATTTCCACAGAATTTCCAGGGTGTGTAACCATAATCTTGGCCACTGCTGCATACCACAGCCAGGAGTCTGCAAGGTCACTGGGGTGATAACAGGAGTGCAGTCAGTAATTAATGATATACCATACTCTGCACCTCATAGCAGGACATCTGGACAATGCAAGAAGTACTTGAGGGACAGGGGGTCAGAAAGCGGGACATATTACACATAATGGTGTTACAAACTGCAACAGTAGCTGGTGTTACAAGTATTGTTGTAACATAATATCCCTGAAGGATATGATGTCTGGAACACCAATGGATGTCAACAGTTAGTGACTACAATCCTCACATTATCCTACTGACCCCACAAGAACAGATGTTGTTCGAGGAACCAACCAAATATAGCAGGCAAACCTCTGGCCACTCTGTGGACAACATGCCAGTTGAGAGGTATGTCAGAGGCATATCATTGCCAGATGTCAAGTCACTCAGTAAATGCATGTTCAGACAAACCCTGTCAATCTAGCAACCATCCATGTCTATAGCAGCACTAATGACATACAATCTGTGCCCAATTCTGGAGCTTTGTGCCCCATGTTGTTGGGCTGTCTCCACATGTCCTGTCCTGTGAGGTATTCCCACCTACTTGTGTGAGGCTGTAGCCCCCACACCTCCATAATGTCTTCTGCACAGGCAAAGAAAAGGGGCAAGGACCACATGAAGGACATCCCATATGTTGGAACTGGCAGCAGTGTCCAGGCCCACATCACAATGCCATGTGGCCACCTACATAGCTGTATGGCCTTAGCAATACCTAACAGGACAAAATCAACCCCCTCAAGGTAGACTGAAAGCTTGTGGTGGACAGCAGCAATACACAACTACCATCACAGGTGGAAATAATTTCTGGATGGGCCAAGAAAGAACAGGTGCCTCACTGGCAGCCATGTCACCTTGTTCTGCACAAGCAAATAAAGTCACAGGTGATGTATACTAAGGCTGTCTTGAGTGCAAACTGGATACATCCACCAAGGCCAATCACTAGGCCTTCCAGACATGTGTCAGCAATTCCAGAGGCAACACACATATCTGCTCTGTAGTGGTGGTCAATAACACCATGTACACATATGCCATAGATATAAGCAACTGGCTGCAGACAGTTGAAGTGTAAACCTCACCCCCCTGTCCCCCCATAGGTACACATGTGCATGTACAACACCTGCCCCCCTCCCCTCATAATCAGGAAGCAGGTCTGTGATGCTCTCTCAAAGGCAACACATAGAGGTCTTCATAGGCCTGATACCATTCCTGGCTGCATTCTATATGAACACAGGCATGGGCTCTCAGACCCATTCTGCAGTGTAATCAATCACAGCCTGGGCACTGGTGTCATCCCATCTGCACAGAGGACAGACAGAAAGTTGATAGAAAACAGGTTATGCATCAGCATGAATGTTCTGAAAGATACAAGTCTGAAACTGAAATGTATGCCATTATGTCATGACAGCGGTCCTCAATGACATGGCCAAAAATGCCAATGCTCTCCATTTAATATAATAATATAATATTAATATGCAATAGGAGATAAATACAAATATAGAGCTCAAATCCCCAAACCAAGGTTGTGTCAAGGTCAGAGTCCCTGCTTTGTATGCAGCATACACGGTTTGAGTACTATGACAGGCAGTCCAATTTTAAATGGGAAAGCAGTGTTAAAAGTACTATTTTCATATTAAAATATGTGGGAAGTTATTTTGTCAACAAGGGTAGTGTAGCTGGTGTGAAATGGAAGTGTGAGTACAAAATGGAAGTGTGAGTGCATATAACATGTGAAACCGCCCATGTATACACATGTCCCATACAGTATAGTTACACCCCTTGCTACTGTAATGGAAGCACATGTTATATTTTATATATAATATTAAATTATAATAATATTGTAATGATATAATATTATAATTATGATACTATTTGTTTGTGTCTTTCGGCTTTTCCCGGTTAGGGGTCGCCACAGCGGAACTCTGGTCTGCTAATGATTGGCAGTTGATTTTTAAGTACTGGCTTGCCAGGCCTGACACACAACCTTCAACGAAGCTACGTCCATTCATGCATGTCTCCACGCAGAAGACGCTGTAGCTGAGAATCGAACCGGACAGCGTCTTACTGTGAGGCAACAACGCTACCGCAGCACCACCATATATATAAAACAGATATTTTATAAGAATGAACTGTGAGCAATGCTCAGCTATGCTTATCAGGTTTAAGCATTGCTCAAACATGCATGTTAAGCAGCAGGTAGCTCAGCTAAGTGGATTTGCACACTGGTACACGTTACTGAGTGAAGTCGGCACAGATTAAGCATCTGTATGTTTAACCGTGTGTTGGCATAACTTAGAGTTGCACAACCCCCCCCCCCTTAAAACTGCTTTAATCACTCTGTTTCCATCAGCTACTATTCTGCCTAGCAACAAAATAGTCAACCTTGCCAAGTCTCCAATCCATGGGCTTGTACACCATAGTCAGAGCAATGCACCACTACACCATTTGAGTTGTAAGAATTATTGATGCTTTTTCAAACATATCATACAGTAGAGTCATTCAACAGTAGGGAAAAGATTCCATAGAATCAGTTAGGTTTTGTATTTAGCCATATACACATGTATATATGTATTGAGATGCACATATATGGAAAATATATACATAATATAAATAGAGATAAACATATAAAATATATCTATGTATATATATATATATATATATATATATAGATAGATATATATATAGATAGATATATAGATATGCTCATAACATGCAATGGAGTCATACTTTACAACCATACCTCTCAACCTCTTTGTGCAAGAAATCTGGCCAAAGGCTGTCCAAATGGGGGAACAATGGACCCAAACTAGGGACATATTTTAAATATTGCTCTTATAAATATAGAATGTTGCCAAAGTGACAGGGTTTGTTTCAGCATACATGTTCTGAAGGATGTGAGTTCAGAAACTGAAATGTATGTCATCATTTGCTGTCAGAAATCTTCAGATCATCACAGTGATTTACCAGGGATATAAAAATAATGAATCTGTGGAACAGACCATACATACGAGCAATAAACCTGGACATACTGCAGCAATCCAGACAGTTGAGAGGTAGACCCATAACCCCTTAGTGCAATGAATCTGTACCAAACCTGACAAAGTGGGGGGAGAAAGCTATGAAAATACTGGAGTAGAAAGGCTGACACAGCTGCTGCAGTAACACCTTCATGTCTGTCCTAACATATATTGACTGAAATAGCACAAGTCCAACACTCAATTACTTCTTACTAGTTAGTGACTGAAATCCTCACATCATCCCACTGATGTGTCAGAAATGCACAACACTTATGGGGGTCAGGCAAGAGTACATCCTACAAATATCTGGACAAAACATCACCTTAGGGAAACTACACTCAGCTGCTAAACATGTCACCAAGCACTATTCAAACTACAGTCAGACTGACACAACACTAACCCAAATCTGCTAGGGGGAATTATACATGTATTTGCAAATATATCAGGCACTACAGGGATGTAATCGCACTAACAAACAGACACCAGTGTGAAAGTGCATACCCACAACCAATTCCACCACAGTCACAGTGACATACTGGTAAGCCAAAGGAACAGTACAGTATAAGGACTGTGTGAACAAAAACATCTCAACATGTTTGCCACTCACACACTACCCCTACATATACTGGCACAATTCAGAGTGTAGAATGACACCTGACTGTGGTATGAGACATGTCTCAGTCTGCCCCTACAAACATATACAGCCGATAGACCACCAGAAACAGGAACAGCATGCACAGGCAGATAGAAAAGGAGCCATAACATATACATCCACCCCCCCCTGCACAGGCCAAATAACATCGGTACACTACACTGCTACACAGTCCTGACAGTCTGTCAACAATTGCCTCAAATACCTGGACCTCTCAACTGAACAAAGTCCCACAGAATGCCCAGACTTTCCCCTCATATATAAGGCCTCTTACGCATAACAAGTCTGGCTGTCTGATACATCACTGGGATGACATCAGGAATGTAGGCACCAAATACTCATATACCATACCTATCAACCTCTTCCTGCATGACATCTGGACAAAGCCTGACAAAACAGGGGCATATTTGAAATATTGCTGTTATAAACTGAGAAAGTTGCTGGTGTAACAGGGTTAGTTGTAACATATCCTTTCTGAGGGATATGAGGTCAAAAAAACAAATGGATGTTGGCAGTTACTGTCTGCAATCCCCAGAGTATGCTACTGATTTTCCAAAGGCAAACAATGTCTGAGGAACACACCAAACATAGGAGTCCAAACTCTGGCCATTCTGTGGATAACCCTACAATTGAGAGTTATGTGAAATGCATAACACTGTTAGAGTTAAAATCATGCAGAAACTCCATGTCCACACAAACCCTGTTAGACTAGCATTAACCCCCCCCCCATTTTGTTGGCCTGTCTCCACAGTTTAGGTTGCAAGAGGTATTCCCAAATACCCTTTGTGATGCTGTTGTCCACACACCTCCATGAAGTCCTCTGCACTGGCGAGGAAAAGAGCCAATGCCCACATGAAGTACTCAGTTATAGAGAAGTGTGTTGCCATGCCATTGGCTATATCAATAACACAGTTGGTCTGCATGCAATTAGCAAGTGGGGACACCAATTGGTGCACAGGCAATCAGCTGCTCATGGGCATTACCTACAAAAGGTATGCTGCTGCCTATACAAAACAGATGTACACTCTACAACCTTCAGAGAGAGAGAGAGAGAGAGAGAAAAACAGTGAAAAGAAAAAGAAAAACCAAGCAGGATATAACCACCTACACTTGAAAAAAAAGGTATGTCAAACAAGTAAGCATATAATGGACTGTAGTAGGTGGTATGTAAGAATGGGAAATAGGAAGTTTAACATATATATCTCAACAAGACTTGCTGTACTGATATATTGCTGATCAGAACCTGTGGCCATAGCATCTGTGTCTGCAGTGACAGAGATCATAGGTCAGGCCCCTGAGTCATCCCAGGAAAGGATGGCTCACAGATTACTACTACTGGAGTGTGTGTTGAACAATACTGACTGTGACAATGCTGGGCCAGCTACTGGAATGTCGTATATAACCACATCTTACTTGTGAATACAACTAAGATATACTTGTTTGTCTCAGAAATGTGAGAGACCTATATATGGTATTTGCATAGTACAGTAATGTTGCAGATGTGTGTGTTGAACTGCATGTGATATACTGAGCTCATACCATTAAACTGTCCAGTTTATGCACACTGACCTATGTGTGCCTCATATTTGTAGTCATTTACTCATAGAGTTGTGTTATGTCCGGCAAATCATTGGTAAATCTGTGAAGACTGACATTACAACATCTCCTTTTTCTTCTGGCTGTTCCCCTTAGGGGTGGCCACAGTGGATCATCTGTTGCCATGTCTGCCTATCACATGCATCTTGTTCTGTCACACCAACCACCTGCATGTCCTCTCTCACCACATCCAGAAACCTTATCTGAGGCCTTCCCCTTTTCTTCTTACCTGGCAGCTTCATCCTTACCATCCTTTTCCCAATATACTCAGCATCCCTCCTCAGCACATGTCCAAACTAATGTAATCTTGCCTCTCTGGATTTGTCTCAAAACCGTTCAACATGAGCTGACCCTCCCATATACACATTGCTAATCCTGTCCACCCTCGTCACACCCAGTGAAAATCCTAGCATCTGTAACTCTGCCACGTCCAGCTCTGACTTCTGCCTTTTTGCCAATGCCACTCTCTCCAACCCATATAACATAGCTGGTCTCACTACCCCTTGTAGACATTCCCTTTCACTTTTACTAGTACTCGTCTCTCACAAATCACTCCTGAAACTCTTCTCCACCCTCTCCATCCTGCCAGTACCCTCTTCTTCACCTGTCCTCCGCAGTCATCATTACTCTGAAATGTTGATCCCTGTCATTTAAGCTCATCCACCTTTGCCAGCTCTACTCCCTGCATCCTCAAAATTCCACTATCCTCCTTCTCATTCACACACAGATATTCTGTCTTAGTCCTACTGACCTTCATTTCTCTCCTCTCTAGAGCATATCTCTACCTCTCCAGGGTCTTCTAAATCTGTTCCCTACTCTCAATGTAGATCACAATGTCATCTGCAAACATCATAGTCAATGGGGACTCCTATATGATCTTGTCTATCAACCTGTCAATCACCATTGCAAACCAGAAAGGGCTCACAGCTGATCCCTGATGTCATCCCACCTCTACTTTAAATGCAACCATCACTCCTACTGCAGACCTCACCACTGTCACACCACCCTTGTACATATCCTGTACCACACTTACATATATCTCTGCCACTCACAACTTCCTCATACAATACCACAACTCCTCTCTAGGCACCCTGTCATATGCTTTCTCTAAGTCCAGAAAGACACAAAGCAACTCCTGACCTTCTCTGTGCTTCTACATCAACACCCTCAGAGCAAACATTGCATCTGTAGTGCTCTTTCCTGGCATGAAATCATACTGCTGACCACTACTCATCACCTCTCTGCTTAACCTAGCTTCCACTACTCTTTCCCATAACTTCATGCCAAGACTGATCAGTGTTATCCCTCTGTAGTTATTACAGCTCTGCACATCAACCTTATTCTTAAAATGGTACCCAAATACTTTATTTGCACTCCTTATGCAACCTCTCACTTTCCAAGCTATCAGTAAACAATCAGGTTAAAACACCACTGCCATTTTCCCTAAAAACCTCCATGCTTCCACAGGTATGTCATGTGGACCAACAAGCTTGCCAGTATTCATCCTCTTTATAGCTATTCTTACTTTCTCCTTGGTAAGCCATTGCACTTCCTGATTCACCATACCTACATCATCCAACCATCTCTCTCTCTCTCTCATTCTCTTCATTCATCAGCCTCTCAAAGTACTCTGTCCATCTGCTTAACACACTCTCCTCACTTGTGAGTACGTTTCCCTCATTATCCTTTATCACCCTTATCTGCTGTACATCTTTCTTAGCTCAGTCCCACTGTCTAGCCATTTCGTACAAGTCCTTTCATCCCTCCTTAGTGTCCAACCTGTTATACAACTCTTCATATGCCTCATTCTTAGCCTTTGCCACCTCTCTCTCTTTGCCATGCACCTCATCTCTTCATACTCCTGTATACTTTCCTCATTTCTCTAATAATCCCACTCCTTCTTCCCCAACCTTTTTCTCTGTATATTGTCCTGTACTTCCTCAGTCCACCACCAGGTCTCCTTGCACGTCTTCCTCCATCCACATCACACCAAGCACCTTTCTAGCCATCTCCCTTACTAGCTCTGCTGTACTTACCCAGATATTTAGTAAATCTTCACTGCCACCCAGTGCCTGTCTTAACTCTTCTCTGAACTCCACCACACAATCACTCTTTTCCAGTTCCCACCATTTGATCCTTGGTGCTGCCTCACACTCCTCCTCTTCTTGATCACCAACTTCATCTTACAGGCCAACATTCTATGCTGCCTAACTACACTATCCCCTGTCATCACTTTACAGTCTCCAACCTCCTTCGAACTGGCCCTCCTACATTGGATATATTCCACCTGTGTGCATCTTCCTCCACTCTTGTATGTTACCCTATGCTCTTCCCTCTTGTTATAGTATGTATTCACCACAGTCATGTCCATCCTTTTTGCAAAACCCACTACCATCTCACCGTTTGCATTCCTTTGCTTAACACCATATATACCCACCACTTCCTCATTCCCTCTGTTCCCTCCACCAACATGCCCATTGAAATCTGCTGCAATCACCACTCTCTCACCCTTGGGTACAGTCATCATCACATCATCCACCTGACTTCACATTTCTCTTCTCAGCCATCGCACAACCAACTTGTAAAGCATATGCACTAACAACATTCATCATTACACCATCAATTTCCAGCTTCATAAACATCACCCTAGCAGACACTCATTTCATCCTCCAAAAATGCTCTTAGCATACTGTTCCTTCAATATAACCCTTACCCCCTTTCTCCTCCCAAACACCATGATAGCACAATTGTAACCTGCCTCCGATACACCTAGCTGTACTCCCCTTCCATCTGGTCTCTTGCACACACAATATATCAACCTTCCTCTGGCCATCATATCAGCGAACTTTGTCCCTATACCAGTCATACTGCCTACATTAAAAGTTCTTACCCTCACTACCACACTCCTAGCCTTCCTCCTCTCTTCCTGCCATATGAGTGTTGAACATCCTCCAGGGTATGTCTGTCAATGCAAAGGTTACTGTGCTATCGAATGACTTAAGTGTGTTACAGCAATATTAAGACAGTGTCACTAATTTTGTCCCATTGCCCCCCATGTATGTGTGGTGTCCTACTGATGTCCTGCTAACGGGTTGAAAGGGATGATTGGGCAGCAAGAGTGTGAATACAGTGTCGCATACTGACATAGAATGGAAATGTATATCAGTTATTACCTGTGCACATGTCAGTATGAGTAGGTGTATCTGGCTGTCTCATAACAACAGACATGGGATGCAAAATGTCAGTTAAATAAGCTGTACATGTTGTACAGGTGTGTAATCTTAGTTACTGCACATCCAACAGAGTGGCATTTCTACAGCTACTGGATGTTGTATTGCCCTGACACAGCCATGGGTACTACAATAAGCATGATTATCAGTTTGAAATTGGAGAGGTGTCCAACTGTGTTATGACTTTATGTCCATGCCTACTCCAAACAGCTATATGAACACCTAAATAGCTGTATGGACTCAGCAATACCTTACTTGTAAAACCTGCTTCCACCAAAGTAGAGTAATCCCCTTTGCTGGACAGCAGCAATACAGCAACAACAGACTTGGTACCTATATTGGTTGTACAGGGCAAAGTAGGAGCAAGCACCAACTTGGCATCAAGTCAGCCATTGTCTGAATAAGCATATAAGGTCACAGGTGGAATACTGTAAGGCAAACTATGAGTACAAATTGGACACATCCACCAAGGCCCCTCACAAGGCCATCTTCACATATGTCTGCAATCTCACAGGCAACAAACCAACCCACCCTTTAATGGTGGTCAATCAGACCACATATACACACACAATATAGCTATAGCCAACCTGCTGCAGATAGGTTTAGGGGAAACATCACCCCCCCCCCAGCTCAGCATCACTATAGGTGGATATGCACAGCACCCACATCCCTGCCCTCATCACCAGTGAGCAGGTACATATGCTTACTGAAAGGCAACAAACATAAGTATCCATGGGACCTGATAACATCCCTGTCCTCATCCTACATGAACTCAGGCATATGTTCCCAGGTCCATTACACATTGTAGTCACACCAAGCCTCTGCACCATCCACACCCCACCCAGATGGAAGATGGCCAATGTCATCCCTCTACACAGACATGAATGAGGAATAGAGGATTATGCAATTAACTGGCCCTCATTGGGGGGAATATGACACATCAGGACCAGGAGTGCAATGCAAGCTGATACTGTCCTGATAGATTACAGGGGTATGGTGTGGTTGTGACTGGTGGCTACTGCTATTCAATGTAGATGTGCAGGTTCTATACATACTGTTGATAAATGTATGAGGTCCTGAGATGTGTTTCCCTATTTATGTCTTCCAGGAGCAATGTCGCATCAGCAAAGGTCAACTTTTTCAACTGCTGTGTCAAATATAATCATAGAAGCCATACTACAGAACCATGCCATAATGTTTGGCCGGAGCCAGCAACATCTGCAGGAAAGGACCACCCTGTGGGATGACCTTGTCTAGAGAGTAAATGATGGCAGCCTGCATGCACGTACATATGAGCAGGTCCAGCATAGTGCAACTGACCTCATACGTCATGCCCGGCAAAGGGCTGCTGCCGTGGCCAGGGAACATACAGCCACAGGTGGGATCCCAGCCATGCAGCCCCCATTGACACCCACTAAGGAGCTCCTCACCAACCTTGGGGCACCCATCCCTGTACAACATCAGGGTACAGACCCCCACATGCTTGAAGTGGGTGGCACCCAGACAATGGACAAGGAAAGTGCAGGTAAGGTCCCAGTGGAGATTACTGGACTAGTGTAGCACACATACTTGTATCTGTAGAGTATCTACATGCATGTGTCAAGTCAGATTGCAGTTGTGGATGTGGTTTTCTAATGCACAGAAGTTCACATCTATAGTTAAGGACAGCAAATTGTAGTACTGGGGGTTGTACTGTAAATGTGCAGACATACTGCATCCATCCTGTACCAATGCCACATGTGAGTCTGCTGACAATACCTCTCTCCCACAACTACCTAGGTCACTCTGGTCTGCATGTGGGAAAGCAGCCTGAAGCTGGTGAGTATAGAATTGTTCTGTTGTGGTTTGGCAATACCTCAGGCATGTGAAGGGCATGCAATTTACCATGCATACAACTGTCACTCATAGACATATTGCTTTATGTGCATGTTCATTTGTGGTGGGGTTAACTGCATTGCATCACAGTGGTCACCACAGGAGCTTATCTGAAGATAATGTAACAGTCCTGTAGCATACCTCACAACATGTCAGTGCAAGACTTCTGGATAGAGGCCAACAAAATGGGGAGACAAATGGCCTAAGGTAGGGACATATGTGAAACATTACTCTTATACAATGGATATAAACAGTGTACACACCCCTGTTAAGATATCAGGTGTTTGTGATATATACAAATTGAGACCACAACATTTCAGTCCACACCTTTTCCAACCTTTAATGTGACCCATAACATGAACAATTCACTTGTAAACCAACCAATCTGTTGGGCACCAAATATGGAGTATACGAACCTTACAATAAGCTGGATGCATACGTGTGCACACTCTTCAAATAATATTTTATTGCAGCAGCTTTTCATTTACTGACAGCATTCAGTCTGCTTGGGTACACGGCTGCCATCAAGTAAAGGCACTCTGAGTAATACCAAATAACAGTCTGCTGTCCGAGTAGGATATTCATGACATTTGCTCAGTTGCCCGCAACAGCAACTGTCATGGCTTGCAGACAGCTTACAAATCTGCAAAGTGATCTCATATTTGAAAGGTATCAGTCAGGAGTAGGGTACAACAACATTACCACAGCATTGCATACACCATGGAACACAGTGGAGACAGTCATCAAAAGATGGATTGAATATGGGACAACAGTGCTGTTGAAAAGAACCTGACGTCTCCCCAAAACTGATGAAAAGACATGTCAAAACCTGGTCAAGGAGGCTGCCAGGAGACATACAGCAACAATGAGGGAGTTGCAGGAACCTCTTGCAAATACTGGTGTTGTGTACTACATGTGAGAACAGTCTGCTGTATTCTGCATGCATCTGGCCTATGGGGTAGGGTCAGAAAATGGAAGCATTACTGGTGATGTGTACTACATGTGAGAACAGTCTCCCATATTCTGCATACGTCTGGCCTATGGGGTAGGGTCAGAAAATGGAAGCATTTCGCCACACTAAAATGTATACAGCACATCAAGTCTTCCAAAGGCATGTGTGAAAATGTGTTATGGTGTAATAGGACTATGGCTCGATCTCACAGCCACAATACCAAAAGGCACATGTGGTGCACAAGCAGCACCTCTCTTCACCTGAAGACCACATCCTCATGGTGAATTATGCTGGTGGCATTAGCCTGCTGTGGGGATGTTGTTTCAAAGCTGTAACTGGGCCTGTAGTCATGGTGGTGGGAATTCTGAACAGTTCCAAATAACACCCACATCTGGCCCAAATTCATCAGGCATCTGCAAGAATGCTGAGGATGGGGAGGGGTGTCAGCTTTCAACATCATCCCCCTCCACAAAGTTGGCAAAAATACTGATACCACTAACTTCAGCCCTATTGCCATCCTTTCCCCTCTTTCTAAAATACTAGAGAAAACAACACAACTCATGGCACACTTAACACTAAACAATCTCCTCTCCTCTACCCAACATGGCTTCCACCCTGGCCACAGCACCATGACTGCTCTTCTTTCCTTTCTTGAAACCATAGACCTCGAATGCGACTCAGGCAAGTTCATATCTAACCTATTCCTAGATCTGTCAAAGGCCTTTGACACCATCTCACACACCCTACTTATATTCCAACTGTCCACCCTACACCTCTCTCCCACAACCATCGCCTGGTTTTCCAGCTACTTGTCCAACCACCAACAAGCTGTCCAGTGGAAAACTTCAACCTCCCCCTTCCTTCCCACACCCACAGGTGTACCACAAGGTTCTGTTCTTGGCCCTCTTCTCTTCAACCTATTCATTAACAACTTTTACCAATCCATCCTAGATTCATCTATCATCCAATATGCAGATGAGTCAACAATCATCTGCTCAGCCTTCTCCCCCTCCGAGCTCCTACCAAAAACCCAAATAGCCTTCTCCAAAACAGAAATCTGGACGCAGTCTATCCATCTGGCACTAAATGCAAATAAAACAAAACAAATGTTTTGTCTCCTACCAAAAACTCCATTGACAAATCCATCTTCACCATACATAGCCAAAACAACACCCTCCTTGAAATTGTTCCCAACACCAAGCTTCTTGGCATCATTATTGATGAAGAACTAAAATTTGACACCCACATCCACACCACAATCAAGAAAATCCACCAAAAGTTAGGTTTCCTCTACAGGCACAACCACTTCCTAAGCCCCTCTACCCATCAGACTCTTGCATCCACATTCCTACTCCCCTCCCTTATGTATGGTACCCCTCTTTTCACCATTCTCCATCTTGGCCTTCGGTCCAAACTTGAATCCTGTTACCTCAAGATCTCCAAATTTGCAACCAATTCAAAAAAATCATCCCACCACTGCCACTCCCTCCTCACCCTCAGCTGGCTTGAACTACCCAGCTATCTCAGTTACCTACAACTCACCATTGCCCACAAGCTCATCTTTAAACCTGCCAACTGCCCATGTCTCGCTACTTCATTAAAAACCTTACATTCCCAACCGCTCACTCAGATCCAAAAAAACAAAATCTCCTTCAGGTCCACAAACCTGCATGTCCTCCTGGCCATCTACTGCTGTCCCACTCCTTAGCTAAACAGTGGAACTCTCTCTCCACACACCTATGCAACCTACCTAACCATACAAATTTCAAATCTCAGCTACTCTGTCATCTTTCTTCCAAATGGGAATGCCCTTGCCACGCTCCAACTTAAGCCCCTCCTCCCCTCATTCCAGCTTGCACTGACTCATCCAGCTACCTCTACTATTACTTCATCCCACCCAAAACAATCCCTCCCCTACTAAAAACTAATTTTCTCTCTAATATCTATTGTGCTATACTCTCCAATCTCAAATATACTATTACCCTCTCCATGCATATTTCCTAACCTACTAACAGCTTGTAGCTATATATTTTGAAATGTTAAACCTACAATTGAGTTTATAACAAAAATATTCACTTTATGTAAATGTTGAAATTTCTGTATTGAATTATGTCTTTTCATTTTTGTAACATTGTGACAAGCCAATTGCCAATATCATGGAGCTTATCTGTAAATGTTTAATTAGCTGTATGAACTATGTCCTTTTGTAACATGTGAAGTGTAACTTGCAATTATTGTGGAGCTTTTCTCCCCGGGCCTCCACTGAAAACAGGCTCTTCTTGCCCCAGTGGACTTTCCCGGTCATCAAACTTAAATAAATAAATAAATAACATGACAAAGACCCAAAGCATACATCCAAGCTACCTAAGGATGGTGCCACCTGAACACACTCATGGTTATGGATTGGCCCAGCCAGAGCCTAGACCTAAACCTGATAGAAAAACCCTAGTGTGACCTGACAAAGGCCGTGCACGTGTGCTGCCCTTGCAATATGACAGAGTGAGACCAGATGGCTTAGTGGTTAAGGTCTTTGCCTCCCATGCATAAGGTACAAGGTTCGATCCTGACCTCTGACCAATGCCTGTTTGGAGTTTGCATGTTCTCCCTGTATCTCTGTGGGATTTCTCCCATGTCAGAAAAACATGCTGAGTGTTTCCATCTCAAACTCACTAATGAATGGAGCTGTGGGCAGCAGCACAGACTCTACATGGTGCCCTAAAGGAGGAAGAGTTGTACAGACCAACCGCTTTGGGCATCTACTCTGGTGTGCAGTATCCTCAAGATAGGAGAACTCAGATCACAGACTGCATGCTGCGGCAGGGCTAGCCACTTGATGGTGTAAAATATGGCTCTAGGTGATTCAGTTGCCAAGGCATGAGTAGTTACTGGTGATAAATGGGTTGAGAACCCAGCCTAACTTATCCAGAAACCTGTGCTAACTTTGGGGTTTGTGTGAGAGAGCCAAAAGGGATATCATCAGACTCAAGTAGTGCATTCATTGCAGAACCTACTTGTTGATAATGACTTGAATGTGGGACAGACAGAACAGGACAGAATATGAGGAGTCCACAGCCAAATGCAGTCACAATACAAGAGTAGTCACCATGCAACTCAGGTATACTTCTTCCTAGTAAGGAAAAGGCACTGCAAAGTCATCTCCAGTGAGAGCATAAACCACTAGTTGCCACAATCAGGAAGCAGAGGAAGCTCTAAGGCCTGGGAGAGAAAGTACAACAGTTCAAGGAATTACTCATGGCACTAGCAGCCCAAGAAGGAAGAGGAGTCATAAAAAAAAATCAGGAAGAAGTGGGAGACAGAAAAGACTGACCAGGCTAGGAAGGACTACTGGTTTTCTAACAAAAAATCAGGAAGAAGTGGGAGACAGAAAAGACTGACCAGGCTAGGAAGGACAGACTACTGGCTTTCTAACAAAAAAACTAAGAAGTAAGTTGCAATAGCAAAGAATAGGGCATCAGAGGCACTGTACCAATTTCTGGAAAGTGGCACAAAGAAACTATATCAGGTTGCAAGGCATAAAGAAGATAGTCAAGACACCCAACCTCCTCACCAGCCCAGAGAACATGAAAGACAGATGGAATGATTTCCAGCAGCTTCTGAATGAAGAAAACTCCACAGAAGCTGTACTGCCCCAGAAACAGAAGAAGAGGAGCCCACCCGAGAAGAGTAGGAAAAGCACTAAGGAAGATGAAGTGGTGAGAGAAGAAGAGGCACCCACCCTATAAGTAAGAAAAACACTAAGGAAGTTAGGGAAAGCAGCAGGCTCAGAGGTCACAACAGATATGATAAACATGCTGGGTGTGAGATAGGGGAGAAATAGCTCCTAAGGGTACTAATAGCAGTGTGGAGAGAAAGGTGTATCCCAGATGACTGGAGAATAAGCAATACTCATGCCAGTGTACAAGAACAAAGGGAACATCCACAACTGTGGGCAATGCAGAGGCCTATCACATTGCATGAAAGTTCTGGGGTGGGTGATTGGATACACAGAGTAGTAGAATGTAAGATGGGAGATGAGCAGTTTGGATTCAGATCAGGATGAAGCACAACTGACTCGATGTTTCCATTGAGACAGATACTTGAGAAGAAGGTAGAGATGAGGACAGAGTCCAACTGGGCACTCCTAGACTTGGAGAAAGCATATGTCAAGGTCCCAAGAAAGCTGATCTGAGCAGTACTGCAGTGGTTTGAAGTCCCAGAAACATCGGTAGAATTAGTGGAGGCTATGTGCAAGGACTCAATGACTCAAGTATGAACAGTGTTGTGTTCAGCCTCACAAAGGGGTTCCCAGTGGGTGTGGGTGTACATCAGGGTTCAGCTCTGAGCCCACTGCTGTTCATACTGATGATGGACTGCATTAACAAACAGGTTGGAGGGGACGGATCAACACAGCTGCTGTATACAGACTATGTGGCAGTACAGGCAGACTCTGAGTTAGAACTTCAGCAAAGGATAGGAGAATGGAATGCAAATCTGAAGGCACATGACACAGATAATGGTGGTAATGGCAGCATATTGGGAAAATCAGAAGAAGTTGAGAATAGAGATAGAAGGGAAGATAGTGGAACAAGTAAACAGTTTCAAGTATCTGGGAAGAGTAGTTGAGGAGAAGGGTAGTCTGAATGAAGAGGTCAAAGCTAGAATCAGAGGGACAGCAGCCAACTGGCATAGTGTTGTCTATGACAGAAGAATGCCAAAGAAGCTAAAACGTAAGGTGGACAAGACAGTGGTGTGACCAGTACTACTGTATGGTACAGAAATCTGTGGAGTAAAGGCAGAACAGTTGAAGAAGCTAGAGGTGATGGAAATGAAGTGCCTGAGAAAGGTGATAGGATGCACACTGTGGGACAGGTGAAGAAATGAGGACATAAGAACAAAAGCCAAAATAGCTCCAATTGCAGAAAAGATCAAAGAAAACAGATTATGATGGTTTGGGCACATGTGTAGAAAAGCAGGAGACAATCTGGTGAGGAAGATTTGGGACAGACAGGAAGAAGGTAGGAGGAAGCAAGGACGTCCAGCAAAGAGGTGGATGCATTGTGTGAAAGAAGATCTGTGACAGTCAGGCATGAGTGATGAAGATGGCAGGAGTGTGGCACTGAATTGAGAGAGTTGGCAACAGTTAAAACGATACCCTGACCCCATGTAGAAAAAAATGGGAAAAAGGGGGCTGATGATGATGTAAGCTTAGAAGGTTGGTGGTGTAACAGAATTTGTGTGAACATACATTTACTGCTGGTTTGGAGATCTGAAACTCAAATGTATGTTATTAATGTGTGTCGTCACTCCTCAGATAATCCCAGTTATGTATCAAACACAGGGGTTATGAGAAACTGAGCAAACATATGAGCCAGACATCTACACATTCTGCAAGGATCTGTATAGTTGTGAGGTATGTTCTGTAGTAGATGCCACTGTGCTATACAGGTGAACAGCACTGATGTGTACGTGGGTGCAGTCTGTGCTGGGGAAGGGCCATCACCTACTAACACTACTCATGTATTCCAGAGCTCTATATTGTTAGTTACATGGAGTAAAACTGGCTGCAATGCATGATGTTGAGGGCCATGTGTCATGCATGTCACCATTTGGGTAATGTGAGGTCTGTGTAACAGACTTGTGCCACCTCATTTGTAAGTGTCTGTGTGTGTGTGTGTGTGTGTGTGTGTGTGTGTGTGTGTGTGTGTGTGTGTGTGTGTGTGTGTGTGTGTGCGTGTGTGTTTGTGTGTGTGTGTCTGTGTGTGTGCATGCGTGTGTATGTTTGTGTGTGTCTGTGTCTGCTTGTGTGAGTGTGTGCATGTGTGCGTGCGCGCGTGTGTGTGTGTGTGTGTGTGTGTGTGTGTGTGTGTGTACCAGCCAACATTAAAGTGCAGGTAGTAATGTACATATGTTGTCTTCCCCTCACAAGTGGCGATGGAGTTCGGGGTCCCTCCCACTTGGCAACTGATGTCAGTGTCTCTGCAGACTCTGACAATGATGATAGAAATAATGAGGTACAGGTGGGGTTGTCAGCTCCTGAATCTGTGTCATTGGTTGGCATCCCACTGTTGTCCACACTATCCCCGCACACAGTGACAATGCACATACATGCCCCATTACCAGTGGCCACAGATGATGGACAGTTGGCAGGTGGTGGCATGGAACAGGCTAGTGTGGTGACTATGGCAGGTGTGAGTGTAGACACTGGCCATAGCCACAGTGCAGGTGAAGTCCCACACAGTGGATGGACAGGGGTGATCACAGGAGTACTGCTGCTTGTCAAGCCGCTGTCACAAGTGCTACAGCAGGTGTCACCAGATGCATGTTTTTGGGCAGTCATGGATGCATAGTGAATGCAACACAAGACAAATACTCAGGATATTGGATGCAACTCTTCCTGATTTATGTGGCAACATACATGACCCTGTTGAGGCTACACATAAAAATACTGAAGTCATGAATAGACGGAGGGGTGAGACCTTGGTAATCTTTGACCATGGCATGTCTGTGCTAGAGCATGTGGTGGGAGATGGGCATCAGCCACGTGGATGTAGGTCAGTACCAACAATAGCTGAGAGTCTACGGGGTCATGCATCTTCACACTCCTGTAGTAGCAGTGACATGAGCACTACCAAAGGGGGTTGCTGTCCACATCACACCAGAGTAGGCCATAGGCACGTGGTCCTGGCCAGTCCCATTAGGGACTCAGATCCAGCAAACCACAGTCACCATCAGGAAGCAGTACTGCATCTGGCTTTGGGCCTGGTGGTGCCAGTGAGACCCCTGGCAGGACCAGTTCCCATGTCCGAGGCCAGAGACGGTGAACTAAACACCCTGCCATGTATGGTCCACAACTGCCCAACATACCCCTGTGTAGGGCAACTACATGGCGTGACTGTGTGCATACATACACACACACACACATCTGTATCTCAGGCGGGTTACCTTCAGACACACACAGTACCTCTGCACAGCCCATCTATTGGATTCCCCTCCAAACACAAACACATGTTGTCAACCGTATGGCCCAGCCTAGGTCTCTGACAAACTCACACCACACCCTGTGCATATGATGATACCTGTGCCACATCCCTGTCATCCATACCATCAATACAGGGACATGCTAATATGGGTCTGATGCACAGGGTGAATGTAGTACAGTGTAGCTATGTAATACTGTGTAAGGTGCTGTCTGCTTGCATTTGTTATGGGGACACATACAGGTGTATTCACCTTATTAGCCAGAATGCATTACTGCTGTTAGTACCACTGACTGAATGTAGTCTGACATGCTGTATTCTGTTTGTGTTTCAAGTGTCTGTGTGTCTGCAGACTGTGGCCCCATAGGCATTATCAAGAGGGAGTATAGCAGAGTGGGAATGCTCCAACCATGTCAAAGGCAAGGTACAGCTTTATATGTACATGTACCAGGTGTGTATGCATGCAACAGTGTGTGAGGGACACTGTTGTCAGACAGTGTGACCTTTCATACATACCCCTTGTCACAGACAGGTAGCCTTCAGACATGTCACCTCAGTGTTGTGTAGTACCACAACCTCATACATACAGAACATGTTACTGCAGCACTGTCAGCAGGTCCCTCACAAGTGTAGCCATTACATTAACTGCAACAGATTCACCTGTCAACACCTGTTGGCCCTGCCATTTCTTTCCCATACACTCAACCCTAATGCAGTTGGTGAGGGCATGCATGGTGCTGTGTATGGCAGGTTTGTGGTATGTATTCCTGAGTTTACAGGGTGGAACAGGGAGACAAAATGGTATATCCTTTGCATATACACAACACAGAAAGGACTGACACAGGGGATGTGCATACAGTAACACAAACACAAACACATTTGGCAATAGACAGATTAGTAAACCTACATATCCACTTTGATGTACTGTAGTACTACATACACACGACATGTCCCACATAGGTTACAAGCATGAGACATAACCCACTACCTCTTACAACATGTAATGTTGTGAATGCCTTCATGGATGGTGAGATAACCCACCAGAAATAGCATCTGGAGTCATGTATTGCTCCTACAAACCTGGACAAGTGATAGGGCAGCAGACGCTGTATCAGCATGATTTTTCAGTCAGGTATGATACCTGATGCTGGCATGTGTGTCACTAAATTCACTCTGGCTGATTTGGCAACAAAATCACATACATGGGCATTGTTAAAGGACACAGACCACATATAGGTTGCAAACATTTGGATATTCCATAGACATCTGTACAGAGGACTGGTATGGCCTGTACAGGAGTTTAACATGCTTAATGTGAGGCAGATGCCATTACCACGCTATATAAAGTAATGCCATCAGGAGTTGGTAAACATGTGTGGATGGTAAACACATCAAAATGGTATAAGCCAAACAGGATATGATCCTCACCCAAACACAAACAGTTGCCAGTATTGAAATTAAAACCTCTACCTATATAGTTATTGCTACTATAGTGTTACGCAGTTATCTCACATGTCACAGACCTTATATGATTTCACCTAGTCCCAAGGTACTTCTAAGGTGCTAAAAAAGGTGCATGACATCAATAGGTCTAATAAAGTAGGGTGATGGGAAGTGTACAGGGTGGCACATAACTCAAAATGGTATAACACATACACACACACACACATGTACTTGCCAGTATTGAGATTAGAATCCCCTGCCTATCTAGTTATTTGTATTATAATGTTACACAGCTTACTGGGCTGACAACTGGCCAAAGGTGCTGATAAGGGGAATGATATCAGCAAGACTGATAAAGTAGGGCAGTGGGTGGGAAACATATCAAAATACTTGTTCTTACAAACATCCACACTCACTTACACATGCGCCGGATCTCAGAGTAGAACCCCTGCCTATCTAGTTATTTGTACTAGAGTGTTACTGAGTTACTGCATATGTTACAGAGCTTACTGAGCTCACAACTGGCCAAGGTGCTAATAACTGTACAGCTGAGGTAAAGTGTTACAAGTGCCAGAAAGTCTGCCTTCAGTGTTTCCCTTAGATCTTGCTAGTTGTTTCTCTCTTGCCCTTCAAATAGCCTAATACTTTTGCACTTCAGCAGGTTTTTGTATCAATTATTCTAGCACACCTGAGAGCCATCAGCAGTAGTCATTCCTCAGGGAATTAGCTCCAGTACTTAGTAGTTATGACCACCCCTCCTGGCATGATTAAAGTGCAGTTCTCTGTGCTTTCGCCCATTAATCGGGCACACTTGGACATTCTGAGGCACTGTTGTAACTGCCTCGTATACACAGACAACCCTCTCCTCTAAACTCCCAACACTCAGACTTGTAAGAGATACCCCTATATTACCAAATTGGAAGATATGCACTCTCTAGTGAAGACTGGACTAGCTGGTCAAGAGGAGAAGGTCAACACCTGCACCATACCACATGGAACACATAGCCCTCCAGAAAACCCACTATCACAGCTCTGAAATACAAACAAAAAACACACACCTGCCTTCACAGAGGCACTCAATAAACATTTACCCAAACAGCAAAGACCACCAAGACAGACACCCACTCAACCATCACAACACAGCACAAACCATGGGAGAAATATCTCACCACCTAAGCCCCTAAGGCTAACCACCTTGCCCAATACAGCCATCATAGCTGGCTCAATAGTGAGGCACACAGATGTCACACTCACTAGGTTGAATATGGAGAAGGTAACAGTCAGCTGCCTATCAGGTGCCAGAATCCAACATATAATACACCCAGTCAGGTCACTCCACAACAACTACAAGTATCACTCTGTCATTGTCCATGTGGGTGTGAATGACCTGAGACACACTTCCCTGGACTACATGAAAAGAGACATGGTAGAGCTCTCAAATTATATGGGCCAGGCAGGTATGACAGTAGCCCTGATCAGTATATTACTGTCACCCAGAATGATACAGCAGTACAAACAACAAATGATTGACTTCAACAATTGGCTTAAGTGTCTGGTGTCATTCTCAGGGGTCCAGTATCTGTCTGCTTGAGATGACATGATTGACAGACCACAATGCCTTGCCAGAGATGGCCTGCATCTGTCACCCCTGGGTTTCCAGGTACTGACTAAGTCTCTTGCCACCCCTATAGGTGGTGCTCCAAATCAAATTACCACCATAACAGCTATGAATAAATGCAATCTGAGGGTCATGCTGCTCAACACTAGATGTCTAAATCTCAAGATGCAGTCACTCAAAGCACTCCTCAAAGTGAAGAACATTGATATTTGTGCTGTAACGGAGACCTGGTTTACAGAAGCAAACAGCACCCCTGTACTACCAGGCTATAACTTATTCCATCACCTGTCAACCCCAAAACATGGACCACAGCTCCAAAGGTGGTGGTGCCTCCATATTCATAAAGGATATGCACACTCCAAACTAGTATCCCAACATAATGCATTTGAGATACTTCAGGTACAGCTAACATTGGGTGCAATCCAGGTCATAGCCTGCTATAGGTCCCCATCCATGTCCCTAGACTCTCAATCCACATTCCTCAACACCCTGGAATCTATCAAGGTCCAACCCAACACTGTCATACTAGAAGACTTCAACTACCCCTCCATCAACTGGAAAAGTACACAAGCACCAATACAGTGGCCCGATGCTTCCTGGAATTCATCAGTTCCAATGTCCTGGACCAGCTCATTCTGACCCCCAGTAGAGGAAGCAACATCCTTGACCTGTGCTGATTACTAACATATGGGATGGTTGCTCAACAACAGTAGTCAATCCCTACCTGGTCAGATCCAGCCATAAAGTAATCACCATGGAAATCCACATCTCACCCGCACCCCCCGCAAAGTTAACCACCTTGAAAAACTTCTCCAAAGCTGACTTTGGACTCCTAAAAACAGAGGTGGCTAACTTCACAGCACCCATGCCAATGGAAAATAGCTGCACAACTGCCACATCATACACAAATGCACTGTACAAACATGTACATAAATCCATTGTTCATAGGTTCATAGGTTGGTACTAGGCTATCGGCCCAAGGGTCTATACAAGCCTAGCCGTAACAATTCCCTGGATATTTCTTCCCACAATATTTATTTCCCTGGACCCCTGTCTAGCAAGGCAACTGACATGATCCCCGGGGTGAATTTCCTATCTCCCATCCAATCATCAAGGTTCCTTTTGAAGAGCCCCAAGGAGGTGCTCTGCTTGACATGAATGGGCAGTCTATTCCAGAGTATGGGGAGTCTCTGGGTCAGGAAGCTATCCCTCCAGCATGTTTTGTTCATTGTGATGACAAGGTTTAGATCCCTGGAGCATGTGGCTCTGAGTGATTGGGATTTCTTTAAGTGGAGCATGTCCAGCAGCTCAGGGTTTGACATGGCCTTGTATGTCAAGCAGAGATTGCCTCTGAGTAGACGATATGCCACAGAGTATAGCTGGAGTTTTTTTAGATGGTCAGTACAGGGCATCAGATTTAGGCCTGTGATTCTTTTAGTAAGGTATTTCTGTGGCCTTTCCAGCTGTTGCAGATGTCTTGTGAGGTACATACCAAATAGGGCGTTGTACTCTATAATGGGTCTAATGAGAGATGAGTACAGTGGGACAATGACCTCCTTTTTTCTGGATGAAAAGCCCTTAGTGATGAGGATTTTCTGACTGTTGTGATGAGGTGGTTATCGAAGGTGAGACCATTGTCCACCTGTGTCCCTAAGTCTCTCATCACACTTTCGGTGTTTAGTGTACTGCCACCTATGTGGTAATTCATGGGTACATGTTTTTTTCCAAAGGGGATAACTATACATTTCTTGGCATTAAGCGTGAGCCCATGGCTCTGGCACCAAGCATCTGTTTCTGTAAGGCCCTTTTGTAGAATATCTACATCATTTGGGGATTCAATAATGGCTCCTAGTTTGCAGTCATCTGCAAACTTTGTTAGCCAGAGTTCCTTAGTGTTGGCCTGTACTTCAGAGAAGTAGATGCCAACCAAGAGTGATCCCAGGAATGAACCCTGAGGTACTCCACTTGTCACTTGTCTGGAGCTGGATTTGGAGTCAGCTACTTTTACAGTGTGCATTCTCTCAGTAAGCCAGTTGGCAACCCATTGAGTGACATAGGGATTTATGCCCAACTTAGTAAATTTATCTATGATTCCAGAGTGGGGGATGGTGTCAAAGGCCTTGGCGAGGTCCAGATAGGCTGTGTGGACCACCTTACCTTCATCCACAGTTCTAGAGACTGATTTGAAGAAGTCAGTCAGGTTCAGGAGACAAGATCGGCCCTTCACAAACCCAAACTGGGGGGGTCCAGTGTTTGAAGGCTGCCAATGTCTTTGTTTATAAGTTCCATGATAATGTGTTCCATTCCCTTGCAGATCAGGCTTGTCAGACTGATGGGACAGTAGTTCCTGGGATCCAAGGTGGATCCCCCCTTGTGGAGTGGGATAACTGTAGCTGTGCGCCACTCAGTGGGCATGAAGCCTGAGGTGAGGCTATGATTAAATGTGACACTTAGGTGAGGTGCCAGTTCATTTTGTAGTTCATGTAGGGCACATCCTGGGATGTCATCTGGTCCCATGGATGCTGTATTCTTAGCTTTGGAGAGTGCAGTTTCTACCTGTGTGGCTGTGATTATTGGAATTTGGCAATCTTTTGGTATTCAGATGGGCCCTTTAGGGGGTGAAGTTTGCACTAAATTGATCTGCCAGAATATTGGCAATATCCTTGGGATCAGTATATTTAATGTCATTCTGTTGTAGCTCAGAGCATATCTGAGCATTGCCATTTAGATTCTTAACATAACTATAGAATGCCTTATGGTTGTCTTTGGAATTTTTGGCAATTTTATTTTTGTAACTAGCTTTGGAGGATTTCATGAGGGATCTCAGCTTCTTACTGAGGCTGGTAAGGGAGTTTTTTTGCATCCTGGGATTTTCCTCTTTTTTGCAACAGTTTCTTTCTTCTGTTGTATAGTTTGTTTATGACAGGGGACCACCAGATTGGCATCCTTTTTTTGGAGGAGAGTGTCTTGGTTCTATTTTGGATGACACAATTCATGCATGAGTGGATGTGCTCGTACAGTGCCTTAGTGTAGGATTCAGCAGTTGAACTTTCAGCTCTCATCTGCATGGGTGTCATGAAGTTTGTCACTTCTGACTTGAGTACCATAAAGTTGGCTTTAGAGAAGTTTTTTACAGAGGTTTATTTACTGGATGGTGGGGGTGGGATGTGGATCTCAAGGGTGATTTGCTTATGGTCAGACCTGACCAATGAGGGGGTAACCACTGGTGTGGAGCATCTATCTCCCACGTTGGTAATGACCAGGTCTAGAATATTGGATCCCCTGGTGGGACAATAGATTAGTTGATTCAGGGCGTTGGAATTTATGAATTCCAAGAACCATTGGGAAAAGGTGTTGGTACCCCAAGTAGTTTTCCCAGTTAATGGCAGGGTAGTTGAAATCACCCAGTATTAGGGTGTTTGGTTGTATCTTAATATTGTCCAGTATGTTTAGAAAGGTGTAGTGAGAATCTTGGAGCATGGTGGGGGATCTGTAGCAAGCTACAATTTGGATTGCAGTCTTACCTAGTGCTAGTTGCACCTGGAGAATTTCAGATGCATTGTGTTGGGCAAGTAGCCTGGAGGTATGACTATCCTTGGTGAATATGGACACTCCTCCACCTTTAGTGTTTTGGTCTTGGTTTGGTGGCTGAAAAGTGTGGTAAGAGTTGTAGTCTGGTATTGCAGGGGTGCTCTCTGGAGCCTTGAACCAGGTCTCAGTTACTGCACAGATATTGATGTTCTCCATTTTTAGGAGTGCATTTTGAGGTTTAGACTTCTAGCATTGAGTAGCATTACCTTCAGATTTTCAATGCTTGTATCTGTTATGGTGGTGGTTTTGTCCTTTGAACCTTGCCTTAAAAAGGCACTATAGGAATGGCGAGAGCTTTAGCCAGTAACCTGGATCCCAGGGGTGACAGGTGCAGACCATCTCTGGCAAAGCATCATGGTTTGTCGATCATGTCATCCCAGGCAGACAGATATTGGATCCTCTTTGAATGACATCAGAAGCTTAACCAATTGTTGAAGTCAATCATTTTGTCCTTATACTGTGGTATCACTCTGGGCGAAGGCAGGATGTTATTCAGGGCTAGGGTAATACCTGCCTGGGCCACACGATCTGAGAGCTCTTCCATGTCTCTTTTCATGTAGTCCAGGGAGGTACGTCTCAAGTCATTCACTCCAACATGGACAATGACAGAGTCATATTTGTACTTGTTGTGGAGTGACTTAAGTGTGTGCGTTATGTGGTGGAGCCTGGCACCCCTTCAGGCAGCTGACATTAACTTTCTCCTTGTTTAGCCTGTTTAGCCTGGTGAGTGGAACATCAGTGTGCCTGACTATAGAGTCACCTATGACTAAAGTGTTGGGTACATTGTCTTGCCTTAGCAGCTGTTGTTGGGTGGCACACTGGTGTTGTGAGCTATGTGTCACTTTTGTTGTGACTGGTGTTTGTGTTTCAGCTTCAGAGGTCCTTGTTGCTTGGGCAGGTTAATGTCAAGGGCCTCCGCATATGTGGGTTTAGTGTTGCTATGTGAGGATATTGATGGTGTGGGGTTTGAAGGGCTATGTGTTGCTTGAGGTGTAGTGCAAGTGTTACCCTTCTCCTCTTGACTGTCTAGCACAATCTTGGCTGGAGAGAGCTTTGTTTCCAGTTTGGCTATGTAAGTGCATCTCTTGCAGGTTGTAGTGTTGGGTGGTAGGAGGAGAGGGTTGTCTGTGTACATGAGGCAGTTGCTGCATTGCCCCAGTATGCCCAGATTCACCAGGTGGACAGGAGAAATCACCGGAAGCTGACCCTTGGACATACCTGTTTAGGTGCTTTTTTTTGTAAAGTACAAGAGCTGTTTTCCTTTACCTTTGCAAGGTACTTTGCAGTTATAGGCTGTTTAGTGCCTATGATTAATTTCTCCTTATTAACAAGGAGAGTTGAGTTCTTGTATCACTTTAAGGCTTCTTAGTGCTTTCCAGCAGGTTCTAGAGCAGGTGCTAGTCACAGGGGTCCCGGTTTTAGTGCTACTACTGAGAAACCAGCTAATTCTAAGGCAGAATTTGAAGAGCAGACTTTCTGGCACCTGGAATAGTTTAACTGTAGCCCGGCGGTGCTGCACAATGTGAAACATGTGCAAACACGTGCGTTTTTAAGCCAGAAAGCTGAAAGGGATAGAAATCAGCCCAAAACAGCTAAAATTACAATTTCAGAGCTGGAAACCACTCCTCTAGTGTCAGACAGGCAGTACAATGCTCACCACTCCCACTGGTAAGCAGTAGGACTTCCCTCTACCACAGCAAGGTCTGGATAGCTCTGAACACAGAAAATAAATTCCTGAAACCAGTAAAGCCTGGGATCTGGACTATACTAGCTAGGAGAGGTGAGAAACGAGCAAGCAAGATAGTTTTTTTTTGGTTAAAATAGGCTAAACAATGCAATAATACACTAAATAAACACAGAAAAGGCTAACACACTGGAGTGTGTAGCCCTAAACAGTAAATACAATTAAAACTCTACAAAATTAGCAATTTAAAACTTTTTAGATGAAGCAAGGCAAATGCATAACTGAAAAATTATTTAAGAGGCAGTAATACAGTAGAATAAGTAGCTAGTCTACATATACAGAAATGTCTATATATACAGAAAAGCAGCTAAAACACACTAAAACAATTCAGATGCAGTGGAACCTAGAGCACTTGAGTTGTAGCAATATTAAGGCAAATACAGTTTTAATAAATGCACTAAAATATACTCGATATTTCCAAAATGTTTGAGAAGCACAGTCAGAACACAAGGATATTCAGACATTTTTTTTTAGAAAGGGAGAAAGGAGGAACAGAAGGAAATTCTCTCTGTATTAGGTAGAATGAGCTAATGACACTAGACTGGGAGGAGTGTCTAAGATCAAATTTAGAGTAGGGGCGGGTAACTGCAAGGCCAGCAGGTATAAAGACAAGATGCCATAGGGAGGATGGGTAGGAGAACATACTACAGAAATGTTTATCACAAGTGAGCCAATAGCTATGAAATACAGTACAAGTATGTAGTATACAATAAAATTGCTATAAATATGTAAAATAATCAATAACTACTACAAATAAGCAAGAAAAAAAACAGGCTACTTACTGCTATATATCACAGATCAGCTGCTTCTCCTCAGATAGCTCTGTGTGTAATAGCTGAAACACTTAGCAGAAAGTTGAAACCTGAAACAACTTTAAAAAATGTTCAAAAGACCAATGAGGTGCTTTCTCCAAGCCGTAGTCCTGACAGCCCAACTAGACAATGACCATAACCACTAAACTCTCACTAAAGTAGGGGATGGTCTTTGCTATGATGGAACTAGCTATAACCAACAGAACCAAGACGTTTTCCTCCAAACACTGGAGGCCAATCTTTTGGTCCCCTGCCATTAATAAAGTGTACAACAGAAGGAAGAAACTATTGCAGAAAAAGCTGGAGTCCCAAGACTGGTAAAACTCCCTTATTAGCCTCAACAACAACTACTTGAGATCCCTCATGAAATCATCTAAAGCCAGCTATGATGGCAGAATTGCAGCAGACACTGACAACAATCACAAAGTCTTTGATAGTTATATCAAGAACCTCCACGGCAATACCCAAAAGTGGTCTGAGTTACTGCACAATGCTACCTCCTATACTGTGCCAACAGATATTGCCAACATTCTTGCCAACACATTCATTGGTAGCTTTACCCCTCTCTCCTCACTAAGGGAACAATCACAATGCCTGAAGAATGTCAGGCACCCAGCATTACTGCAGTCCAGGTTAAACCTGCATTGTCCATGGGCAGCTTCCATGAGACCCAAAAATATCCCCAACTGTGTTCTACATGAACTACAAAGAGACCTGGCATCACAGCTGTGTGCCCTATTCAGTCAAAGCCTCCCCTCAGGTTTTGTCCCTCCCAAATGGTGCACTTCTGCAGTCATTCCTCTCCATAAAGGGGTAGCAAATACAGACCCTGGGAATTATCGGCCCATTAGACTGATGAGTCTGATATGTACAGCTATGGAGCACATCATCAGAGACCTGATCAACAAAGATATAGGGAATGCCATAACTCTGGACCCCACACAGTTTGGCTTTGTGAAAGGGAAATCATGCCTGCTCAACCTGGTTGACTTCTTTGAGTCAGTCACCAAGGCTGTGTAGGACAGTAAGGCACTGCATACAGCCTACATCAATCTGGCCAAGGCTTTTAATACCATTCCTCAGTCAGGACTTATTGATGAACCCACCAAACTAGGCATCAACCCCTATATCACTAGGCGGGTTGCAAATTGGCTCACAGATAAAACACACAGTGTAAAAGTAGCAAACTCCAAGTCAGACTGCCAACCAGTCATGAGTGGAGTCCCACAGTGATCACTTCTGGGTACTCTCCTGTTCAGCATCTATGTTTCATGAGTCCAGACCAACACAAAGGAACTCTGGCTGACCAAATTCACAGTTGACTGCAACTGGGAGCCAGCCTTAACTCCACAAGTGATGCAGACATTCTATAGAAAGGCCTCATTGAGATCATTGACTGGTGAAGAAACCATGGCCTGAAGTACTACAAAACACTACAAAATGCATAATCATCCCCTTTGGTACAAACTCAATTCCCACTAAGTACCACATCCTTGGGAACCCACTAAACACTGTAGGTGTTATAAGAGATCTGGGGACGCAGGTTTACAGCAACCTCTTCTTCAACCACCACATTGCCACTGTAGTCAGGAAGTCCTTCTGTGTGGCACATCTCATTACCAAGGGTTTTGCATTCAGGAAGAAAAAGGTCATCATCTCTGTCTACTCTTCCCTCATTAGACCAATCATCAAGTATAATGGCCCATCTGGCATGTACCTCACTATATACCTTCAACAGCTGGAGAGGCCACAGAAGTACCTAACAAAGAGGATCCTAGGCATTAAACACATGTCCTACACAGACAGACTCAAAAGACTCCAGCTATTCTCTGTCTCATATCACATACTTAGAGGCAATCTCTGCTTGACTTACAAAGCCATGTATGACCCAGCTCTTTTAGAAATGCTACATCTAAAGACATCCCAATCCCTCCACACCACACACTGCAGAGACCTCAACCTCATTACAAAAATCAACACAATATGCTGGAGGGACAGGTTCCTCACCCAGAGACTGCACATGCCCTGTAATAGATGCCCCATACATGTCAAGCAGAGTACCTAGCTGAACCTGTTCCAGATAAATCTTGATGAGTGGATGGGTGATAGAAAGTTCACCCCAGGGATCACTCCAGTGGCTCTACTTGATAGAGGCACTGGGAACTAATGTTGGGTGCCACAATGGCAGGGCACTTCTATAGGCTAGGTTTGTAAAGGCTCCAGGGCCATTAGCCTAGTACATACCTATGAACCTATAAGGAAAATGACATCAGCATTACTGATAAAGTAGGGCAGAGGGTGGGAAACATATCAAAATACTTCTTCCTACAAACATACACATTTGCCAGATCTGATGGTAGAACCCTTGCCTATCTAGTTATTTGTACTATAGTGTCACACAGTTATCGTACATGCTACAAAGCTTACTGCGCTGACTACTGGCCAAATGTGCTGATAAGGGAAATGACAGCAGGACTGATAAAGTAGGGCAGGGGGTGGGAGACTTATCAAAATACGTCTCCTCACAAACATACACACGCATTAATTTGCCGGATCTGAGATTAAAACATCTGCCTAGCTAGTGATTTGTACTATAGTGTTATACAGCTATCACACATGCTGCAAAGCTTACTAGGTTGACAACTGGCCAAAGGTGCTGATAAGGGAGAATGACATAAGCAGGACTGATAAAGTGGGGTACTGGGAAATGTTGTGGGTGGGAATGGCCTAAAACTGTTTCACCTACAAACAAACACACACTCCCTCACATACAACTGTCTCTCACACACACACACACACACACACACACACACACACACACACACACACACACACACACACACACACACTTGCTAGCATTGAGGTTAGAACCCCTACCTATCTAATTATTTGTACTATATTGTTACACAGTTATCACACGCACTACAGAGCTTATAGGGGTGATTGGTGTCCAATGGTACTTCTAAGGTGAATGACAGCAGCAGATCTTGTGAAGTAGGGCAATGTGAAGTGCACTGGGTGGGAAGAGTCTCCTAATACTTAGACCTACAGACACACACACACACACACACACACACACACACACACACACACACACACACACACACACACAGGCAGGTGATGTGATATTATAAACCCAACCTCAGTACTGTTACACAATGGGGCTCACCTTTTATGCTGGCACATGCAACTGTTTACAATTGGTATGTCACTGTCCACAGCAGGACATCACTGTATGCCATTTAGGGTATCCATGTGTGTGACTTACTGTATCTGTGCCCCCTGTGTCTCTCTTTCTATCACTGTCTGTCTCTCACTTCCCCACATCTACGTGTGTGTTTGCCTGACATGTGTTGCTATCTGTTGCCCATTAATATGTGTGTGTATCTCACACAACAGATGCAGATATATCACATATGGGCCACCTACAGCTAGCTGGGGGTAATCCTGTCTGATGTGTGTGTGTGTGTGTGTGTGTGTGTGTGTGTGTGTGTGTGTGTGTGTGTGTGTGTGTGTGTGAGACAGTTGAGGTATACATAGCTGTCTGTATGCACAGACATATATACACAATGCAGTCATATATTCCGATGTGGGTTCCAACATGTCCTTTGATTCTCTAAGTATAGGAGCATGCTAAGTGTGACCTTCTATAGTTAGAGTGGGACTTCATTCCAAATATAGGTGTACTCCAGTCCAGGGTTTTGTGTGCTACAGCCATACCTTTCAGGAGTACACAGGACTTTCCTCTGGGTACTTGTTTTGTTTAGCAGACATTTTCTGACATATCTGTAGTCTGACACTGCAATGTCTTGTGTCATTACCTAGTGCCAGACATCCTCAGATCATCATAGTGCTTTACCAGAGGAATACTAGTTGTATGATGCATAGACCAATATTATGAGGGCAGCTTTGTACATTCTTGCCCAACAAGCTCATTTATGAGGTGTGGCTACAGCCAGTTTAGTAATGACAAGGCTGTGTAAACAGTCCAGCAACCTGGTGATATACTGGCTGAGGATCTCCTGCTTGTGTGGTATCTTTCTAACCTGAGATGTTGTATTCTTGTGTGGGCATACCTCTTACCTGTACATTTTTTGGCAGGTTGTCCAGGTGTTGGGCTAGAGGTTTCATCCTTTCTATGTAAACTTGTGTTTTTATGGGAGGTTAGTTACATATACTTGAAGAATGATGTTATAAAATAATGACAGATATTACTGTTTCAGACTACATAACCTTCAGACAATTCCCGCTACTGCAAACCCCTCACCATACCAACTTTCTCAGTATATAAGGGTGATACTTACAACAAATGCCTATCATTGTGCCTTTGTTCCACTTTTATTTCTGCCCTTGTCCAGACATCTTGCTGTCAGAGGCTGGGAGTTATGGGTGTTGATATTGAATGCCTTAAACTGTGCAGACATGTCCATTATTTATAAAAGCAAACATAAGAAAAAAGATTATTGAGAATGACCACTGGTAGCAGTATCACAAAACACTTATATTCACAAAAGCCTTGGCACCTCTGCTACACATCCTTCAAGATGTCACTAATATGTGTAGTATATTCCACATAGAACTGTGACTTCCAGGTATGTCAGTGGCAGAGCAGTGGGTCTCACTGACATGAATAACAGTTGGCACTGCAGTTATCTGTACATGGCCCTGTCAAAGACAGCGCTGTACCTAGGGCACTACAAGATGACTGCCAAGAGAACGTGCTGGCCAGATCCAGACAGTATTAACCACACATACACATTGCTCATTGACCTCTGCATATTGTGGACAGGCAACATGTTTTGATGTGTATTGGTGCAGCCCTGCCAATGTGTGCTATGCTGCTATTTCCCTGCAAACATACATTACTGCTTTTGTGTGGGTATTTGGGGGGGGCACACCTGTCAACTGTACACATTTGCACAGACTGTGCTGATATTTGCATTAAATTTTGGTTCCATTTACCATACTATTGTGCTCTGTCTTGGGGACTAGAGGCATTTCAGTAAAGATCACAGATCAGGTTTTACTGGCATACATTTGAGTTTCAGACTTTTTACCCTTCATAGCCTTATTGCAAATTCAGGTCCTGCTGTGCTATCACTGTGTGAGTCTGTAGGGGGGGTATTTCAATATTGTCTCCATTTGTGCACCTTTACCAGACATTTTTCTCTGTTTTTCTACAGCTGACTTGCTGTGTGGGTGTGAGGGGTGTGTATGGGACCCCCACACTGACATCCATGCCTGTGACCTATGACCCCCCAGTTAGTTGTCCCCACACATATACTGCAGTGGTATTTTCCACCTTGGGTACTACTGCATAGTGTGTGGAGGCCACTTTTGGCCAGACATTTCCTGGTGTCCCACATAACTTTCAGTTGTGTGCTTCTATCCTAGTAGACCACCCCATTCCCTTGCATGCATGCAGCATTACCATAGATATGCTAGAAAACATACTAATCCATTCATTTATTGTTAAGAAGACTGACTTACCTTGTGCTTGCAGCAGTTGTGTTGACAGTGCTTGAGGGCCGCTTATGTTGGATGCACACAGTACACTGCCTATACATGGTAAGTTACAGGTAATATGAAGTGTGTGCCATCCATTTTACTGTGTGTGCGAGTCAGAGAGAGTTGTCAGTCCCTGGGGTCCCTACACTGTCAGTGTGTGTGCTATGCATTGCCACGTTGCCAAGGCCTGAGCATACTGGGCACACCTCCATCTGCCTACAGAAGCAAACTAGGGTCCTCCTCCTCTGAGTCCCTCTGTGCGTGTGGGGACCTTGGCAGTGGTGGTGGGTTGTGTGGCCTTTCCTCATGCTGTTCCTGCTGCAGCTGTTTCTGCAGGATCATATTGTGTAGCATGGCACATACTATAAACATGTGTGCACATGTGGCCGGAGAGTACTTCAAGGTTCCACCAGATATGTCAAGGCAGCGGAACCATGACTTGAGCATCCCAAACACACAGTCTATAATGACCCTGGTTTGTGCGTTTGCTTCATTATGGCGTTCTTGTATGGGTGTCTGGGCATTTCTGATGGGTGTCATCATCCACAGTTCCAGTGCCTAGCCAGCATCCTCCACCAGATGGCCATACGGGATACCCCCACTGGCAAATGCATAGTACAGCTGTGACGAATGCCAGATGTGGGAGTTGTGATAGCTTCCAGGGCTGCCAGCACATACATTCATGATAATGCCCTGGGCATTGCATATGACCTGGCAGTTGATGGAGGGAAATCCCTTGTGGTTTAAGCAGACCCTACCCTGTTCACCGGGTGGTGCTTTGATGTGGATATGCTTGCAGTCTATGGCACCCAGTACTTCCGGGTATTCTGCTACACGGTGGAAGAGACACATATTGCTGGTCCACTCCTCACGGGTTTTGGGGAAGTAAATGTGCTCACTGGCATGTGGTAGCATGGCATCCAGGAACTAGTTGAGTACCCTGGATGCAGAGGCCTGTGAGACCCCCATGATGTCCCCAGTAAGTCTTTGGAAAGTACCTGTAGCTAGAGTTCTTAAGGCTACACATACCTTGGTATCCACTAGGATGGGTTCCCCTCTGTTGGTTCTAGGTCTGAGTTGAGGCCAGCACAACTCAGTGATTTGCTGAAGTATGTCTCTGTCCACCCCGTAGTGCTCTACTATCTCTAGATCATGTAGCCCCTGGTAAGTTACCCTGGGTCTAAACAGTCCTCCTCCTCCTCAGTTTGTGGCGGTTGTCAGCATTATCCTCCTCTCCACCCTCAGCCTCTAGCACTCACTGATGGATCAAAGCAATGGGAGTCTCTAAGGTTTTTCCAGTTAAAATTCCCCTGCATGTGTACTCCAATGGTGCAGAGTTTGTGGGAAAAAACAGACTGTAAGTTGTTTCCATAGTTTATACTGTTGTGCTGCAGATGCTGCCTGTATGATTGGCTGACTATGATGCATTCCACCTGCTGGCTATGTAATTTGTTCTTGACTGCTTTTATTCTGCTATTTTCCTTTTTTCCCCTTCCCATTTCCTCCCCTTTTAAGCCCTGAGTCGCGCCGCACAAACCCAGTGCCCAAATGTAAATAGTCCTGCTATTTCCATTGTGTGTGTGTGTGTGTGTGTGTGTGTGTGTGTGTGTGTGTGTGTGTGTGTGTGTGTGTGTGTGTGTGTGTGTGTGTGTGTGTTAGACCCGGTGCATGCCATGCAAAACCATTTAGCTAATGTAAATACGAAGAAATGGCCCTCCCCTGGGCATAAACATGCTCCTCATTTCATGGAATAAGTCAATAAAGCCTCAGACACACCCCCTTGCTTAGCTGTGCTTAGCTAAGCTTATCTCTGCACCATAAGGCTCCAATTTGCTTACAACATGCCTGACACAGCCCCTTTTCATGTCTGTTGCTCCTCCTAGTTACACTATTGTGCTACAGCACCTACACAATTATGTGCAGTTTGGGACTTAGAAGATTTTTGTGGTTCAGTAAATTTCCCCTCATTTGCATACACCACTGCCTTAGTCCATAGTTACTGTACTAACACAGAGCCTTTCCCCTTGACAACCATTGTTCCTGGGTATTGTTTTGATTCTGCATGCCATAGACTATAATAGCAAAATGCAGATTTCCCCTAAAATTGAGTTTTCATTTTTTTTTATTTTCGGCATGATCCCGTTTGCGCGCTGCTGTTCTATGCTTAAACAGCCAAGATCGACCCAAAAAATAACTTTGATTTAAAAAAAAATCAGTTTTCCATGTCAATGGTCATATATTTGGCCATTGGCATGACTAAACACTATAATACATGCTTTTTGGGAGCTGTCATGCCTCCATTTTGTTATTTGAAGAAATGTATTCGGTTAGTAACTGAATAAATTTCTGCAAATAACACTGTTCTTGCACGGATACCTGCCTGATTAGTGAATCGTTAATTCACCTCATTTGCATGGTTTTCACCAGCAAATGAGGTAATTAGTATTCTGCAGTCATGTCCATGCAGGAACAGTGTAGGCACGCTCATGCATGTTAGATCAGCTGTTTGCTGGATCGCTCGGTGGCCATATTCTGTGTAGGAATGGCTACACTGTTCCTGCAAGGAATTTTAAGCTTAATGAATCCCGAGGATAGACTTGTTGTGGGTTTTCCTTCACCTGTGACTTGCTTGTGATAAAAAGAATTACTGTAACTTACACTGCTGACTGTTAGAATTCTGATAGTCATGTAGAAAGTAGTGTTGTAGTGTTTCTAAATGTTGGTTTTCCTATTTACATTTTTATGGGAAGTATCTAAAGTAATTTGGTGAACATTTTGTGTGTTCCCAGTAGTAGTGGAAGTGTGTGGAGTACTGTAAGGCAAGGTAAAGGTATATGCCCTTTTCCCCACTGTAGTGCGATCCTGGAGTTAGTATATATAATTAGAGAGGTGTGGGGGCACAGCCCTCCACATTGGGAATGTGTTGGGGGCATAGCCCCCTGCCTAGTTGGTTGTACATTGTCCTGTTTCTGTTAAGAGGGTTAGTGAGTAGTTTTTAAGTTTTGGAAATGGTTAGTTTTGGTGTTCTAAGTGTGCTTGTCTATGGTTTAAGATTTAGTATTAGTATATTGAAATTCAGCATTGTACGTTGTCACTGAAATGGGAGTCAGTCAAATGAGTTTTAGGTCAAATGAAATTTTGGTCAATGGGGTGTCGGTCAAATGGGTGTCAGTCAAATGAAATTTAGGTCAGTGTGTGTGTGTGTGTGTGTGTGTGTGTGTGTGTGTGTGTGTGTGTGTGTGTGTGTGTGTGTGTGTGTGTGTGTGTGTGTGTGTGTGTGTGTTTCTCACTTACTTGAAGGTCTGATGGTTAGGCCAGGCCAGATGAGTAGATTTTAGGGTCTTACTAACCTGACTGACAAAGGAGTCGATCAAAAAACCCAGTTAAGCCACTGAATGTGCAGAAACATTCACCACCACACTATACCTGCATGTAAACAGTTGTACACTGTAGGGAAAAGTGCAGGGCAAACCCCAGAAACAAACCCATGTGGTGGAACCATAATATCAACAACCTTTATAATAAAAGGAAAAAAATTATGACCAAAAGTAAGAAGAGTAATTCACAGAATGTTGGAGCCCTTGTCACTGAAATAAACAAACCACTCAGGAGCTTAATAAAATCCAACAGAGCCAAGTTTGAGGATAAAATATCTACCCAAGCCAAAGGCAATCACAAGGCATTTTTTAGTTATGTTCGTAATCTATAAACCACAATGCAGCAATGAACTGAGCTGTTTGTGATCAATGTCACCTACATTGAGGCTGAAGATATAGCCAATGTACTTGCCAATAAATTTAGCTCTAAATTTATCCCTCCATCTATCCTTCAACATACACATGAAAAATGTATTGCCTACAGCTATCACACAAGACTAAGGACTAAAAGTGCTATTAAAAGCTTAAAATACTGCATCAATGGGTTCTGACAGTACCCCTGGATGCATCCTAAAATCATGAAGCATGATTCAGCCACGCCCCTAACAACATTGTTCAATCTCAGCCTCCATACAGGTTTTGTACAAAGCAAATGGAGAACAGCCACAGTGATTCCCCTACTTAAGGGAGGACCTTCCACAGATCCAGGCAATCATAGATCCGTAAGTTTGACCAGCATCATGTGAAAAGCCATGGAAAGACTTATCAGGGAACTAATAAATCAGGACATAAGGAACCTCCAAACACTGGACCCATCTTAGTTTCTATTCATCAAAGGCAGTTCATGTTTACTCAACCTGGTGGATTTCTTTGAAAAGGTCAATGAAGCAATGGATGAAGGCAAAACAGTAAACACCACATACCTCAACCTGGCCAAAACTTTTGACACAATTCCTCACTCAGGCATATTAGAAAAGCTAAATAAACTGGGAATAAACCATTATGTCACCCACTGGATTACCAAATGGCTCACAGATAGGACTCAGGAAATAAAAATAGGGGAAGTTACCTCCACAAAGAGACCAGTCACCACTGCAATCCCTAAGGTCCTGTGCTGGGACCACTCATGACTTATCTATCCTGCTGGAAGGTTTCTCTCAAATAAATAACTGGTACCAAAATCATAGACTGAAATGAAATGCCAAAAAAATGCATTATTGTATCTTTTGGGAAGTCATATATCCCAGGCAACTACCACATTAATAGTATGCCCCTGAGACTTGATCCAGTTGTTCATGATTTGGTTGCATATGTGGACAGTGACCTAACTTTTGACCACAATTGTCCATTGTTGTAAGAAAGTCCTTCTGTATTGCACAGCTTATAAACAAAGGGATTGTGTCTAGATCAAGGAATGTCATTGCCCCCCTTTATTCAGCCCTCATTAGGCCAGTCATTAAAAATAATGCCCCCTTTGGCATGTGTCTGTCCAGAAACATGCGACAAGTGGAACATGTACAGATTTACCATACTGAAAGGATACAAGGTCTAAACAACATGTCTTATATGGACTGACTCAAAGGGTTTTCACTATACTTGGTATCCTATAGAGTACTAAGAGATGACCTGTGTCTGGCATACAAGGCATCCTCTGACCCATTACTGATGGATTTTCCTGCACATTAGCAAGGCAAATGTCATCAGAAATACTCAGTCTAAGAATATAAACCTCTTCTGCAACATCAAAAGAACAGTTTGGAGGGACAGGTATTTTTCACAGAGGATACATCTTCTCTGAAACAGATTTCCCATCCACATAAAACAAAGTTCATCCCTGCCTATATTCAAGCACAACTTGAATCTATGGATGGAAAATAGAAAATTTACCTCAGGACTGCCCCCCTGTACTACTAAGGGACAGATGCAGCTCTTAAATGTTTTATCCCATGCATGGGTCCCCTCAAGTTATCTATTGTATTATTACAGTTTTTCACATTACCGGTCATATATAATTATAAACCATGGGATTGGTAAGTCCAATCTATAACCAAATGAGTTGTTATTTTGGGCACAAAAATGGAAACTGGCTAGGTTTAAAATGGCCCTCAAGGGCAGATAGCCTAGTATTTACCTATGAACCCATGAACCTATAATAAGCTCAGCCACATCACCCAATGCTAGTGGGAAACCAAGCCAACTATTCAGTTTCTCCTGAGTCACACACTCCTCTAACTGCTGTAGCTGTGGCTAGGCCCCTAAAGACAATGGGGCCAGCTTACCTACCAGAAACTGGTCACCACCTTCCCCAGCTTTCACTCCAGCTGTAAACTCAGCAGGGAGGATCATGTTTAAGGTGCCTGCTCAGACTCTTCTCTGGATGGAGTCAAAATGTGAAGGGTACCATACATGTATTAGTCCAATAAGCGCATTAAGCATATACCACAGAAGAGCATATTTGAATAATAGTAGCCCTATCTAGCTGCCAGTGTGAGCAGCTTGCTATGGTAGCACACATAGTTACCATTCTGTTATGCTCAAGAGGAGAAAGGGTCACATTAGTGAACTGTGATCAGAGGCAGAAAAAGTGGCAGCAGAATATGTACTACCCATACTCATACATCTATGCTCTATTGTTCAGTAGTTGGTTGAGTGTGTACCCCCGTCTATAGGTGTACAGAGCTACACAGTCATATTAGCTTGGAATGGGGGCAGAATGGTTTGCATACTGCTACCCTGACATGGACGTTCATAACCATTACCACATATATGAGCCATATATTTTAACTCATAAAACATGTCTATCATATTACAGGCAGGCTTGCAAGTAGCAGGAACACATCTGCACAGGGCACTGACATTATTCCCTGTCACTAGCAAATTCGTACATAGTAACTCCTCTCAGTAGCCCATCATAATTAACAATGACACAAGAAGACCTATAACTATCAGGAATGTGCACCTTTACAGGAAATTGACAGCAATTCTCATTTAAAACAGGGTACAATGACAGACACTTTGAATACCAGTCAGGGTATTGTTACTTAACCTTTGCTTAGTGGTGTCGAATGTTATCATACTGGTGTCTACACTGCTTACCCACCCTAGTAATGCCCATAGCCATAATTGGAAACTTGGCCAAGTGGGTCTATATCAGCAAAATTATTGACCCCTTAAAAGAGAAAGCTTGTAATCCTGAAAACACGGAACAGCGATTTTTTTCCCAGGGGAAAAAAAAATCACTGGTCCACAAAAAAAAAAAACTTTAAAGCACTAAATAAAGTGGGGGGCTTCACCCCGACACCCCCCTACTTAAATATATAAACTCCGAGATCACACCACAGTGGAGGAAATGGCAATATCCTGAAAACGGCCCAGCAATTTTTTTCCCTGGGAAAAAAAATCACTGTTTCATGTCTTCAGGATTTCAAGCTTTCGCTTTTAAAGGGTCAATAAATCAGTGTTCGCTATTTTAAGCATTTGCTAATCTAATATAGACCCGGCCAAGTCATACCAGGCATCAACTTTCCTGAAAGGCTCATCATATGATTCCAGTAGCTCCTGTGAAATTGGCTATAAATGAGACACAGCATGATTTTTGACTCCTTCGTGCACCATGCATGTAGGCATTCTGGGCACTAGCCAAAGACACCATTCCAATGCCACTATGTAAAATGGCAGCTACTGAATCCCAGTAATAATGTGATCTGTGAATCTCAAGTAGCACAGCCAGTGACATACACCCATGTGCAATTCACCTGCACAAGACTTCATCTAATAACAAATGCCTTATGATAAAGCTGTCATGTGAAAGTATAATTTGGCAATTCAGAGACATTTGTGGCGTAGGGGCACACTTGTCTATGTATTATACAACCTGCTATAAAATTGAAGATTTCTGAATGTGGCACCATTTTGAATTCTACTTAATGCACGGTATTGTTTTAATTATGATGGTTGAGAGAGACAGGTCTGTAGAGTATGGTTATAGCACCCACTTTTACTGAAAAGAGTCCCCCTAAGGCAGAAGCTGTTGAATTCATTACACATCCATAGATGTGCCCTACTATGCATAGGTATGTTTTTTTTTTACCTAGTAGTAATAATAACAATGTGTGTACCTCAATATCTTAGATGACAAACAAAAAGATGCTATGTGCATCTTATCATCTGTGAAGCATTAGCAGACACCATAACTCCTTCACCTTTGCAATCCATGCATGTCCTGCGAAATGTCAGGGAACATGTCAGTCCACCATGTGAGACTTATGCATCTCCCATACGTATGTCTAATATGTAATAGAGAAGCAGGATATGTAGACAGTGTCTGTGCCTAGGTATGCCAGGTACACCATCAGTAGCAGTACACAAATCATCCTAACTGTTATGCTGCTGTATAGGTTTATTACTGCATTTCTAGGGCTGGCCCCTTAATCAATTTTCTTTGTATAGTGTGTAACTATGTTGTATTGCTTTCACAAGTGCCATCATGTCCACGGGATGTGTTGGTAGACACAGGTTGGATAACTCCATTTTTGCTAAGAATGAAATTCTGCTGTGAATGCTCAGGACTCATGGGTGATACATTTTGGAGAAGAGGAGTACTAACTACCCTCTGTGGCAGCATATATGGTAGTCCTTTGTCCAAAACATGTTAGTGGCTCAGTTGCCTTTGATGATGGAAGATCAAAAGACTATGAGATCTCATTTCTTACCAGTACTTGGACTAATTTTCCTATACCGACACTGCAGTGCAGCATGGGGGGGGTGCTAAAGTCCTGAATATGCCATGCTTTAGATGAGATGCTAAATCGATGTCCAGTCTGTTTGAGTTGGTGGCAACTCAATGGATGTAAAATATCCCACTGCATTTTTCAAAATGAGTAGGGTGCTTTATTTATATATCCACATATTCATGTATTTGTATTTACATCATATACACACGTTGCACATATGTATTCAAAAGAACATAATTTTCCATTCTAAATTATTTTAACCCTTTCACCCTGTTAACCATAAATTAAATTTTGTCTCTTTTCTAATCTCAAGTATTACCCATATAGGTTTATAGGTTCATATGTATTTACTAGGCTAATGACCACAAGGGCCTTCTTAAGCCTAGCCATGCACTCTAAATGTCTAACAAGTTCTGGTACTCCTGATAAGTGTAAGCAGGGGCTTGGGAGATGAAACATTTATAAGCAGGGGTCTGGGAGATAAACCATTGACAGGTTGTCTGTGTCCATTTGAGACATAGGTGCCAAACCAGGGATAAATCTCCTGTTCCCCATCTAACTATCCAATTCACACTTGCATTGGGTTAGGGAGGAGCTCTGCTTCACGTGGATGGGGAGCCTGTTCTAGAGACAAGTTAGTTTCTAGGATAGATACCTATCTCCAGTATGTCCTATTCATATCACAGACAAGGTTTAAGTCTTTAGAGCAGGTAATTTTGATGCTGTTTGTTTTGCAGATATGCAAGAGGTCCATCAGAGTGGGGTCTGACAATGCCTTGTATGTCAGGCATAGATATCTCCTCAATAGTCTGTAGGAGATATAATACAGGGAAAGGGCCTAGAGGTGGTCTGCATAGGACATATTACTTGCACCTTGTATTCTTTTAATGAGGAACCTCTGTGGATGGTCCAATTGTTGGATGTGCCTCATTAGATACATACCAAAGGTGACATTGTACTCAGTGATAGGTCTGATGAATGCTGAATACAGTGCAGCAATGACTTCCTTGGACCAGATGTTATACCCTTGTTTATTAGTTGCACAACTTAGAATGATTTCCTGACTACCATAGACACATGATGGGCAGAGGCTAGATTGCTGTCTATGTGTGTCCCCAAGTCCCTGACTATTGGGTCAGCTCTTAGGGGTATGTTATCAATATGATAGTTACCAGGGGTGGATGACTTCCTGAAAGACACTATTATGCATTTCTTGTCATTTAGTTTTAGTTTATGGTTCTGACACCAGTTGTTTGTCTGTATCAGTCCTTCCTGGAGAATATTTGTGTCAGTGGGTGATTCAATGACAGCTCCTTTTGATGCCCCAATACTGACCCAGTAATCAAGGAGCCTCAATCCTCACCACTGGCAACAGAGGTGGATGTACACACTGGGAGAATGACAAGTACACACACAGTAAAGTGCAATTTTCCTTATGAGCACACAGAGACCACAGTCAGTTTGGGGCTGGTTTCTCCCTCTTTCTCCAGATCCCCAATATGACTCCCCACTGGCAAAGCTATAGGGTTGAGAACTCGGCTGAGTGGCCAAGCCAAGACCTCCATCATCCTCTGTGTCTAACCAGTGCTTCATGTCTCTGTCCAGGTAGCTGACACAAGCACTCTTTGAGATTTGATTTACACACACACACACACACACACACACACACACACACACACACACACACACACACACACACACACACACACACCTGGGAAAGGCTGACACAAGTTTACTAGCTATGCCTCCTTCTACCCAGACTATAAAGTAGTTTTCACTGCCACCAGCTGCTACTTATCAGCTACTTTAAGGCCTTTAGCAAAGGGTGTCCAATCTTACTGTGTCTTGTTGCTATTAATCCAAATGGTAGTTTGACCAAGAGCAAGGCTATTAGGAGTGGCCTGCACAGTGTCACCAAATAGATATGCAAGTACTCTCAGAGCTTAAATATCTCTAGACAGTCCAGCCACATTTGAAAAGTTTAAAAATATTTAATAATAAATAATAAAATAACAAGAAAATATTTAGTAAACAAGTGCAGTAACTTCAGAGTTCCAAAATCACAGAAAATATTTAAAATAACATTGCTGGACAGGCTCAAATATATACAGAAAACATCTAATCTAATATTTACTATATTCCTTCCTGAATCTAAAAGAAATTACTGTACCCTAACTTACTTACAGAGCAAGCAAGGCAGATGTGGTGAGTGAGTTTTCCTAGGTGAAGCTGTCAGGTCAAAGACAAATGCAAAATGCATATGGCCAGATTCAGCAAGCTCTGCATGGAGTGCAGGAATAGTGCATGAGATGCTGCATGCAATATAGCTGCCAAGCAATCCAGGAACAAGCTCCTGGGACATGCATGAGTGCTCCTACACTATTCATGCACATACACCACTGCTATATGCTAATTACCTCATTTGCTGGTGAAAACCATGCAAATGAGGTGAATTAGTGATCCAGAAAGCAGGCATGGGTCTGTGCAGGAATAGTATAACCTGCAGAAATGTATTCTGTTACTAACCGAATACATTTCTGCAAGTTACAAAACAGAGGCATGACAGCTCTAAAGAAAGCATGTATTCAATGTAGTAGGCATGCCAATGGCTAAATATATGCCCATTGGCATGAGAAATAGTTGCAAAATTATAAAAAAACTTTATTTTTTTTTGGCCGATCTCAGCCGTTTAAGAGTAGGGCAGTGGTGAGCAAATGAGATCAGCCTGAAAATAAGAAAAACAGTTGGAAATAAGCTTTTAAACCCAAATCAGCATTTTGCCATAACAGTCAATGGCATGTATAAGACAACAATACAAGGGAATAGTGGTTGCTAAGGGGGAAGGCTCAGTGTGAGTGTGGTAACTAGGAATTAGCATTCTGTTTTATGTAAATGAGCGGATTGGTACTGAATCACAGATTTCCTCTAAGTTTTAGCTTGCACCCAACCGTGTAAGTGCAGCAACACCATTGTATAAGTCTAACAGGTGGATGACCTCATAAAGGGGTATGTAAGCATATTGGACCTCTGTGGCCCGTATTTGCCCTTAGCTAAGCACAGCTAAGGAAGGGTGTGTGTCTGAGGCTGCCTAGCAGTGTTTACATTGCCTAAACGGGTGTGCAAGATGCACACCTGGTTTTAAACAAAAAAAAAAAAAAAAACAGGAAATAGCAGCTCTGTTCACATCTGAGCACTGGGTATGCACGCCGCACCTCGGGGCTTAAACGGGAAGGCAATGGGAAGGGAAAACAGCAGTAGGAAGGCAATCAAGAAGAACTAGCATAGCTGGCAGGTGAAATGTATCAGAATCAGCCAATTATACATGGAGCAGCCTAGCACACTTCTATAAACTATGCAAACACCTTCCAGTCTGCTTTTTCCTACAAACTCTACACCACTGGTGTACACAGACGGGGAAATTTTACCTGACAAAACTAACAAAATGTTAGGGCTGCTGTCACTCTCATACATCAATATGTGCAAGAGGCTGAGGGTGGTGAGGATGTGAATGCTGACGACCAACTCACAGTGTGGAGAAGGAGAAGAGTGTACAGATCCAGGGTAACCTACCAGGGGCTACATGAGCTGGAGGTAGTGTAGTGCTATAGGGTTTACAGGGACATTCTACAGCAAACTGATGAGCTGTGCCGGCCATGCCTCACACACAGAACCAACAGAGGGGAACCCATCCCAGTGGATACCAAGGTATGTGTAGGCTTAAGAATACTAGCCACAGGTACCTTCCAAAGGGCAACTGGGGAACATCATAGGGATCTCACAGGCATCAGCATCCAGGATACTCCACCAGTTCCTCAATCCCATGTCATCACATGCCGGTGAGGATATATATTTCCTCAACACCCGTGAGGCATTGACCAGCAATATGCATCTCTTCCACCAAATAGCAGAATACCCTGAGGTTGTGGGTGCCATAGACTGCACGCACATACACATCAAAGCATCACCTGGTGAGTGGGGTAGGGACTACATAAACCACAAGGGCTTCCCCTCCATCAACTGCCAGGTCATGTGCAATGCCCAGGGCATTATCTTGAATGTGTGCGCTGACAGCTCTGAAAGCTATCACAACTCCCACATCTGGCATATGACACACCTGTACCAGTCATTTGCCAGTGGAGATATCCCATACGGCCACCTAGTGGGGGATTCTGGCTACACACTGGAGCCGTGGCTGATGACACCCCTCAGAAATGCACACACACCTGAACAAGAACTCCATAATGAGGCACACGCACAAAATAGAATCATAATAGAGCATGTGTTTGGGATGCTCAAGTCACAGTTCCGCCGCCTGGACATATCTGGTGGAGCCTTGTAGTACTTTCCATCTACATGCACACAAATGTTCATAGTATGTGCCATGCTACACAACATGATCCTGCAAAATCAGCTTTAGCAGGAAGAGCACGGGGCAAGGCCACACAGCCCTCCACCATTGCCAAGGCCGTCACAAGCATAGAGGGATTCAGAGTAGGAACTACCTTTGCCTGCCCATGTAGGCAGAAGAAGGCATGCCCAGTATACCCACGTTTTGGCAAAGAGGCAATGCATAGCACATACACTGACACGGTAGGGACCCAGGGAATGACACCTCTCTCTGGCTCACACATACAGTAAAAGTGATGCCAAACATGACACTACCTGTGCTTTACCATGTATATGGAGTGTACTATGTGCATCCAACATAGTCACCCCTCCAGCACCGTCCTCAGTACTGGCACAGCCACAAGGTAAGTCACACTTCCTATCAATTGCTGAATGGAGTAATACGTTCTGATAGTTGTATCTATGGTATGGACATGAGCATGCAAGGGAATCAGGTGGCTGAATGGGATGGCAGCAGATAGTGGACACCTATATGGACAACATGAAATCCATAACAAATACTGGTCTCAACATACTAGGCAGTACTAGACAAGGTGACAAATCCCACTGCAGTACATGTGGTGGCCCAAATGTATGTCCATAGGACACACAGATGCATGTCAGTGAGGCACACATACCCACCACCAGCCTCAGTCAGCATGACAGGTGTAGATGACCATAAAGAAAGGCTGGGCTAAGGCCTCCAATTGATGGAAATGGTGAACAGCCCCCCCTCCAGACCTACACAGACAGACTACAACAGGTCTGGCAATTGTATGTTAGTTCTGAAGGGTAAGAAGTTTGAAACTGAAATGTAGGTCAATAAAACCTAAGATCTGTACTCTATTGATATGCCTCCAGTCTGCATGATAGGTCAGAATACAAAATGAGTACCTGAAATACCAGTACAGTCATAGCAAATGTTTAAAGTTGTCATGTCTGCCCCCCCACAATCCTATGTAGAAATGCAGTAACATGTAAGTGTAAGGTGTAATAACAGTGGAGCACAGATTACCCGAGCTGGCCCAATCTACAGGATAGACTGTTGCATGTGTACAATATGCAGGGGTCCATGTGTTAGGCAGTTGTGTGTTCAATATTGTCTGGAAGTGGTCAGCATGTAGGCATGGAGGGTTGTGTCTCGGTGGCCTGAGGGAGGTACTGTGGATGACAGGGCCATGTTTTGACAACTGCAGTGCCAACCGCAATGCTTCTCAGCAATACCCATGTCAGCAGTTGTCTATACTCACAGTTCAGATGTCAATATCTGTCACCGTCTGAAAGATGGACATGCCATGAATGTGGGCCCATACACACACAGTACACAGGTGGAAGTACCCTAGACAGAGTACATAAATGTAACTGTCAACTGCGCACAACTTTGGAATTGTACATACAGTTTTGCAGCACATTAGTTGTCTGTGTAGTATGGAATAATGATGTAGTCTGGCCAATCACTGGCAGATGACAAACGGCACAGTTATGAAGTAATGAGAGACTGCCTATGTCCCCACACAAGGCAGCATAAAGGGAATATCCCATGTGTTTCTGTGAGTCAGCTGCAAGTAGCTTCCATATCACACATGCTCTCAGCTCATTCCACCATCAGCCACAGGTTTATCACAGGTCATATCCTTGCTGTAGGGAATGAGTACAGTATGACCCCACTTCTGTATGGGAATACCCACAGAATGCAGCATGTTGAAGAGGTGTCCCATGCAGGTGTGTCCCTAGCTGTAAGCAGCACCCTGCCTGCATCCAGAGCAATGGATTAATATGGACAGGAGCTATTGCCATTAACACCTCACACACTTTCACTGTCATCCCAGAGGAATCCACTGGCTCACAGGCTGGGAATGTAGGAGTGACAGAATGCATTGGCCTGCTACAGATGGTCTGCATCACTATCAAATGGCCTACAGTCCTCAGTGAAAGGCTTGTGCCTCACTCACAGTGCCAATGCATGGTATTTCATGGGGTCTCAACTAACATAACACAGTTAACAGAACACAAATGCAAGGCCATGTTGACAAATCCCAGTAGCATGCCCACCATGTCCTACTGGATGAACTGTGGACCAACCCCTAAATACCGCTGGGATGAAGGAACAACTATAGGGATACTTTTCAGATATCACTCGCATAATGTTAGGAATAGGATAGAATAACAGAGAGCGGGGTGTAGAAGCATGGACGTCATGGAGTGTGTGAAGTCTGAAACTCTTATGTGTGCCCATACTACCCCTGCCTGCAAATCCAGTAATACATGGCTACAAACTTGCTAATAAACCACAATGTGAAGCAGAACTGACCAGATATATGAGCCCTGCCTCTGGGTAACCAGGGTGAATCTGTACAGCTGAGAGGTATGGCCACAGCAGGATATGGCCATTCTGTTAAGTCGATATATGTACAAGAAGGGGATCCTCAGCCATCATAGTACCAAGGTGCTGGACCATTTACACAGACCCATTGCAAGTGTCTGCAGCTACTCCTCCTGAATGGCATGAGCTTGCAAGAATATGTAGGCTGCAGACCACAATACTGGACACAGCTTCATTCATCTTGTATTTCCCAGGAAATAACTGTGAGCAAATAAGTATATATGTTAGTAGATGTATAAATATATCTGCTAACACCAACCATGTAACACAAGCTGCACAGACAGCAATAGTTACAGTATCCCACTATCTGTCACACATTGTGACTCTATATTGTCAACCTATCTACAGATATCCTGCAGAAACATGTTTCTAGCTGTAGGTGTAGAGCACCAAACCCTGGACAGGAGTACAACCCTGCCTGGAATGGATTCACACACACAATACAGAAGGTCATACTGGGCATGCTCCTACAATTAGAGAAATGAAGCCCATGTCTGACAGTGGACTATACATATTTGTCATTAGCAGATGTCTGTGCACACACACCAAATTGTATACCATTCATGCTTTGCACACACACTGGATAGGAATACTCACACATATCCAAGGCCAACACACTATAATATGTTAAGCATGCACACACAGGGATGTGGGGAAGAGAGAGACAGACAGTAACAGAGAGATTTCCATTATGAGGCCTGTTCCATCCACTACACATCCAATTGGCTGATATAACATGATGTCCTGATGTCAATCACTGTAGACATTCATTTTGGTAGCCCTTAGCCCTATAGTGTCTGTGGTGCTTGTGATAACTGTGTAACATGAAAGTACAAACCAGTATTCATCTAGCATTTCTATACCCAGTCCTGTCAAATGTAAAGCTGTGTGTGACTGAGTGTGTGTGTGTTTCCAGAGGAATGGTTTATGGCCCATTCACACACACTGCACTTCCCATTGCCCATGTTAGCACTCCTGCTGATGTCAGTCACCTTGAAATAACCCCCTGGCCACATATGAACCCTATAAGCTACGTGGCACTTGCAGTATGTATGTAATACTGTAGTGTAGAAAACTAGTTAGGTAGGAGTTTTAATCACAGCCATGGCAACTTGAAACTGTGTGTGTGTGTGTGTGTGTGTGTGTGTGTGTGTGTGTGTGTGTGTGTGTGTGTGTGTGTGTGTGTGTGTGTGTGTGTGTGTGTGTGGAGATGAATGATTTTGAGGCCATTCACACTCACTACACCTCCCATTGCTCTACTTTAGCATGCCTGCTGATGTCAGTCACCTTGAAATAACCCTTTGGCCAAGTGCCAGCCCTATAAGCTCCATGGTGCTTGCAATAACTGTGTAATGCTATAGTGTAGCATACTAGTTAGGTTGGAGTTCTAATCCCAGATATTGCAACTGTGAAATTGTGTGAGAGAGTGTGTTTGTGTGTCTTTGATGAAACCTGATTTTATGAACATTCACACTTACTACTCTCCCCTTACCCCTCATTTAGCACTGCTGCTGATGTTACTCACCTTCAAAGATACCTTAGGATGGCTCTCAAACATATAAGCTCTGTAGCACTTGTGATAACAGTGTAATATGCTAGTGTAGTAAACTATTTAAGTAGAAGTTCTAATTCCAGACATGGCAACTATGAGAGTGTGTGTGTATTTGATGATACCTGATTTTATGGACATTCACACTTACTACTCTCCCCTTACCCCTCCTTTACCACTGCTGCTGATGTTACTCACCTTCAAAGATACCTTAAGACAGCTCTTTAACATATAAGCTCTGTGGTGCTGGTGATAACTGTGTAATACTATAGTGTAGCATATTAGTTAGATAGGAGTTCTAATCCCAGATGTGAAACTGTGTGTGTTTGTGTGAGAGAGTTTTTCTGTCTTTGATGATACCTGATTTTATGGACATTCACACTTACTACTCTCCCCTTAGCCCTCCTTTAGCACTGTTGCTGATGTTACCTTCAAAGATACCTTAGACAACTCCACAGCATAAAAGCTCTGTGGTGCTTGTGATAATTGTATAATACTATAGTGTATCAAGCTAGTTAGGTATGAGTTCTAATCCTTGACATGGCAACTGTGAAGCTGTGTGGGTTTGTGGAAGAATGTGTGTGCCTTTGATGATACTTGATTTTATGAACATTCACACTTACTACTCTCTCCTAACCCCTCCTTTAGCACCGCTGCTGATGTTACTCACCTTCAAAGATACCATAGGACAGTGCTCCAACATGTAACCTTTGTGGCACTTGTGATAACTGTGTAATACTATAGTGTAGCATACTGGTTAGGAAAGAGTTTAAATCCCAGATGTGCCAATTGTGAAACTGTGTGTTTGTGTGAGAGAGTGTGTGTCTTGGATGATAGCTGATTTTATGGACATTCACACTTACTACTCTCCCCTTACCCCACCTTGAGCACTGCTGCTGATGTTACACACCTTCAAATATACCTTTGGACAGCTCTCCAACATATAAGCTTCATGTCACTTGCGATAACTGCATAATACTACAGTGTAGCATACTAGTTAGGTTGGAATTCTAATCCCAGACATGGCAACTGTGAAAGTGTGTGTGTTTGTGTGAGAGAGTGTGTGTCTTGGATGATATCTGATTTTATGGACATTCACACTTACTACTCTCCCCTTACCCCTCCTTTAGCACTCCTGCTGATGTCAGTCACCTTGAAATAACCCCCTGGCCACATCTGAACCCTATAAGCTACGTGGCACTTGCAGTATGTATGTAATACTGTAGTGTAAAAAACTAGTTAGGTAGGAGTTTTAATCACAGCCATGGCAACTTGAAACTGTGTGTGTGTGTGTGTGTGTGTGTGTGTGTGTGTGTGTGTGTGTGTGTGTGTGTGTGTGTGTGTGTGTGTGTGTGTGTGTGTGTGTGGAGATGAATGATTTTGAGGCCATTCACACTCACTACACCTCCCATTGCTCTACTTTAGCATGCCTGCTGATGTCAGTCACCTTGAAATAACCCTTTGGCCAAGTGACAGCCCTATAAGCTCCATGGTGCTTGCAATAACTGTGTAATGCTATATTGTAGCATACTAGTTAGGTTGGAGTTCTAATCCCAGATATTGCAACTGTGAAATTGTGTGAGAGAGTGTGTTTGTGTGTCTTTGGAGAAACCTGATTTTATGAACATTCACACTTACTACTCTCCCCTTTCCCCTCATTTAGCACTGCTGCTGATGTTACTCACCTTCAAAGATACCTTAGGATGGCTCTCAAACATATAAGCTCTGTAGCACTTGCGATAACAGTGTAATATGCTAGTGTAGTAAACTATTTAAGTAGAAGTTCTAATTCCAGACATGGCAACTATGAGAGTGTGTGTGTATTTGATGATACCTGATTTTATGGACATTCACAGTTACCACTCTCCCCTTACCCCTCCTTTACCACTGCTGCTGATGTTACTCACCTTCAAAGATACCTTAGGACAGCTCTTTAACATATACGCTTTGTGGTGCTGGTGATAACTGTGTAATACTATAGTGTAGCATATTAGTTAGATAGGAGTTCTAATCCCAGATGTGAAACTGTGTGTGTTTGTGTGAGAGAGTTTTTCTGTCTTTGATGATACCTGATTTTATGGACATTCACACTTACTACTCTCCCCTTAGCCCTCCTTTAGCACTGCTGCTGATGTTACTCACCTTCAAAGATACCTTAGACAACTCCACAGCATAAAAGCTCTGTGGTGCTTGTGATAATTGTGTAATACTATAGTGTAGCATGCTAGTTAGGTATGAGTTCTAATCCTTGACATGGCAACTGTGAAGCTGTGTGGGTTTGTGGAAGAGTGTGTGTGCCTTTGATGATACTTGATTTTATGAACATTCACACTTACTACTCTCTCCTAACCCCTCCTTTAGCACTGCTGCTGATGTTACTCACCTTCAAAGATACCATAGGACAGTGCTCCAACATGTAAGCTTTGTGGCACTTGTGATAACTGTGTAATACTATAGTGTAGCATACTGGTTAGGAAAGAGTTTAAATCCCAGACGTGGCAATTGTGAAACTGTGTGTGTTTGTGTGAGAGAGTGTGTGTGTCTTGGATGATAGCTGATTTTATGGACATTCACACTTACTACTCTCCCCTTACCCCTCCTTGAGCACTGCTGCTGATGTTACACACCTTCAAATATACCTTTGGACAGCTCTCCAACATATAAGCTCCATGTCACTTGCGATAACTGCGTAATACTACAGTGTAGCATACTAGTTAGTTTGGAATTCTAATCCCAGACATGGCAACTGTGAAAGTGTGTGTGTTTGTGTGAGAGAGTGCATGTGTCTTTAATGATACCTGATTTTATGGACATTCACACTTACTACTCTCCCCTTACCCCTCCTTTAGCACTGTTGCTGATGTTACCTTCAAAGATATCTTGGCACAGCTTTCCAACATGTAAGCTCCATGGTGTGTGCCATAAATGCAGAACAATATAGTAGTAATAACTACATAGGTATGGGTTTGAATCTCATCCATGGCAAGTGTTTATGTGTATACATATGTATATCTGTACCTCAAAGATTTTGCATCATTTACACCCAGTACACATCTCAGTGCCTGACTTTAGCAGTCCTGCAGATATCATCCACCTTAGAAGTACATGTTGCCAACCTTTAACCATGTAAGGTCAGTGGTGCATGTGGTAAATGCTTAACATAATGGCCAGAAAAGATTGCTCGATAGAGGTTTGAACCTCACCCCTGACAAATGTAAATGTGTGTGTGTAGGATAACATTATTTATGGCATCTCTCACCCACTACATCACCCAATGCCAGTATTTACAAGGGCTGGTGATGTTCCTTACCTTAAAAGTACCTTGGGACGACATCCATATTTTAAGCTCCGTAGTGCGCATGATAAATGCGGTACACTGTAGTAGCATTACATAGCTAGGTAGGGGTTTGAATCTCAGTACTGGCAAGTGTGTGTGTGTGTGTGTGTGTGTGTGTGTGTGTGTGTGTGTGTGTGTGTGTGTGTGTGTGTTATCAATATTTTGTGTGGGGGTTGCTGTGATCCTGTAATCCACTGGGGTGATAGTTTTGCTAAATTATTATGTTGAGGACCTACTACATGTCACAATGTCCACATTACAAGGCCAACAGATGTCAAACACTGGAGAGGTTGGTGTAGACAATCCACAGCCCTACATGTGACAGTATGGATTAGTAAACAATATAGGCGACCCTTCTATTACTCAGAAAATACTATCCACCCACATATCACACACAAACACATATGGCTAGGCAACAACCACTATATTGGTAGTTCCCTGCATATTGCCCTCCAGATAGTAACCAAGGTGTGATAGCAGTGGACTACATGCCTGTTGATCACAACAGTGCCACTGACATCAGAAAGTACTTTGATGTGTTACATCTCCTGACTGTGTGCTATCCAGCAAGTAAAAGGACATGGCACCCTGTTCCATCCCCTCAGTAGCCAAATAATTGTGTACAGTGGCCCTTTTGCCATGTTCCCCACTAGACACCTGCAACAACTGCAGAGTCTGCAAACGTACCCCACAAAGGGAATACCATGCCTTATACACATGCCCTGTATGGCCAGACACCACTAACTCCACTGAATAACTGTAGCATACTGTCACTGTAGGTGCAATCAGAACCTCGGTTACATAGCCAGGTCTTCCAAATTAGGTCAGGAATGCTACTTCAAAAGATAACAATCTGTCCACACAACATGCCCCAGAGACCTCAAGTACACTTCCACACATCAAAGAACATGCAAGTGGCACATATGCATAACCCAGACACTGTCCATGTTATGGAATATAGATCACATATATGGGAAGCAGTGCACATCACTGGCCACCCACAATAGAAACCCAGATGAGTGGATGGTGAATACAATACCCACCCTTGGGGACCACTCCAGAGACTACACCCCTAAGCCACACTGGGGACTATTTTCATGTGGCCTGATGCCAAGGTATTCCCTTGGCCTAGCCTTGTAAATAATTCAGGCCCATTCACCTAATACACACATGTGAAGCAATGAACCTATGGATCTTAGTACTGGCAAGTGTGTGTGTGTGTGTGTGTGTGTGTGTGTGTGTGTGTGTGTGTGTGTGTGTGTGTGTGTGTGTGTGTGGAGATGTATATTTAGATATAAAAACATGACTGATTCAACACTATTTTCACTAACAAGTAGTAAACAATTGTAGTAGTCAAAGCAGTTGTTCACTACTATTCAGTATGTGTACTGAATGATATATTTGAAAACACAACAGACATTTTTACAGTTCAGATGGCTTAGTGGTTAAGTGCTATGACTATAGTCTAGAGGGTCCTGGCTTCAAGACCTGCAAGGGCTGTTTATTTTGTTGCTAGGCAAAACAAGGACTATTGGATACAGAGTGATTAAGGCAGTTTTGAGCAGCTTAAAGTGGGTTTGTGTGGGTTTGCGCGATGGTAAGCGGTGCTAATATATGGTTAAACAAAAAGGCTCTTACACCATGTAGGCTTCACTTACCAGTGCGCAAATCTGCTTATCATTTACATTTAAGCAATGCTTATACTTGCTAAGTATAGCTCAGTCCTGGGAACCAGTGATCATATTCCAGTCTGATAAAATAACAGGGTAATGACATCGTTAATAAGTGTATTTAATTCCATGTACATAACATGATTCTATGTGCTGTCATTACAATAGCAAGGGGTGTGAGTATACTGTATGGGACACCTGAGTATATATGGCTAGTACCAGAATCTTTTCTCTTTGTATGTGTTTCATACATGGGTAGTATCCCAGGTTATATACAGTCACATTTGCATATATTGTATTATTACGTTATTACTTTTAACAGTGCTTTTCCAAGTAAGAATAGATTGCAGATTGTAGTACTGGAACCATACACCCTTGCATGCAAAGCTGGACTCTGAGTGCTGACTATCGTGTTCTTGGTGTGTGAGCTGTATGTTTTTAAGTATCTCCTATTGGATATTAATCTGATATGTTGATATTAACTATAGACTACTATGTGCTTAGGACATGTCATTGAGGACTGCTGTCATGTAGTAATGGCATACCTATCAGTGTCAGACGTCTATCTGTCAAAACATTCATCCTAATGCATAACCTGTTGGCTAGCTAATATCTGTCTGTCTTCTGTACAGATGTGCAGATGTCAGGTATCCATCTTGGCTGCTTACAGAGAATATCTGATTGACTGACACTGACATGTCTGCCCAGCTGTGTTATGAATGCCACAGCTAGGAAACTCCACACTGTATGCATCACATGCCATGGATACCTCAACCAGACTACCACAGTCAACAGAACATGCTTGGGTACAGATCTCTAACCCAGACACTGGCAATTTTATGCAATATATGTTGCATACATGTCAGTTGGGGCACCTCACTGGCCCTCTGCATGAAAAAAACAGATGATTGGATGTTGAATTTAACTGTCACCCTGGGGATCACTCAAGTGGCATCAGTTGATAGGTGGTCTGCTGGCAAATGTCAGGTGGCATGATACCAGTATACCTACATGCCCTACTCTTCTCATTTCTCCATGGGCATTAGCCTGGTACACACCTAGGAACACCTGCACCTACGGACCTCAGTACTGACAAATGTGTCAGTGTGCATTACTGAGAACAACAGTGTCTGTGTGTTTGTAAACTTGTAGTTGAAAATACTCTGAGGGCCTTCTCACCCACTATACCCCCCATTGCTATACTTAGAAATGGCTGCTGCTGTAATTGACATTAAATGCATCTTGTTACACTCTTCATCCTATGGGCTACCTGGAACTTGCAGTACCAGCGCTACACAGTTCTACAAATGGGTAGATAGGCGTGGGTTACCCTCTGAGTCCTGGCAAATGTGAGTATGTGTGTGTGTGTGTGTGTGTGTGTGTGTGTGTGTGTGTGTGTGTGTGTGTGTGTGTGTGTGTGCAATTGTGTGCAACTGTGCATATTTGTAGGAGACAGCATTCTGAGGCCACATTCTCCAAATACAATAAACCTTGCCATACATTATAAGGGATGTTGATCTTGCTGACATTAGGAGAGCAATGACAAACCCTCACCCTACTATCCCTGTGGCATGTGCAATAAATATATTTCCCTGTAGTAGCACTGATTAGATAGACAAGGGTTTGTACTGCAGTCCTGGTCAATGTGTGATTGTGGGTATGTCAGAGCATTATCATGGGTTTCAGTGAGTACAATATCCAATGTGGGGTGTGGTTGTGGGGTATACTGTCTTTACACCATGGTACCCCAGTACATGTCCCAAGGTCCACTGTATGAGGACTGCTGTCACCATCAACCATACAGGTAACTGATTACACTATCCAGCCCAATGATGCATGTGCTGTGTGCAAAAACTCTGTAACAGCATGGACTCACTGACAAAGTAGTTAGCACTGCTAAATCCAGGTCTGTCAAATGTGTCTATGACTGTATGTGTTTGTCAATGTGTATATGACAGTATGTCATTCTATTTATTGTTCACTAACACCCAGTACATCTCCCATTACCATACTGTACAAGGCCTGGTGATGTTCTTCACTTATCAGGAAACTCGGGACACACCTCACCCTAAAAGCTCTGTGGTGTGTGCAATTAAGGCCAAACACATTAGTAGCAATAAGTACCTAGGTAGGGGTTCTTCTCTCAGTGTTGCCAAGTAAGTGTGTGTGTATGTGAAGGGATCTACTTCAGTTTGAAGAAAATATATGTCCCAGGAGATCATTTATCTGAGAACTAACTGGCAAAAGGTAAAATTTCAAAGCAATCATCTTGTGGAAATTCATTCCATCAAAACTAGTAGTGGATGTGCAAATGCCCTCTTCTCCATTGCACAGCTGTACAGCAATACTGGAGTTGGTATATATAGTTGGGTGTGGTTGTGGGCACAGCCACCCACATTGGAGTTATTGTTGTGCATATCCTCCCGCTTAGTGTGCTGTTATACTGTACAGTTTATGTTAACAGGTTAAGTAGTTGTTAATCACACTATGTGTGGTTCCATGCCACCCCATACCCTCCAAAGTGAAGGGCTGTGCCATCCACACCAGCACACCTATGTTTACCAACTCCAGGATTGCACTACATTGGGGAAGAGGACATATACCCTGCCAGTACCATTGTCAATGACATTAAACTGGTGGACTGATTATTTACTGATGTGATGTTTTGGCAATTTGGGCTTGGTGGAATTACATAGGCCAAAATGAGTTCACTGCAAAATAAAATACATCCATGTGAGCAGTATTCTCTGTGTATTGCATCAACACCAAAGCCTGTGTGTGTGTGTGTGTGTGTGTTATTCACAAACATTTGGTGTGTGCCACCCAGTACACTTACCATTGTCCACTGTAGAAGAGCTGCTTACATCAGCCACCATTCACTCACCTTTATACACCCCTCAGACCTATCAGCCATGTGGCACATGCAGTAACTGTTATACAGACCTGTTACTTGTGTTCAGCTGTACCTGGGATATGACACAGTCAATGTGTCACCACAGTGCCACACTCCTTGTAGGAAAGGACAGCAGACCAACATCCTGCTTACACACAGACACCTAGAACACAAACAGAATACATTATGGAGATTACAATCAGTCAGTATTAATAACAGCTATCATGCATCATTGCTGGACAGCTACACACCCTGACATGTAAGCATTAATCATTCCAGCTGAAAACCCATTAAACAGCATTGCTAAACCTTAGTACATTCACCCTGTGCATCAGAACCATATTACCATGTCCCTGCATCGATGGTATGGATGACAGGGATGTGGCACAGGTATCATCATATGCACAGGGTGTGTTGTGGGTTTGCCAGAGGCCTAGGCTGAGCCATTTGGTTGACATCATGTGTGTGGGTTAGGGGGTTCTTTATTAAATGGGCTGTGCAGAAGTGGTGTGTGTAGGTATGGAGGTACCCTAGCTGTGTTGGTGATGTGTGTGTGTATGTATGCACACATTTCTGCCATGTGGCTGCCCTATACAGGAGTTTGTTGGAGAGCTGCAGACCATACATGGCAGGGTGTACAGTTCACCATGTCCTGCCATGGACACGGGAACTGTGCCTGCCAGGGGTTCCACGGGCACTACCAGGCAGAAGCCCAGATATGCTACTCTCCCCTGATGCTAACAATTGTCTGCTGGATCCGTGTCCCTGTTGGGACTGGCCAGGACCATGTGCATGTGGCCTACTGTGTTGTGGTGTGGACAGCAACCCCCCTGCAGTGGTGGTGATGGTACTGCACTACGGGGAGCAGCTGTGAGTTATTGCATGTCCACTTAGACCTCCACCTGTTGGTGTTGCTGACCTACGTCCACATGGCTGATGCCCTACTCCCACCACATGCTCTACCACAGACCCCACACAGTCAAAGATTCCCACCATCTCACCCAACCATCTATCCATGACCTCTGCAAAATAACGGTGGGCACCTGCAAGATCACGGATGTTGTCACTTACAGCAGGAAGAGTAGCCTTCTGAAGCCTCAGACTATCCCTGGTATAACATTCCATAAGTGCCTGTGCCTCCATGATGGCCCAAAACATGTGTCTGGTGACACCTGCTGTGGCACTTCTGCCAGGGGCATGATGGCCAGCAGCCCTCCTATGAGCACCCCTGTACATCTGCCTGTGTGGTACCTCGCCGGTCATCCAGCTATAGCTGCTGCATACAGACACACTTGCCATAGTCACCACACTTTCCTGTCCCATGCCACCACCCGCCAACTGCCCCTCATCTATGACCACTGGTGATGGAGTATGTATGGGCATCATGACTGTGTGTGGGAATGGGGTGGATAAAAGTGGGATGTCAACCAATGGCACAGATTCAGCCCCTGACAACCCTGCCTGTGCCTCACTATGCCTATCATCATTGTCAGAGTCTGTATGGACACTAATATCAGTTTGCCTGCAGGAAGGACCCTGACCCACCTTGTCACCTGTGAGGGGCAGACAAGAAATGTAAATTAAGACCTGTACATTATGGTTTACTTCTACACACACACACACACACACACACACACACACACACACAATTACAGGTGAGATGGCACAAAGATATTACACAGACCTCTCATTACCCAACAGTCAACATGCATGACATATAGCACTCAACAGCATGCACTGCAGCCATACTCAGTCCTTGTTACCAACATTATACATCTCTGTGGTGCATGAAATATGTTAGTAGGTAATGCCCCTTCCCCTGGAACACACTGCACCCATGTACAAAGCATTATTGTGCACCTGTACAACACACTGGCATGTACTGTGCACCATACCTCACAAGTCTACACACCATTGCTGAATGTGTATATGTGTGGCAGTTATGTTTGCTCTGTTGCTCACAGCCCCTATGTGTTTGTCTGACACATACCTGGGATGATATGAGGATTGATGTCAGTAATTAATGCCTGTCCTTTGATTTTCACATCTCATCATCAGCAGTGCATGTATGTGCAATAAAATCTGGTTACATTGATACCTTCAAAGCTTAATGTGGATATGAGGAGTGTACACACCCTTGTTGACCTGCCAGCCTCTTCTATGATATGCAATAGGGCCACAGTCCTGCATTTGTTAACATTGCACACACCTGATATGTGACACATGACCTTTGCAGTCCAATGCAGTATCAAACAAATGTATTAGTCGTGCAGATGCTGAATGAGATGCGTACAATATGTGATTTGCATAAGTGTGCACCCCCTTAACACAATGGTTAATTGAAGCACCTGTTAAGTGAACTACAACAGTCACTATTCCTGGAAGGGGCATACTAGCATGGCCCATCTTCACTTGCCATTATTTGGTCACTCTGCCCTACAAATGTCCCCCAACTCTGCCAGATTACAAGGTCAGCTCATTTTCACAGCCCTTGGAGGTCACACAGTGGCTTCACTATTGCTGTAGAGTCGGAGTTATGTCTGGCACAATTCACAACCTTCACTGTGTTCAGATACAGCCATTCTTTGCAAGCTTTGGTGGTATGCTTCAGTTCACTGTTGTGTTTCAAGCCGACGCCCCTCCCCATCCTCAGCCTTATTGCAGATGCTTGACAACTACGGGCCACACATGAGTGTTATTTTGCAGTGTTCCAAATTCCAAACACCATGTCTACCGGCCTAGTTCCAGCTAATGAAAAGCAAACCTAAAGGTATACACTGGCACCAGCAAGCTAAATATTGGGGATGGTGGCCCTGAGGTGGAGTGAGGTGTTGTTTGTGCACCACAAGTATCTTTATGAATACTGTCTGTAGGTTTGAGCCTTGGTCTCATGACACCATTACACATTGCAACAAATGCCTTCGGGAGACTTGATGTTATGCTTATGCTACCTGTAGAGAGCCCTGGATGATGTATCATGTAGGACAACTCTTCCGTCTGATTACCCTAACCCATAGGCCACACTTATGTAGAATCTAGGCAATTGTCGACACATGTACTGCACAGGCAGTACTTGCTAGACATTCCTGCATATCCCTCACTGTTGCTGCATAATTCTGGGCTGCCTCCATGACTAGCTTGCAACATGTTTTGTCATATGTTTTGGATGGGCATCTGTTTATTTTCTACATCAATGTTGTCCCATACTTCATACACACATACATGACTGTCTGCACTGTTTGCCATGGTATATGCAATGTGAGGTAAGGCTACTTTTCCCACTCTTGAGTGCTACCTTTCAGCTATGGGATCCATTTCATGGTTTGTAAGATGTGTGCAAGCCATGGCTGCCTCTGTTTCAGGTGAGTGGGCAAATGTTATGGACATACTTCTTGGACAGCAGACCATTACTTGGTGTGACATTGAGGCCCTGTACTTGATGGAAGGTGTGTTCTCAAGAAGAGTGAATGCTGTCAGTACATCACAAGCTGCTTCCAGAATATGTTATTTGGAGTGTGTGCACACATATGCTTCCAGTATTTGTTACGGTATGTATTCCCAATATTTGTTGTCCTAACGTAGGATTCCATATTACACATTCATTGCTCATGTTAGGATCACATTACAGATTGTAAAAGGTGTGGAATGTGGTATTGTGATTTGCCGTTGTTTATATCAGGAAGAGTTGCCATTGTAATAGTGGTGAATACACTGTGGTAAGCACTGTATAAGTGTAATGTTTCAGACATGTCCCTACTGTAGGCCATTTGTCCCACCATTATGTGAATTTCTGTCCACACATCTTGCACTGACAGGTTGTTAGGTATACTGCAGGACTCTTATATACCCTTCAGATATGCCACAATGGTGACCACTGTGATGCAGTGCAGTTAATACCAACAATAAGTGAACATGTACAGCATGCATTAAGGATAGGTGTGTTAAATGTGTGCATGGCAAATAGTGTGGCCATAACATGGCCAGTGTATTGGCAAACCTGAACAAAACAACTTCATACTCACTAGCTACAGGCTGCTGCCCCAGTTGTATACCAGAAGGGCCTACATAGTTATGTGAGAGAAGTAATGTCTGTAGCCACACCTGTGGCATTGGCACAGGGTGGGTGCAGCATTTCAGCACATCAGCAGTACAAACTCACAATACTAAAGACTATGCACATCTGTTTATTAATACACTGCAGAAACAGACTATCTTATCTGACATATGCATGTAGATACTTTACAGATGAAAATGTATAAGCAACAGTGGTCTGGTAATGTGCCCTGGAGCCTTACCCACACACTCCTTGTCCATTGTGTGGGTGGCACCCACCTCCACAATACTGTCTTCAGCTGCTGACTTGGCTGGCAGGTGGGTGCCCAAAAGCTGGCGAGGAGCTCCTCAGCATGTGTCAGTGGGAGCTGGATGGCATGACCCCCACCTGTGGCTAGCTGGTCCCCTCTTAACTGCAGCAGCACTCTGACAGGCATGGCGGATTATATCTGTGCATTGATGCTGCACCTGTTCATAATTTTGGTTCTGCAGGCTGACATCCTTTACCTTGTGCATGAGCTCATTCCACAGGGCGGTCCTCTCCAGCAGATCCTGAGCACTGCAGCTGAAGAGGGTGGTATGTTGCATGATGAGGTATTGGATGATTGCATCATTTTCCAGGTTTGTGAATGTGGGCAGATGTTCCTGGGACATTGTACCTGAAAGACATAAACAGGAAAAAAGGTCACAGGACCTCATACGGTTGTCCACATACACATCAACAGTGGATATTACATGCAAATAATCCAGACTATACCATAACACTGTAAGCTATCATGGCTTTGACATCTTGCATTACACTCCTGGCCCTGACCTATCCAGTTCCTCCAGTGTTGGACATTTAATGGCATAATCCACAATTCACCATTCATTTCTGTGTAGAGGGATGACAGTGGCCATCTTACATGTGGATGGTGGCATGTGTGTGTTTGACTGTAGTGTGTGATGGAACTGTGAGCACATGCCTGTGTTCATGTAGGAGGCAAACTATCATGCTCACATGCCCCATGGAGAGTTGCTGTTGTTGCCATCAGTCGGCATTAGGTCCATGCTCACCACTGATGCAGGCAGGAGTGTGGTTGATGTGCATATCCCCCTGTACTAATGTTGTGGACAGGATGCCACTGTTCCCATCTATCCTGTCTGATGCAGGTTGCCTGTATCCATGCCATGTGATTATGAGGTGTGCTTTACCCCCAGTACAGGTTGATTTGTGTTACTGGCTCTGAGACTGCATACATATGTATAGACATGGTTGCAATTGGCCTTGGTGGTTTGGATATGTCTGATTTCTAGTCATAGTCACCTTTACAGGAAGTCACATGTGAACCTACATGCTTGCTCAGATAGAGGTGCACTTGCTTCCAAGTTGTGATCTGCACCTATGTGTCCCTGTACAGCCACTATAGCAACCTATTTTGTGCTTTGTGTCTCTGTGCTGTCCATCAAGGGGGATTACTCTATCATTGGTGGAGGATGGTTGTACAGGTAAGGTACTGTTGATTTCATACAGCTAAAGTGGATATGAAGTGTACACACCCCTGTTACAATGCATGGTACTTGTGCAATTGTAACATGACCCCACAAAAGCACATGTCAACACAATCCCCACCTGTGATGTGTCCTATAGCCAGCTCAATTCAATAGAGAACATAACAACCTGTCCTGTGGAAACATATGGGAATTAATACCCGCAATAATTTTGGAAAAATGTAAACCAGCTACTAAAATCCACCCAAAAGGCTACCCCCAAACCAACCACCCCTGACACCAAAGTTCCCATCAAAACACAATTCAACTCCCACTTTGTGAACTCAGTTCTATCCTTAGTATCACAGGACAGTTCCTTCCTCACTATCCCCCCCAACACAAATAACACTAATACAAGCTTTACCCTCAAAACAGTTTCCACCACTTCAATCAAAAGCATGCTCTCCAAACTAAAAACCTCATCAACAGCAGCCGACCTACTCCCCAGCTATTTCTTGAAACTCACAGCAGATGCTATTGCTATCCCAGTCTCCACTCTCATAAACAGATCAATTGTTGAAAACTATGTGCCCAAACTCTGGAAAATATCCTGTTACACCCATACATAAAGGCGGGACCTCCACTGAACTTAATAACTACAGACCCATTGCTTTACTCTACCCCCGGCCAAAATCCTAGAAAAATGCATCCATATCCAGATGCTAAACTATTTCCTAGACAGCAACATCCTGTCACCTACTCAGCATGGTTTCAGACCTGCCCATAGTTCCACTACAGCTATTCTCTGCTTCACAGACACAGTAAACCATCTCAAAAATGAAGGCCTACAACTGTCAACTCTTTTTTTTTGGATATGTCCAAAGCATTTGACACAGTCTCACACCAAATCCTGCTAAACAATCTAAACCAATATCATTTATCAAATTCCACTCTTACATGGTTCCAAAGCTACTTAACTGACAGGTACCAAGCTGTGAAATGGGAAAATTCTCTCTCTCCTCAGCTGCCCATAACTATAGGAGTCCCACAGGGTTCTATCTTAGGACCACTACTATTCACAGTCTTCACAAATTACCTCCATACCTCCACACAGCATGCATCTATAATTCAGTATGCAGATGACACTACCTTAATCTCTGCTGCACAAAACATTCCCACCCTCCTGCAAACAACTCAACTAGCATTCTCTGATGTTGAAAACTACCTTACCAAAGCCCAACTTATCCTCAATCCAAAGAAAACTCAGCTTATGATTATAACCAGTTCTAACAAAAACACTAAAAGTCAATTCACTATCTACTCCACTAATGCTACTCCAATTGCTCCAGTGGCACAGGCTAAGCTACTGGGAATAACCATAGACTCCCACCTAAAACTTGATAGTCATCTCAACTTAACTATTAAAAAGGTACATGCCAAACTGGGGTCGCTCTACCGTATCAAACCATTTCTTACCAACAATACAAGATCAGCCATTGCTCGCTCCCAACTTCTATCCACCCTACTCTACGCATCTCCCATTCTGACTAACCTCAACAAAACTGAACTAAGCAAAATGGAAGCCTGCTATAACAGAATTGCCCGCTTTGCTGCAAATTGCTCATATAGAACTCATCACTGTACTGCTTTGAGACAGCTCCACTGGCTTGAACTGCCCAACCTCCTAACCTACAATCAGATCTACCTCTGTCATTCTATCTATTACCTCCCCAATAAGTGTCCTGCCCTCAAAAACCTAGTACATCACTCAGCCAAAAGGCCTCTTAGATCATCACGCAAACTACTACTAGAAGTCATCAACAGCTACAATAGCTTTAGAGATGCACTATATAGTAGTTCAGTGGCTAAAAATGGAACTCTGTCCCTACAAGCATTCAAAACACATCATCTAAAGCCTCCTTTAAAGACCTCATCAGGCAACATCTCAAGGAAAGTTGGCAGTGCCATGATTGCTCCCCAGGCTAGTGAAAGCGGATAACACATACATACAAAATCTAGAGCACTTGATAATAGTTTTCAATCTTACTCACAAACACTGGCTAATCTACAATGTATGTACTGTACCTGTGTACTATGTATGTATTCTACCTATGTTCCAAATTTCAGCTGTACACCACAAATCTATTAATTACCTTTATTTTTAAAATTAATATTTTTTGTTTGTTCTCTCCACTGTAACTGTTTATGTGCCGCATACCACTGTAAAAACATGTCTCCTGCAATTTGTGTGTATACTGATCATGTCTAAATAACTAAATGTGTCTGTAATTTTTCTTTGTGGAGCTTTTCTCCCCGGGCCTCTGCTGAAAAAGGGCCTTTTTGGCTCAGTCAGACACCCCCGGTTAACAAATGTAAAATAATAAATAATAAAACAATACTCAATACAGTAAGGCAGTTGAATGGGGTGTGTACACTTTGATAGCCAGTGTATATGGGTGTTGATATAGCTGTTAGTGGTAGGCATGGACAGTGGGTCTTAACACAGTTGTACAGTTCTCTGATTACTACGTGATAAGCATGCCTACTGTAGTACCCAAATCAGTGTCATGCTAATGCAACAATCAGTAGCAGTACACATTTTATTTTGTTATATGCAGTGACAGTGATATTACACACATGTGCAACATGTGCATCCTATTTTCCAGACTGCTTGTGACCTGTTATTACTTTTGTGCCTTTCAGATGAACATACACATACATACACATGCTCAGGGGGTACCTGGCATACATTTGTGTTCTATGTCATTATGGCATACTGTGATTACAGTCTTGCAGCTCAATCATACATCTCAACTTGTTATACCAGGATATCTGGTCATTTCCACATCACTGGGTGACAAAACAGGGAAGTCAATTTTGATGAAGTATTAATATAGCTGCCATAACACAAGTATATGTGTAAGTGACTACAGATATCTGTCACAACTGTGAACATTGTCCAGAAGAACACTGTACAGTTGAATGTTATTAATTCAATATATCACATGCAGTTTAAAACACACATCTGCAACAGTGCTTTACTATGCTCATGCCCTATATAGGTATCCTAGATTTACAATACAAACATGTATAATACTCATAATCACAGGTAACATGTGGATATGGGCAACACCCCATTAACTGGCCAAGCAGTGGCACAGACATGACTGTTTGATGGACACTCTAGTGGTTGCCATATGTGAGCTGTCTTTTCCCAGGGTGTGTCAGGCTCCTCAGCTGTGATCCAACCTATCCACCTCTTAAAAAATCACATGTGGACAAAGCCTAACATTAGGGGGGAATATACAGTGACAGATCATAGCTATGCCTATTACAAACCTATGAAGTTTGTAGCATGATACATTTTGCATTACCATGACTGTTCTGAAGGTGTTGGGGTCTGAAACTCATGTGTCTGTCATGACTTCATTGCTTCCATCTCCAGCTATTTGACAGACTAATAGAGATGTTTGGAGGAACATAACAAACACTATGATGGCTAAATCTTGACATTCTGTGAAGATCTGCACAGCTGACAGGTATGACCCACTGCAAACAGAGCCAGATGCTATGTCCATAGCATTTGTTCAGCAGGACATCATTACAGCAAGTATTGATGGCACATATACATCTTTCATAATCATTTATCCCATTATTACAGACCAAGTACTGCATTCAATTACATGCTTACATGTTTCACATACCTGGTTTATCGTCAGGTTCCTTCTATGCACATGATGTCTTCTTGTTTCTTATTTCTTATTTTGAGGTTTTGTTTATGTGTTTTTTTTTTTGGTGTCTCTCTCTCTCCACTACTAGGATCGAGCTTGTTTGAATAGGTTGAAGCATTACTTTTGTAGGTGATGCTGATGTTCAGGTGATGGCCTCTGCACCAATTGCTGTTCACCACTTGCTAATTGTATGCAGGCAGCTGTGTAGTTCTTCCAATAGCCAATGTCAAAGCGACCCACTACTATAAATAACTACATTGTGTGGGCATTATCCCTTTATCTTTTCTGTATGGAAGACATCATTCATGTGGGGGGGGGGGGGCAGCAGTGTTACAGACAGCAGGTAGGAATACCTCTTACAAAAGGACTTGTGGACACAGGCCAATTACATGTTTTTATAAGGTTCCAGACCTAGGGACAGTGTGTGAGTATTGCTGTTATATGCACTGGATACTGCTAGTTTTACAGGGTTTGTGTGTACATGCTAGTTTTGCATGGAATGCAGTCTGTTTGCATATCTCTCAACTGTTGGGCCTATCCACATGATGGCCAAAGGATTGGGTGTTATGTTTTGTCTGTTCCCCACATAGATCTTGTCCCTGACATATCAGTGGCATTCTCTCCATTGATTGCTATCAGTACGTGGCAACATCCATTTGTGTTTCTGACTTCATATTCTTGAGTAAGGGTATGTTGTAACCAATCCTGTAACACTAGCAACTTTCACAGTATATAACAGCAATATTTCAGCTATGGCCCTGTGTTTCAACCTCTGTCCTCCACTTATATACCAGGCTTTGCACAGATGTCATGCAGTAAGAGGTTGATATGTATGGTCTATCATTATTTAGTGCTGACATTTCCGCTATCATTCCAGTGATGTTGTGGATTCCCACACAAGTTGTGGGGTACGGTCCATATATATGAGGGCTACAGCTGGACAAAACATGTGTAACCCTGTACAGTCTGGAGGTCAGTGTATGGAGAACACTGTTATATGCCCTTGTAAGACATTTTATGGGGGAGGAATATTAAATGTTTTTAACCTAGGCTGTTACAACATGTGAGGAATATCAGTAATAAGAAACATAAAGGTATATGGCTGTACATTTTCATACATTTTACCATGGGAACAGTGGTGGGCTACAGCTTACTGTCTTACACACAGTTCTGTTTGTCAGTGTGATAGTGACATTTTAAGTTATGCATTGTTATGTAACGGATACATTTACATTGTGACAATTGATACTTTTCCTCCTAGGGGTTGACTGCAGAGTTTAATTGGAGGCTATTGAACTACATCTGTAATTAAGTGTTGATTCTTGTCTTCAAGGCATGTGTGTTTTTTTTTACTGTTGTACTACTTGAAGACTTTATCCTAGACAGCAAAGTATGTTATGGTTTGTAGATTACTGTATCATATGTTTTCTTTTAAGAGTTGTATTAATCAGTTATTATGTACTTAAAACACTTAAATGCTATAAGAAATTACATAAACAACAGAAATAGTACACAAATACACATTTATATACATGCAAACTGTGTGGTGTCATGTCCTTTGCATTGTGTGTGGGTATATGTTTCATGCAATAATTCTTAACTGTAGGAAAGAATCAGACAATGGCCATTTGAAAAGGTGTCAACTGTAGAAATAATGGCTGTTTGATATTCTGTGCCCCTCTATATATACTCTCTTTATATATATCTATAAGTAATCATATAGTTATATATGTATGTGTATATATATATATATATATATATATATATATATATATAAATATATATATAGGTCCCCTTCAAAACATCTAAAACCCATAACATCTAATTTCATAACATTGAGACAAGATCATCTAAAACCCCAAACATCTAAAACCCATAATATTGAATTTCGTAACATCTAACAGTACAAATCAGATGAAAATAACATCCCCTCCACACATAAAAACATATAATGAGAGCAAACTACCAAATACACTTTTTTACTATGTTTTTGCAGGGGGGTCTTGATACAGTGGGGTTAGGAATTTTTTTCCCACTGTAGTGCGATCTTGGAGTTGGTATGGAGGGCAGGGGGGCTTGCTTCCCTGCAGAAATGTAATAAAAACAGTGTTTGGTAGTTTGGTGTCATTATATGTGGAGGGGATGTTATTTTCTTGTGATGTGTAGTGTTAGATGTTATGAAATTCGATGTAATAGGTTTTAGATGTTTTGGGTTTTAGATGTTCTGGTCTCAATGTTATGAAATTTGATGTTAAGGGTTTTAGATGTTTCAAAGTAGACATATATATATATATATATATATATATATATATATATATATGTGTGTGTGTGTGTGTGTGAGTGTGTCTGTGCGTGTCTATATATATATGTATCATTAGAATGTTTAATACTTCCACATTGTACATTCCTATGGTAGACTGACTGTTCTGCATGATATGTTAGAGAAAACATCCCACCATCTTACAGCTCAGATGACTTAGTGGTAACTTGTTGTGGCTATGTTGGGCAGGGCCTTGTGTTTAAGACTTGCAAGGGCAGGTTATTTTGTTGCAAGGCTGAACAGTTCAGCTGTAGAGGAAGGGATAATGGCAATAATTACAAAAGGTCCCTATTTTGGGCCCCTTCACCCCCATTTACAGTGTCTTTGTCAGATGTTTTTCAGTGAGAGGTTCAGAGTGTGGATCCGATGTCCGAATGCACAATATATATATATATATATATATATATATATATATATATATATATATATATATATTTATTTATTTATTTATTTTATTTATTGATATGATTACCGGGAAAGTCCATTGGGCCTGACAAACCCATTTTCAGTGGAGGCCCGGGGAGAAAAGCTCCACAGTAAAATATGAAACAGTAGAGTAATAATTATGTGTGGAGAAAAAGCTTTACAGTTGTTTGAAAAGACAGAAATTTTAAAGACAGTTCAGTAATCATATACAATCAACATTATAAACGATACTGGGAATAATAGACATTTTGGGACATATTAACTACATATATTTTATACAATGAAGTGAGAGTAAGAGATATCAAGAGGAGAAAGGCTGACATTCTGAAATAGTGATAGTTAGAATAGAGAAAGGATAGGAAGGGAGAGAAGTAGAAGTATATGGCAGAGTGGTAAAGGGGGAAGCAGAGATAGTAATTTGGGTGGGGTCAGATTTTAGGGTTGTTGGTAAAGGTACAGTAACATATCCATTGTGTGGTGAGATGAGATTTAAGTGAGTTTTTAAAGGTAACGGGATTAGTGATTGCTCTGAGTGCAGGGGGAAGACTGTTCCATAGTTTGGAGACAGAAAAGGAGTATAACACATGACCAGCGGAAAGCTTAGGTTTGTCAACATTTAGTAGTAGTTTATTTTCAGATCTAAGTTGTCGGTTTGGGTGGTAGATGGTCAGTATACTAGTGAGGGAAGGACAGGCATCAGGGAAATAGATAAGTTTGTGGGTGATGGTAAGTTTTAGATATGATAGATGGTGGGGGAGTTCTAGCCATTTGAGTTCTTGCAGTGTAGTACAATGATAGGTGGAAAATTTGGTATTAGTGGCAAATTTGGCAATTTTGTTGTAGCATGAATTTAGTTTGTTTTTCAGTGAGGATTGTATATTTGTAAGGATGTATGCACCATATAGGAGGGTTGGAAGCAAGTATGCTGAGGTTAGAGTTTTTTTTGCCAGAGGAGTAAGGTAGAGGTTGTGTCTATAAAGGGATCCTAGTTTCTGATGTTTTTTTAATGTTCTTATGGATATGAAGGTCAAAGGTTAGGTTGTCGTCAATGGTGACGCCAAGCAATTTAGTGTTGGGGATGACGTCTATGATAGTGTTGTTTTGGGACTGAACAGTGAGTTCTGATTTATTTATTGGGAAGTTTTTGTTTGGAGTAAAGATTAGGAGTTTGGTTTTGTTAGGGTTTAGGGCTAGATGGTTCTGGTACATCCATGATTCAGTGGAGGTAAAAGCTTCTTGGGTAAGTTGTTGTAGTAGGGCAGAAGATTTGGAGCAGCAGATGATAGTGGAGTCATCCGCATATTGTATTAGAGTAGAGTTTGAAAGACTAGTATGGTAGTCTTTGATAAATATAGTGAAGAGGAGGGGTCCTAATATGGAGCCTTGGGGTACACCTGTTTTGGTATTTATGAATGGGGAGAAGCAGTGTTGCCAGATAGTAGGCTGTTTCCTGTTGGTACGATAGTCAGAGAACCACTGGAGAGTAGGGGGAGATAGTTTAAGGTTGGATAATTTGAATAGTAGTAGGGGGTTTGAGACTGTATCAAATGCTTTAGAGAGATCGAGAAAGAGTGCAGATACTATGGATCCAGAGTCACAGGCTCTGTTAACAGTGTCTAGGAATGAGATAAGGGCAGTGTTGGTACTATGCCCTGGCCTAAAGCCATGTTGTGTGGGGGATAGCAGTTGTTGTGTGACTAGGTGATTGAGTAGTTGGGTTTGGATGCATTTTTAGAGCATTTTTGAAATGGGGGAAAGTATGGCAATAGGTCTGAAATTAGAAATGTCAGAGGTTTTGCCACCTTTATGAAGTGGAAGAACATATGCTTTTTTCCAGATATCAGGTATGAATGATTCCTGGATAGATCTATTGATGAGGATGCTGATGGGATATGCTATTGATGAGGCTGATTGTTGTAAGAATTCAGCAGGTAGGTTATCAGGGGCATTAGTGTAAGGTTTTAGTTTGAGAAGGAGTTTTTTTTATAGTTGAGGTAGGTATAGGAGAGAGAGAAAGTAGGAATAGAAGTTGAAGGGGATTAGATACATTGCTGTTTGGTGGATTTGTGTCAGTGGAAGGGAAGGTGGTAGTAAGTTTATTGATGGTTTCTATGAAGTTTGAGTTAAAGAGTGAGGCTAGCTCAGCGGGTGTTTTGTCAGGGTTTGGGGATGGATTATGGTGTGTTCCAGGCTGTAGAAGGGCATTGACTGCTCCCCAAAATCCTTTTGGGTTTTGGGAATGTTGATTTTGGATTCTTTGGAAGTATTCTTTTTTATTTTTAATAACTAATCATTTGGCTTGATTGCGAAGTTGCTTGTATAGAGTCAGGTTGGAATCTGTTTTTTTTTTTTTTTTGCCAGGATTTCCAGGCTTTGTCTGTAGAGGCCATGATTTGTTTTGTGGTCAAGGTAAGCCAGTTAGCATGATTAGTTTTTACTCTTTTTTTGTCTTTGAGGGGCTATAGTATTAAGGATCATGAGAACTGTGGAGTTAAAGGACTTTACTGCTTCATTATATATACATATACATATATAATTATTTAAATACATATTCCCTAATGTTGAATGACTGTGCTGATGATATGTTTGAGAAAACATTACACATGTCTACAGCTCAGATGGCTTAGTGGTAACTTGATGTGGCTATGGTGTGCAGGATCCTGGGTTTGAGACTTGTAAGGGCTGATTATTTTGTTGCTGGGTAGAACAAGGGCTGTTGGATACAGAGTGATAAAGGCACGTTTAAACATTTGTAAGCAGGTTTGCACGGTGGTGTGGTAAGTAATGCTAACTTCCAGTTAAATATGCTTACAGACAGCCTTAAAAGTGCTTATTCTGTGTAGGCATTACTTAGCGCCACACAATCAGGCTTAATCCCGCTTGCTACTGCTTAAAAGTGCTTACTCCCTCTTACCCCCCATGCTAATTTCTTTAAAAGAAAAGGAAAAATGGGGTGACAGGAAAGTGGTGAAAAAGGGGGGCATGTAGAGGGAAAGACAATAGGGAAAGTGGATAGGGATGTGCAGGATGGGTGTAGGGAAGGTCCATAGCTGTCCATTTCTTCTACAGCAACAGCTGTGCATATATACTGAATTTAGAAGTATATTTGGACACTCACACCCCTAAGAGAGAAGTGAGGACAACAATAATATGTTGTGAAGCCAATTAGACCAGATTAAATGTGTTCAGTGGACACGTGCGAAATGGACAGCTATGTAGGGGGCGACATTTTTTTGGGGAACAGATTGCCCTTTTTTTAAGGTGAGAGTGGGATGCTGGGGAAGGATAGTAGGTATATTTGGGGAGGTAGGTTGGGTAGAAAGAAAGACAAGACAGCATACAGGGTGGTATATGACACATGTGGGGGTAAATACCTTGGATGGGGAGGTGTGTTTTGAAATCAGAAGCCCATGAGCCCCAAAATGGAAACAGTGGGACTGAGGTCCTCACCCATGGGCAGTCACCACTGCACCTTCACAGCCCCAAAGGTGGCTGTGCTGGGGGCTGAGCAAGAAGGGCAAGCTGACCCTCTAATTGCACCAAGCAGCCCTCAAGCTGGCATAGCAGATCTCCAAACTCCTTTTAGAGTTTGCTACACACCAAATCCCGGACCTGGCTACGGGTGACAGGATCCTGTCCATGCCCCCTCCCGGGGGGGACAAGCCTCACCCCCTGAGGTGGTTCCACCCTAAGGTGATGCAGGACCAGTGGACGAGGAGATCCCGGGGTGGGTCACAGATGTCCTGGGGCCTGGTGCCATGGCCAGATGAGGTGGGAGAGGTGGGTCCGCTGGAACCAGCCTTCCCAAACATGCTATAGTGTTACCGTTTTAGAACATATGTGGGTTAGCAATATTCAGCACAATCCAGGAATAGTTATAACAGCATGCATAGATTTTCCCCTTAATCCAAAACAACAGATTTGGAACAGTTGCATAGCAAACAGAGCACATGCATATATGGAAACCACAGTGGCCATTACAACGACATGCAGGATACATGGATAGCAACAGGCCACCAATGATAGTATTTCGGCATGCAACATTAATAGAAACACATTTCAATATTTGTTTGAACAATAGGACATATGTAACAATGGTAGGTTTGGTGTAAAACACACCCATTGCTTTGTGTGTTTAGATTATTGTTGCAGATATGGTGGGCGAGCGAGAGAGATGTGAATTAACTTGGATAGCCTTGCCGTACTCAAAACGTTAATGATCATTGCTCTAATCTACAGGCATTATTACAATACCCTACAGCCTTGATTTGGGCAGTGGTATGTTTGTACACAGTGTATACTTCAACTGTCTTATAGCTAAATTCTACTACTCTTACTTGGTAGACCTGTGGAGGGAATGTTTGTTAACACTACCTGACTGTTTCTACACATATTCCCAGATTCCTAGTTACAATTCTGCACATACCTCTCAACCTCTTAATGCAAAAATGCTGTGTAAAGCTTGACAAACTGGGGGTAAAAATAGGGACATATTTTAAATATCGCACGCACTTATAAACTTTTAGAAAGTTGCTAGAGTAACAGGATTTATTTTAACATACATTTTCTGAAGCGTCTGAAGTCTGAAACTCAAATGCATGTCATTATTTAGTGACTACAATCCTGAGATCATCCTAGTGATTTGCTAGAAAAATAGAGGAACAGGCCAAATATATGAGGCAAATATCTGGACATTCTGCACAAATCTGTACAGTTGAGAGGCATGATTATGCATACAGCTTACTACTACTCCCGGGATTCAAACCATGGCTGTGTGTGCTAAAATACACCAGCTTGTGTTTCATCAGAGTGGGTTACTTAGAAAGTGCTGTTCTTTCGTTCAGTGTTTTCTGTCAAAGTCTCTCTTGGTTGTACAATCTGACCTTGAATTACAACATTCTTATACAGACATTCCTAGACATATTTTTATGTAGTACAGTGTGAGAAACAGTTGACACAACAGTGCTATTCACATACCAGATCTTGGTGAATGCAACATGGGAGATTATACAATACCAGAGTAAACGCAACCAGTCCAGGATTTAGAACTTTATTGCCAGGCAGTTACACTTTTACTTAAATATGACCTATATGGGACTATTACTGTCATATTGTCTGGTTTATTCAGTAGAAACCATACATATTTTTTTATAGTGCCAGGTGACATTTTACTCCTTTATATTTATTTGGTATGACTACTACAAGCAGGATTGTTACTCACCAGCCTCGCGAAGTAGCCTTTGCAACCTGCTGGCATGGGCTTCCTGGTTCACAGCCCGCTCAGCTGGAGCTGTAATGAAAAGAGAGATTTATGCATCCCTATCCATCACATACACAGGATGGACTTTGGTAAACTGTTATTGCTATGAATACTTACACACTGCTGGGACATCTCCCCTGTCTCTTGCTTCTTGGACCCACTGTTCCAAGAGCTCCCTCTTCCTCAGTTTCAAGTCAGCATAGTGGTGCCAGAAATGCTCACCAGTCTGAGGAATACCAGTGGCACTGGTGAGATCATGGGTGAGACTTTCCCAGTCTTCTGCTTTATATTGGGAGCCCTGTTACTGGTCCTGCAGCAGTCTCATGTCATGTTTTTTTACCAGGAGTCCTACCATGACTTTGGACTCCTGCATGCCCCAGCGCTGCACCAGGAAGTGCATGCCCTTTCCAAACCTACCATACTGCCTATAGTGGAGAGCTACAACCAGTTATGAGCTGTATTCCCACATGTTGGGTTTAAATATGGCCAATTTCCCACCCTTTGCCATGATTGGATAGTTTTGAAAATGCTGAGCTAAGCTAAACTATGGGCATTCCTACTTAGCTGAAGTTGGCAGTACTTAAAGGGGCAGGTTCAGCATTGCTTACCAATGGGCAAATCCACTTAGCTGGGCTATCCATTGCTTAGTATTCATATGTACACAATGCTTACACCCAGTTAACATAGCTGTACAATGCTTAGCATTGCTTTTGTTTTATTATATTGGTCTACCACCTGTATGGGATTGATTATTCATTCATTGCATAATATAGATTTATTTACCTTCCCTGACATCCCCCAATGTGCTGTGAGTAATTTATTCATGCGTTACTACTATTCTGTATGGGGCACTTGTGTTTATATGGGGGTATCACTACTTTATTACACTGACACCTCACATCTGGGCCTAATACACTACTCTGGTTGAGAAAAATCAGTTACTTGTTACATAAATATGCAAAATAATTAAAATTTTAATGTTTACACATACAAAATGGAAACAGCTTTGGTGAGGCTCAAATCCTCAATGACTACATGCAAGGCACATGCTCTAACTGCTATACTATTGCACTTCTGCTTAGGTCAAATGTCTATTGCTTTTTAACTTATCGTACCATTTCAGCTGGGCTAAGAATAGCTAAGCAATGGGCACACCCACGCAGCTATGTTTAAACTTTATTGCATATATTAAAAAATATATATATTTGTTGTGCTTTTTTATTTGTACCCTTCAGAATATCCATGCTAATGTTGAACCTGTTATTCCATCAACTTTCTGCTTTGTGGAACGATTGTCCCTTATGGCTTTGTCCACATTCCTTACTCTGATGGGTTGGGAGGTATGCACTATGTGCTTAGGCTACATCTGTTATTCTATCAACTTTTGGCTTGGTAGGGACAATTGTCCCTTTTGGCTTTGTTCAGATTTCTTACCCTGACTGGTTGGGGTTGTTACGAGCATTCTGGCTTGTTTTAAATTGTCCGAACGGTAATTCTGGAGTGCAGGGGGCATGTGTATTGTGAGAGCTCTGCTCTCAGACACACCCCCTGTGCTCGTACATGGAACCCTGTCCATTTTATAGCACATCAGTGCGCCTTCATACATATGCATGGTGTGCTGCCATGCTGAACAGGAACGGTCCCTGCCATGCAGGAATAACATATTCCTGCACTGCTGCTTGCTGAATCTGTGGGACAGTCTCTCTCTCTCTCTCTCTCTCTCTCTCTCAGAGAGTTCTTAAATTAATATAAAATATTGCTGCTGCTGGGTTAGCTTGCAGGATGATATCACTTTCTGTCTCCTGACTTTAGTTCCCAAGCTAAACCCCCCCATTGCTCGAAACTACCAGCATTTAGCATCTCCCTGTGAAAACACATAAACAAGCATAGGGATTCACAAATGACTGATTTCCGTGCAGGAACAGTGTAGCCACTCCTGCATAGAAAATGGCTGCTTTGCGATCCAGGTATGTGCCGTTTTCATGCACACGAGCGGCCCTACACTGTTCCTGCATGGATAGCCATACGAGATGCAAATGACCTCATCTGCTGGTAAAAAACATCTAAATGAGGTGATTTTGCAATCCATGAAGCTACCCAGACTCCATGCAGGAACAGTGTCAGAGCAGAAATGTATTCAGGTAGTAACTGAATACATTTCTGTACCTGGGAAAACAGAGGCAGGACAGCTCATGGAAAGCATATAATACAGTCAAACACACATGCCAATGGCCAAATATAAGGCAATTGGCATTGCAATATGTGTAATATTTAAAAGAAATAAACTTTTTTATTTAGTTTTTATTTAGTGGCCGATCTTGGCCATTTAAGCTCAGGGCAGCCACATGCAAACACGGGGGGGGGGGGGGGGTAAATAACACAATATGAAAGAATTCTGCATTTTGCCATTATAGTCTATGGCATGCAGAATGTAAACAAAACGAGGGAGCAGTGGTTGTCAAGGGGAAAGGGTATGCTTGAGTGCAGTAACTATTGACCAACACTGGGGGGTATGTAAATGAGGGGATTAATGGTGAATCACAGATTTCTTCGAAGTGTCAGCCTGCACCTAACCATGTAGGTGCAGGTACACAACAGTGTAAGAATAAGAGCCTGATGACTTCAGAAGGGGGTGTGTCATGCTTGCTGTAAGCTCACTGGAGCCTTGAGGCCAGTGTTTGCCTTAGCTAAGCACAGCTAAGGAAGGGGGTGTGTCTGTGAGGTTGCTTAGTACTGTTTACATTCCCTGGACATGTGTGTGAGGTGCGCACCAGGTAAAAAAAAAAAAAGGAAAGGGCTTTAACAGGGAGGAAATGGGAAGGGGAAAATCAGTAGGAAGGAAATCAAGGAGAAGTAGCATAGCTGGCAGGTGGAATGTATCAGAAAACCAAATATATGAGCAGCAAACCATGGTGAAAATAAATATTTAAAGTGTATCAAACAGACTGGTTTTGGCTTGTATATAACACAAACCTTTATCAATGTGATAAAAACATAAAAAATACACCCCATTTATAGTGTGTCATCAATCCTAAAGCCAATCACAAATGTTCATTTAACCCAGGTGCAAAAAGCCCTCCCAGTTTAATTATCAATTTTTTCTCCTTAACATTGAGCAATTCATGCCATCCAGTTTTATTTGGTTGCAAACCATTAATTTTATCTATAATTGTAAATTAATTAGAAGCTTGCTGCTTGTGAATTAAAGTGTGTTTATAAAGAGTGTTAGTGTCACGTTGGTTCCTATTTTCCCTCATATGCTCAGAAATTCTATGTCTCACCGCACTGGACGTTTGTCCAACATAAAAGGCTAAACACTGACACATTGCTAAATAAACAACCCATTCCGAGCTACAACTTGCGAAGAAAGGAATCTCGAATACCATGTTAGTATTCTTGCTACTGAAGCACATAGTTTTCAGCATTCTACAGCAATGCCTACAGTGCCCACATGGGTGGCTCCCCTTAACAATCCCACCTTCAATGGTATTTTGTTTTTTCTCCCTAGGTATAAGACAACTGTGTTAGTAGTGATTAAAATATGATGCTAAATTTCTCCCATTTCTGTATGAGAAACTGCACCTATCCCCAAGGAACACTGATAATTTATTTTCTGCCATAAGAATATTCCAATTTCGACAAACACTATTAATAAGTGCCCCGGTGTCAGAATCCTTCTGTTTATATTGCAGCAGTTCATCCCTGTTCATCTCATTAACCATGTTCAATGCTTGTGTGATATGTCCTGTTGGATAACCCCTTTCCTTAAACCTGTTGGTTAGGTCATCTTGGAAATGCAAATATGAATCTTCGGCTGAGCATATATGTTTTACCCTCATATACTGTGATTTAGGGATATCTTTACATCTATGAAGAGGATAATAACTGGAGGCATGGAGCAGAGAGTTATATTCGGGGAATTTTCTGTATACTTCAGTGGTGAGAGTATTATCCGAGGCCCTGGTAACCATTACATCCAGAAAAGTAATCCTATCCTGGTGGCGAATGACAGTGAATTCGATCCCCCAGTTATTTTCATTAAGATATTCAACAAATTCCCCAAGATATTCCTCATCTGACCTCCATACCATCCAGCAATCATCCAGATTACTTCTCCAAATATCAGTTTGATCAATATATAAATTATGAGATTGAGCATACAAAATTTGTTCCTCAATATACGCTATAAAAATATCCGCATATATGGGGGCAAACGAGGCACCCATTGCTGTCCCTTTAATCTGTTAGAAGCATGCTTAACAATAGAAAAACAAATTTTTGGTTAATACATGCTCAGCCAAACCAAGTAGAAAAGTAATAAAACCTGGTTGGTACAGTTCTGACCTATATAGTCAGTATTCAAGGGCTTCAAGACCTGTCCAGTGTGGGATATTCATGTATAGAGCTTTAACATTTAATGTACAAAGCCACCAACCAGGTTCTAGTTGCATTTCCGAAATGACCTGTAAGAATTCTGTGGTATCCTTAAGTCTGGATCTAACCCAAACAAGCAAAGGTTTCAAATATTTGGTCAGATGTTGCGACAGAGGCTCCATCAAAGAGCCCCTTCCAGAGACAATCGGTCTACTAGGAGGACAATATACATTTTTTTGTGAATTTTGGGCAGGAAATAAATATATTGGTCCCTGGGGTCAACAATTGTGAGTTTTTTTATCCTATCAGTAACAATTCCTTCCTCCACAGCTAATGTGAAGAAGTCATCAATTTGTTTTTGAAAAAGCTTAGTGGGATTATAATCCAATTTTAGATAGTACCTATGATCATTCAATTGCTTATTTGCTTCCAAATTATATTGATCCCAATTTTGTACAACCACAGCTCCTCCTTTGTCCGCCCTTAGAATCAGAATGTTATGATTTTCAGCCAACTTAGAAATAACTGACATCTCCTGTTTGGTAACATTACTGGACTTAGCCTGAAAAGAACCAGATTGAAAATGCAGATCCTTTAAAGTAGAATGAATTTTGAAATGATAATACATTGTGATTCATGGGCGGAACAAAAGAGGACTTATGGTATCTAAACTGGTCTTCAACACATGATTCTGCATCCGACTGAAAAAAACAATCTCAAATTGAGAATTCGACAAAAATCAACAACATCTTTTGTAAAAGATTCTTCAGGTACAAAAAAACCCCGGAATGTATGTTAAACCTTTATTTAGAATATTCCTCTCTACAGAGGAGAGGGGATAGGAAGAAATATTTAACACATTATAATTTTTTTACTTCTGTACAAATTTGTGAAGCAAACCCTCTATGTTCTCTATATTTCCTATGCTTCTTACCCCCCTCCTCCTTCTAGGTTTAACTGCATAGAATCATTGGAGTTTCTACGTTTCTGTGCTGGTGAGCCTGTGGAAGAGAGGGTCTCATTATCTGGCCCCGAAGAGGAGTCATCACCTGATGTATCAGATGCCCCAGTTCTCTTAAGGATAGACCTTGGATGTTTTCTACTAGTGGGATATGTATTAGTATATCTAACATGTTTCTCTTTATTTCTAAAGAAGAGACCCCCTTGTTCATAATCCAAAACATCCCTGAGAAACTTTTTCTTTTTCCTATCACGCAGTTGAGTTTCCAAATTGGTCAGTTCCATGTTTAGCTTATGGAGACAAACGGAGTAATTTTGCTGTCCCTCAAATTCTTTAATGCGTCCAGTAATCTCATTGATGGCACCCATTTCAGCATCAATGGTTCTGTCATAGAACACACATAAAATTTCTCCAAAATGCATAGTAGCTGTATGTTGAGCTTCCTTCCATTGCTGATAAAGCAATTCATCTGGGCCACTGACCATAGGCTGAAATCTAACTCTCAAGCCCCTAGGTGTTATTCCTTTAGCCATATAGGCTTTGAACAGCTTATAATGCCACACGTTATTCCTCATTGATCTCATATGTTTTGTTAGTGTGGCAAAAAACCCTTCACAGGTATCATTAATTTTAACACCAGATGCACCCTGCTCTGATGCTAGTTCATTCCCAATACCAAAAGCAGAAAGGTCATCCCTATCAGTAGACAACTCCTTAATTAGATTAAAAATATCCATTCTATAGGGTGGGGAAGTTTTGCCCAATCGTATAAGCAGGGACAATATCAAACCTGGTGCAGTATACTGACAAGGACCAGCCAACGTAGAAAACTATTATAAGACAATAATGTCTTAATAAAGACATATAAATCAAACCTTACCATATCCATTAATCAATTCCAGTTTGAGTCCACTATTTGTATCAATAACTTCACACTAAGATTTAACTTTAAACTTTATAATAAGTCAGTCAATATATAGGGACAATATCAAACCTGGTTAGAAAATGTTGGACAATAACAGCCTAGGTTCAAAAAAAGCCCACTGAAATGATCAATCAGAAGAAATTCCAAATCCAAATCTAGCGGTGTCCATTGTTTCCAGTTTGAGCCCACCATTGAAACCATACATACACATTCACACTTCCCCTACCCAAAGAGTAAAAAAAAATCAAGATCTTCAATATTGCAAAATTGGTATATTGGGAATAGACCCATCAGAGGAAAGGTGGTATTACAAATAGTAATTCAAAAAAACAAGGGCCAGCGGCACCAGCCAAATATGGAAGAAAAAATATTGGATACACAAAAAAAAAACATATATTCCAGAGAACATAAGTGGCCCTGAACCAAATCAAAGCCACAAATATGCTCCCATTCATCAAAAATTGGGGGTGCCAACAATGAATATTGCCGCATAAATTACAAGGCCTGACCTATTAAGAGTACAAATATTTAAAAATATTGTTATAGATGTCATTAACCCAAAAAGGGTATAATAAGATGAAACTTCAACAGCAGACAGTATTAATGTGTATAAACACAATTAGTCGCCTATGTTAGTTGTTAAAAAAGTCTATATGATGACCTACATATGCATCTGACACATATATCATATCTATATTACCTGAAAAATTAACCCAACTTCACTAGGGAAAACCATGGCAAAACCCCCTTTTACAGCATTGCAATTGCATAAATATAAATCATATGCAAAACTCCACAATAATTCTCTGCTGGAAAACCAACAGACTATATTCCAGTGTAACACATGTAATGTTATTTAACCAAAATTGGAGCAAAAAGTCACATAAGCACTTTAAAACCCCACAAAAGAAATACTTTTTCAATGTATACAACACTCTTGTGTGCAGCCCAGTCATAAAATTGTCCCATTAGTCTTTTATCTTTGTTCAAAAAGTTGTTCAAAATGATATAGTCGGAGCACAAATCACAATACTCGTATCTTTAAACAATCAAAAACACTATATGAAAAACCGCACCATTTAAAGTGCCTAGTAAATGCCCCCTTGTTAGAACAATTCGTAAGGCTTGCTCGCTTCAAAATGAAGACATCATGAAAGAAAGCTTAAGCACCAAAATAAATCATTAATGGAATCATGGAATTGAGTCCCACCAGTATCTAAACAAATCCAATTCAATTGTAGAATGACATAATACACATTGACAGAGAAAGAACACAAAGGCATCAATGGTGAAGTCCCATCCACGTAATATCGGCATAGTTGCGAATGTTGAACAACTCCCCATTCAAAAGCATAATATCCATTTTTCAAAAAACGCTAAATAAAAGTGCCCTTCATAAGACATACAGTTATTGTAACTCCACAAGTGTTATTTCTGTTTACCCTATCAGGAAACTGTCCACATACAGAAAACTTTCAATAAGAAGGCCTAGTGTCCCGGAGTCGAAACGCGGTGTAAAAACACCTCACACAAGTCACTGCAATTATTATATCTCCACATGCATTATCATCCTCCTCATATATGCAAAAATATCCCTAAATCACAGTATATGAGGGTAAAATGTATATGCTCAGCCGAAGATTCATATTTGCATTTCCGAGATGACCTAACCAACAGGTTTAAGGAAAGGAGTTATCCAACAGGACATATCACACAATCATTGAATGTGGTTAATGAGATGAATGGGGATGAACTGCTGCAATATAAACAGAAGGATTCTGACACCAGAGCAAAACTTAGGTTTGTGACATATGGGCGGAACACAGGGCCGCTTATTGATAGTGTTTGTTGGAATTGGAATAATCTTATGGCAGAAAATAAATTATCAGAATTCCTTGGGGATAGGTGCAGTTTCTCATACAGAAATGGGAGAAATTTAGCATAATATTTTAATCACTACAAACACAGTTGTCTTATACCTAGGGAGAAAAAACAAAGTACCATCTACGGTGGGATTATCAGTAGCAAGAATACTAACATGGTATTCAAGATTCCTTTCTTTGCCAATTGTAGCTCGGAATGGGTTTTATTCAGCAACGTTTCAATGTTCAGCCTTTTATGTTGGACAAATGTCCAGGGCGGTGAGACATAGAATTTCTGAGCATATGAGTGAAATTAGGAACCAGAGTGACACTAACGCTCTTTATAAACACACTTTAATTCACAAGACAGCAAGCTTCTGATTTACAATTAGAGATAAAATTATTGGTTTGCAACCAAATAAAACTGGGTGGCATGAATTGCTCAATGTTAAGGAGAAAAAATGGATAATTAAACTAGGAGGGCTTTTTGCACCTGGGTTAAATGAACATCTGTGACTGGCTTTAGGATTGATGACACACTGCAAATGGGGTGTATTTTTTATGTTTTTTTCACATTGATAAAGGCTTTGTGTTATATACAAGCCAAAACCGGTCTGTTTGATACACTTTAAATATTTATTTTACCCACAGTTTGCTGGTCATATATTTGGTTTGCAATAGTGTTTTAGGGCCTTGCAGAGGCTTTCTTTGGGACTGTGGAATGCATCAGAATCAACCAATTACACATGCAGCAGCCCAGCACACCACTATAAACTTTGCAAACACACCTTACAGACTGTTTTTTCCCACAAACACTACACCGCTGGTGTACACAAGTGTGGAAATTTTAAACTCACAAAACTAATAAAACATGTTAGGGGCTGCTGTGGCTTTAATTTATCAGTATGTGCAACAAGCTGGGGGTGTTGAGGAGGAGAATTGACCTGCAATGAGGAGGAGAATTTATTTTTATTTTTGTAGTTATTTTTATTTTACATTTGTTTAATGGAAGAAATCTGACTGGACACAGGTCCATTTTCAGCAGAGGACCGGGGAGAAAAGCTCCACAATACATTTGCACACATTAAACACATGTGTAAAAAAAAAAAAAGAGTGTACAGACCCAGGGTAACCTACCAGGGGCTACATGAGTTGGAGATAGTGAAGCGCTATGGGGTGGACAGGCACAATCTACAGCAAATCTTCAAGCTGTGCCAGCCCTGCCCAGAGCCAGAACCAACAGAGGGGAACCCATCCCAGTCAATATCAAGGTATGTGTAGCCTCAAGAATACTAGCCACAGATACCTTCCAAAGACCAACTGGGGATATCACGGGGGACTCACAGGCATCAGCATCCAGAGTACACCACCAGTTCCTGGATGCCTTGTTACCACATGCCAGTGAGCACATATATTTCCCCAGCACCCGTGAGGTGTTGACCAGCATAATGTGTCTCTTCCACCATATAGCAGAATACCCTGAGGTAGTCGGTTCTATAGACTACATGCACATTCACATCAGAGCACTACCCAGTGAGCGGGGTAGGGTCTACATCAACCGCAAGGACTTCTTCTCCATCAACTGCCAAGTCATGTGCAATGCCAAGGCATTATCATGCAAGTGTGTGCTGGCAGCCCAGAAAGCTATCATGACTCCCACATCTGGCATACCTCACAGCTGTATCAGGGGTTTGCCAGGTGGGGCTTCCCAATTGGCCATCTAGTGGGGGATGCTGGCTATGCACTGGAGCCATTGCTGATGACACCCATCAGAAATGTACACACACCTGAGCAAGAATGCCATAATGAGGTACATGCACAAGCCAGGATCATTACAGAGCATTTGTTTGGGATTCTCAAGTCATGGCTCCACTGCCTTGACATATCCGGTGGAGCCTTGCAGTACTCTCCAGCTACATGTGGACAAATGTTCATAGTATGTGCCATGCTACACAATATGATCCTGTGGAAACAGCTGCAGCAGGAACAACACAGGAAGGGGCCACACAATCCCCGACCATTGCCAAGGTCACCACAGGCACAGAGGGACTTGGAGGAGGAACTTCCTGAGCCTGCCCCTAGAGGCAGACAGAGGCATGCCCAGCAATGCATAGCACACACACCAATACTGTAGGGACCCAGGGACTGATACCTCTTTCCGACTCGCACATACAGTAAAAGGGATGCCAAACATGACACTACCTGTGCTTTACCATGCAGACAGAGTGTACTGTGTGCGTCCCACACAGTCAGCCCTTCAGCACCATCCTCAATACCACCTCAGGCAGAAGGTAAGTTACCCTTACTATCAATTACTGAATGGAGCAGTATGTTCTGATAGTTATATCTATGCTATGGATGCAAGCATGCAAGGGAATTGGGTGGCCAAATGGGATAGCAGCAGATAGCTATCAGCTATATGGGACAGCATGAAATCCATAACAAATACTGTTGTCCCCATACTAGGCAGTAGTACACAAGGTGACAACTCCCACTGCAGTACATGTGGTGGCTCGACTAACTGTGGGTGTCCCAGGTCACAGACATGGATGTCAATGAGTGCTCCCATACCCACCCCCCAGCCTCACCCAGCAGGACAGGTGTAGATGACTGGAAGGAAAGGTCAGGCAAAGCTGCACAAATGCTGGCAATGGTGAAAAGCCCCCCTACAGACCTACACAGACATACTACAACAGGTCTGGCAGTTGCAGTATAGTTCTAAAGAGTAAGAAGTCTGAAACTGAAATGTATGCCATTACAATCTAACTTGTGTACTTTACTGATATGCCTCTATTCTGCAAGATAGGGCACAATACAATACTAAAGGGAAGCAAACAGAGTATAACTGAAATACCAGTGCAGTCAGTGCAAATGTGTAAAGTTGCCAGGTGTGCCCCCCAACCCCATGTATAAATGGCAGTAACATGTAAGTCTGTAGAGTAATATCAGTGAAGCACAGATTGCCTGAGCTGTCCCAATCAACATGATAATTGGTGTATGTCTGCTATATGCAGGGGTCAGTGTGACAATTTTTTGTGAGTGTTTAATACTGTCTGGAAGTGGACAGCATGTAGGCCTGGATGTTGTGTCTCAGTGGCCTAGTCACAGTACTGTGGTTGACAGGGCCATGTCCCAAAAACTACAGTGCCAAACAATATGCTTCCCAGCTACGCCTATGTTACTAGTTGTACACATTCACTGTTCAGATGTCAATATGTGTCACTGTCAGAAACCTGTACAGATCCATACAAAGAAACCATATTCAGATGTAAGTACTCCATGCAGTGCCTAGAAAGTAACTCTGAACTGCACACACCTTTGGAATTAAATATAGAGGTTAGCATCACGTTAGTTGTCCCTCTAATATGGAATACTGGTTGTCTACTCAATCACTGGCAGCCCACAAAAGCCACAGTTATAAAGTAATGACACACTGGTGATGTCCACATACAAGGCAGGAGAAGGAGAAGGTCCCAGTTATATCTGTGAATCAGGTGCCATAAGCTTCCATATCACACATGCACTCAGTCCAACACCCCCCTCCCAACAGCCACAAGTATTTCATCAGTCATATCCTTGCTGTTGGGAATGACTACAGAATCATCACACTTCTTTTATGGAATACACACAGGATGCAGCATGCTGAAATCGTGTCCCATGCAGGTGTGACCCTAGCCATAAGCAGCACCCTGCACACATCCAGACTGATGCATCACTAAGAACTAGAAGGATTGCCAGTAACACCTCACCCACTTGCCCATGTCACCCCAAGGGAAGCCACTGGCTTGCAGCCTGGTAACATGTGACTGACAAAATGCAGTGGCCTGCATCATTCTCATGTGGTCTACAGGCCTCTGGCAAATGCCCATGGCTTACCCAAAGTGCCATCCTATGCTTCACCCATAGTGCCATCATACGGAATGTCATAGGGTCCTAACTAACAACATAACACATTAAGCAGAAAGCAAATGCAAAGCCATGCTGACAAATGCCAGTAGCATGCTTCTCCATGTCCTAGTGCAAGAATTGTGGGCCAAGACATAAATACTGCTGTGATAAAGGTCACACTATAGAAATACATCTGACACATTGCCATCATACTGTTGGGAAGAGGATAGAGTTACAGGGGGGGGGGGCATTAAAGCATGGATATCATGGAGTGTGTGAAGTTGTTGTTGTTGTTGGGTCTTTCGGCTTCTCCTGGTTAAGGGTCGCCACAGCGGAACTTCGGTCTGCTAATGATTGGTAGTTGATTTTTACATGCCGAGTTACCAGCCCTGACACACAACCTTCAATGAAGGTACTCCCATTCATGCATGTCTCCACGCAGAAGATGCTCTAGCTGAGAATTGAACCGGACAGCGTCTTAGAGCGAGGTGACAATGCTACCTCAGCACCACCACCGCGGCATGGAGTGTGTGAAGTCTGAAACTCAAATGTCTGCTCATACTTCCCCCTGACTGCAAACCCATGAATGCATAACCACAGACCTGCTTGTAAGCCACAATGTGAAGGGAAATTGACCAGATATATGAGTCCTGCCTTTGGATAACCTGTCCAAATCTTTTCAGCTGAGAGATATGCCCACAGCAGGATATGGCCATTCAGTTAAGTTGAGAAATGGACAAGGGGATTCCCAGCCAGCATAGCACCAAGGTGCTGGACCATTTACACAGACCATTACTCAATTGTCTGTAGACACCCCTCCACAATGGCAGGATTGTGCCACAATATCTAGTCTTTGCCCCACAATATTGGACTCTGCTTCATTGCTCTTGTATTTCCCTGGTAAACAACTGCGAGCAAACAATGATATATGAAGTAGTTAATGGCACTCTACATTACACCGTACAACAGTACATATGTCCAATAATCTATGCTAAAACAGAACATGTTACACAGGCAACACAGACAGTAATAGGAAACTTAGTTATACACAGTATCCCCCCATGTTTGGACCAATTGTGTCTCCATATTGGCAACCTATCTACAGATATCCTGCAAAAATAGCTTGCTAAGTGTAGTTGTAGCACACAAAACCTGCTGTAGCACACAAAACCCTGGACTGGAGTGCAACTGTCCCTGGAATGGATTCCCTCAAGAAATATAGAAGGTTATACTGGGCATGCTCCTACACTTAGAGAAATAAAATTCATGTCTGACAGAGAAATAAAGCCCATGTCTGACACTACAGTGAACCAGAAATATCTGTTATCTGCAGATGTCTGTACACACACACCAACATGTAAACTGTTTGGTCTTCACACACACACACACACACACACACACACACACACACACACACACACACACACACACACACACTGGACAGGAAAGCCCACAACCAGCTGTAGGTGACACATATGTGGTAAATCTCTATCTGTGTTGTGTGATATGCACACATACCTAAGGCCAACATACTACAATAATTCAAACATACATACATATACACATGGGGAAGAGAGACACAGACAGTGAGAGAGACTGTACCATTATGAAGCCTTTCCCACCCAGCACACATCCCATAGTCCCACCCTACATTACATGCTGATGTATGTCACCTTAGATGTACCTTTGGACAAGCCTTAGATCTCTAAGCTCAATAGCATGTGCAATAAATGCATAACTTACTAAAGCAAATAAGTAGATAGGTGGGGTTTTGAATCTCAGTCCTGGCAACTGTGTGTGAAGGAATTACTATTTTACTCCATCCCCACCCAGTTCACATCCCATTACCCAATATCAGAACATGTGCTGCAGTCAGTCACTGTACAAATTCCTTTTGTTATCCATCAGCCCTATAGGCTCTGTTGTGTTTGTGATAACTGTGTAATGGTAGAGTACCAATAACTATTTATGTAGCAATCCTAATCACAGTCCTGTCAAATGTAAAGGTGTGTCTGTTTGTGTGTGTGTTTGTAGGTGAATGATTTTGACGCCATTCCCACTCACTACATTTTACATTGCCATCCTTTATCACTGCTACTGATGTCACTCACCTTTAAAGATATCTTTGGATAACACAAAATTATATAAGCTTTGTGGCACATCTGATAAATGTATAATATTCTAGTGCAGTAGACTAATGAGGTAGGAGTTCTAATCTTGCTCCTGGCAAATATAAAAGTGTGTTTGTGTGAAAGTAGTTGTAGAGACATGATTTTGAGGCCATTGGCATACTACATTTCCCTTTCCCCTCCTTTATCACTGCTGCTGATGTCACTCACATTTTAAGATACCTTTGGAGAGCTCTCAAATATGTAAGCTTTGTGCCGTGTCTGATGAATGCTTAATACTTTAGTGCAGTAAACTAGTTAGATAGGAGTTCTAATCTCAGTCGTGGAAAATGTAAAATTGCATTTGTTTGTGTGAAAGTGTCTGTAGTTGTAGAGACATGATTTTTGAGGCCAGTGGCACTTACTACTCTTCCCTTTCCCCTCCTTTATCACTGCTGCTGATGTCACTCACCTTTAAAGATACCTTTGAAGAGCTCTTAAATATGTCAGCTTCATGGCACATCTAATAAATACATAATGCTATAGTGCAATAAACTAGTTAGGTAGGAGGTCTAATCTTGGTCCTGACAAATGTAAAAGTTTGTTGTGTGAAAGTGTCTGTAGTTATAGAGACATGATTTTTAGGCCACTGGCACTTACTACTCTTCCCTTTCCCCTCCTTTATCACTGTTGCTGATGTCACTCACCTTCAAAGATACCTTTGGACAACTTACAAATATGTAAGCTTCATGGCTGATAAATGTGTGCTACTATAGTGCAGTATACTAGTTTGGTAGGAGTTCTAATCTTGGTCTTGGCAAATGTAAAAGTGTGTATGAGAGTGTCTGTAGTTGTAGAGACATGGTTTTGAGGTCATTGACACTTACTACTCTTCTCTTCCCCCTCTTTTATCACTGCTGTTGATGTCACTCACCTTTAAAGATACCTTTGGACAGCTTCCCAAGTATATAAGAGTTGTGGTGCGTCTGATAAATGTGTAGAACTGTAACACTGTCAGCTAGTTAGGTAGGGGGTTGAATTTTATTCCTGTCAAGTGTGTGTGTGTCATTAGCATTGTGATCCATATCCATTAGGGGGTTGGTTTTGCTAGACTTTTATGTGGACCCCCCAGCAAACTACCAAATGTCCACTGTACAGGGCCCACTTTTGTGGTAGCTGTGGACACTCTTCAGTCTTATAATCTGTTTGTCATGTGATATTACTATAGAATAATATGGGGTCCAAAACAAGATATGTGACCTTTGTAGTCCTGTGATACAATTCCACACTCAGGAATCATAGGCAAACACACCCATCTATTAATTAATCCCTATGTCACTAAGTGGTCTGCAAACTGGCTCACAGATGGAACTCACAATGTGAAAGCAGTGGACTCCATGTCAGACTACAAAACAGTCATGAATGGTGTCAGACTGCCAAACAGTCATGTGTGGAGTACCACAGGTTCTTGTCCTGTGTCCAGTCGTGTGTTGTGTGTGGTTCTGATATCCAGCCCAACAGGAATGAACTGTGGTTAACAATGTTTACAGACAATTGCTAATTGGGGGCTCTGTTTACATCCCCAGATTATGTTAACATCCTGCATAAAGCGACCACTGACACCTCCAACTGTTGTCAGAACACTGACCTTAGTCTCTATGTCAAGAAATGTATCCCAATCCCGTGTTGAATCAATGTGTTGTCCACAAATGACTACATCGGTGGTAGTTCAATGGAGACAGATGTCTTTATAGGAGGTCTGTGAACACAGCTTGACAGCAACCTCTCTTCTGACCACCACACTACCACTGTGGACAGAAGGTCCTTCCATGTGGCACATTGCATAACTAAGGGTGTGTCATCCAGGAATTAAGAGGTCAATATCTCCCAATACTCCCCGCTCATTAGGCCAATCAGCAGGTCCAATGGCCCATTTGCCATGTAACTCAGTAGACACCTTCAACAACTAGGTAGGCTGCAAGTGTACCTGACATGTATGACCCTTGGCATGAAACAACTGTCTGATATGGATAGAGGCCAAAACCTCCAAGTGTTCCAGATCACATCTTGGCTACTTACAGGCAATCCCTGTTTGGCTGACAATGCCATTTCTGCCTAGCTGTGTTACAAATGCCACAGCTAGGAAACCCCAATCTATATGCACCACATGCCATGGATACCTCAACCACATTACCACATTCAAAAGAACATGCTTGGGGACAGGTCCATAACCCAGACACTGGCCACGTTATGCGATATATGTTGCATACATGTCAATCAAAGCACCTCACTGGGCCTCTTCAAGAGAAATTCAGATGAGTGGATGGTGAATATAACTGTCATCCTGGGGATCACTCAAGTGGCAGTAGTTGATAGATGGCATGGTGACAAATGGCAGGTGCCATAATACCAGTGTACTCACATGACCTAGTCTTCTCATATCTCCATGGACATTAGTCTGGTACACACCCAGGGACACCTGCACCAATGGACCTCGGTACTGACAAATGTGTCTGTGCACATTATTGAGTCTAACAGTGTTTGTGAGTTGTAAACTTGTAGTTGAAAATACTTTGAGGACCTTCTCACCCACTACATCCCCATTGCTATACCTAGAAAGGGCTGCTGCTGTACTGCACTGTAAAGGTACCTTGTAACAGCCTTCACCCTATGAACTACCTTGAGCTTGCAGTACCAGCATAACACTGTTCTACCAGTGAGTAGACAGGTGTGATTTACCCTCTGAGTCCTGGCAAATGTGAGTATGTGTGTGTGTGTGTGTGTGTGTGTGTGTGTGTGTGTGTGTGTGTGTGTGTGTGTGTGTATGTGTGTGTATGTGTTTGCAAGTGTGTGTGAGTGTGCATATTTGTAAAAGACAGCATTCTGAGGCCTCATTCTCCAAAATACACTGCACATTGCCATACATTACAAGGGATGGTGATGTTGCTCATCTTAGGACAGCCATGAAACAATCTTCACTCTACTAGCTCTGTGGCACATGCAATAAATGCATATCAGTGTAATAGCAATAATTAGATAGGCAGGCAAAGGTCTGAATCTCATTCCTGGTGATTGTGGGTTTGTCATAGCATTATCATGGGTGTGAGTGAGTACTATATCCAATGTGGGTGGGGTGCTGGGTGTAATATTTTTACACCATGGTACCCCCAATACATTTCCCAAGGTCCACTGTATCAGGACCGCTGTCATCATTGACCATACAGATAAGTGATGACACTCTTCAGCCCAATAAGGCATGTGCTGTGTGCCAAAACTCTGTAACATTATGGACTGAATGACGAGATAGATAGAGCTGCTAACCACAGGTGTGGCAAATGTGTGTATGGCTGTATCTGTGTTGGGCATTGTGTATATTTCTGTAGCTGATAGTATTTCCTGGCCATTCTCGCCGAGGACATCTCCCATTGCCATACTGTGCAAGGCCAGTGGATGTTGTTCACCTTAGAGGAACTGTGGAGCACACTTCACCCTATTTTTTCCATGGCATGTGCAATAAATGCAGACCACTTTAATAGCAAGACTGAGGTAGGTAGTAGTTCTAATCTCAGTCATGCCAAGTGTGTATGTTTGTGTTTGTGAGATCAGTATTCTGACTGTGTGTGTTTGAGTGACAAATGTGGTCATGGTTTACAGTTTTACACCATTGTACTCCCAGCACATGTGCTGTCCTACGTCCACGTGGCTGATGCCTAACTCCAGCCACATGCTGTGGCACAGACATCCCACAGTCGAGGATTCCCACCATCTTACCCAACCGTCTCTCTATGATCTCAGCATAATAAAGGTGGGCATCTCCAAGATCAAGGATGTTGTCACACATAGCATGAAGAGTTGCATTTGTAACCCTGAATATATGTCCAGTGTTAGATATGACACATGCCTGTGCCTCCATGACAGTTCAAAACATGCGTCTGGTGACACCTGCTGTGGCACTTGTGGCAGGGCCATAATGGGCAGCAGTCCACCTATGAGCACACCTGTCCATCCACATGTGTGGAATGTGCCAGTTCTCTGGCTATGAAAGGTGCATATGCACTATATAGTTATCTTAGATTTACACGACAAACATGTGTATCATACTTATATTCACAGGCATCATATGGATATGTACAATATCCCTATAACTGGCCTAGCAATGGCACAGTCAGTAGTGTTTGACAGACACTCCAGTGTTTGTCATATGTGAGCTGTCCTTTCCTGGGGTGAGTTAGGGTCCTCAGCTGTGTACTGTCACAACAGAGAGAGGCAGATGCTATGGCCATATGTGCTGTTTAGCAGGACATCACTACAGCAAGTCTTGCTCAGACATAAATCTTTCAAAAGCCTATATCCCATTATAGGAAAACACATACTACATTCACTTATATGCTGACTTGTTTCACATACCTTTTTTATTATTTCACACTGCACTGGGTTGTATCAGAAGGTTGCTCCATGTCTTTTTGTTTCTCATTGAGTACTTAATGTGGGCGTTGTCCCTTTGCCTAGCAGGTGGGAATAACTCTTTCAACAAGACCAATGGAGACAGGCCAATTAAATGGTGGAGAAGGTTACAGACTTAGGGACTGAATGTGAGTATTGCTGTTATATGATGTGAATACTGCTAGTTTTATGGGCTTTGTGTGTACATGCTACTTCTGTATGGATTTCAGTCTGACAAAGTTATGTGTCTGCATAGCTCTGAACTGTAGGCCTATCCACATAATGACCAGAGGTTTGCCTGTTATGTTTGGTGAGTTACCCAGACAGGTGCTGTCCTTGGCAAATCAGTGGCATACTCTGGTCATTGCTGCCAGTAAATGTCAACATCCATTTGTGTTTCTTACTTCATATCCCTCAGAATAGAGATGTTGCAACCAACCCTGCAACACCAGCAACTTTCTCAATGTATAACAGCAATATTTCAAATATGGCCCTGTGTTTGGACCTCTGTCCTCCACTTATATGACAGGCTTTGTCCAGTTGTCATGCAATAGAAGGTTTTTATTATGATCACACTGCACAGTTGAAGGCTGATAATCACATCACCACAGTGGTCAGGAAATCCTTCTATGTGGCTCACTTCATCACAAAAGGTTTCTCATCCAGAAAAAAAGAGGTCATTGTTCCCCTCTACTTATCACTCATTAGACACATTATAGAGTACAACGCCCCTTTTGGTATGTACCTCACAAGACATCTACAACAACTGGAAAGGCCACAGAAATACCTCACAAAGAGGATTACTGGCCTCAAACAGATGCCCTATGCAGACCGTCTCAAAAAACTCTAGCTTTACTCCGTCGCATATCGCCTACTCAGAGGCGATCTCTGCCTAACATACAAAGGTATGTCAAACCTAGAGCTGCTGGACATGCTCCACTTAAAGAAATCCCAATCCCTCTGAGCTACATGCTCTAAGGGACCTAAACCTTGTCACCACAATAAACAGAACATGCTGGAGGGATAGATTCCTGTGAGACTTCCCATACTCTGGAACAGACTACCTATCCACGTTAAACAGAGCTCCTCATTAACACTCTTCAAGGAAAATCTTGATGATTGGATGGGAAATAGGAAATTTACCCCATGGAATCACTTCTGTGGCTCTGCTCGACAGGAGCACAGGAAAATAATTTTCTTAGGTGGTGAAAGCTAGGGTACATCTTTGGCTAGGCTTATATAGGCCCTAGGGCCAATAGCCCAGTACCTACCTATGAACCTATGATAGGTATAGTCTATCATTATTTAGTGCTGACATTCATGCTATCATCCCAGTGATGTTGTGGAATAAGATACATTAAGTGAGATAAGTGCCATACATATGAGTGCAAAGGCTGGACAGCATGTAGAACCCTGTACAGTCAAGAGGTGGGTCTATGGAATAGTAGGACATGCCTTAGAATCAGTCTGTTAGAACATGTGTGAGATATTAGTTATTACAAGGACAAACGTTCCATAGCTGTTATTTTTCATACATTTCACCATGGAGACTAATGGGCTACAATGTACTTTTCTGGATAAGGTCTGTTTCCCAGTTTGATTGAACACTTATAACCATTGTTATGTGAAGAATTAATTTCCATTGTATCATTTGATACTGTATCCCCTAGGAGGTTAACTGAGGACTGTAATTGGAGGCTGTTTAAGAACATACATAATTAAGTGTCAATTGCTTCCTGTATTTAAGGCAAATATGTTTTGTAATGTTGTAATACTTGATGGCAAAACACATTAAAACATTTGTGTGTATTGATGGTTGGTTGTCTGTTGTATTACTATCTTCAGTCATTTTAGTCATATTGCTAAGAGGTCAGTGTATGCCTGGCCATTGTGTATGGCTTAGCCTGAATTTGTAGCAGTGTACTGTGTACTTATTAGTTGCACTGTGTAGGGGGTGCAGTAGATGTCAGTGGCATGGATCCATTTGTATCATTACCAATGTCTTTGTATGTCCATAGACTGGTCCCCCAACTTCATCTGGCATTGTCCAGAACTGTACTAAGGTGCTCTTGGCTCTGACAGTGCTGCAAGTTATTGACAACTAAATCATTACTGATTCCACAGTCTTCCTTCTGTATGATAAACCAACTGTACTGCATGCTATGGTTGAAAATATCATAAAGCAGTACAGCTTAGATGACTTAATGGTTATATACTTTGACTATTGTGTACAGGTTCCTGGGTTCAAGACCTGCAAAAGCTATATATTTTGTTGCATGCCAGGTGTATATTATTTCCTTTACATAACATGCTTATATGTGCTATCATTACAGTAGCAAGGGGTGTGAGTATACTGTATGGGACACATGTATACATGGGTGGTTTCTCATGTGATATCCACTCACACATCCATTGTACACCAGCTACACTACCATGGAAACAAATATAACATACCAGACATCTGACTATTAAAATAGTACTAATTAGTTACCTTTCCTGTAACTAGTTTAGTCCAGACACAGATTTGCTGTATCTAGGACTGTATGTTAGCTTCTGAGTGTTGCCCAAGTCTGCCCCTCAATTTATCACTTAGATACGCTAGTTATCTCCTCTCCTGCACTTTCAATAGTTTATTACTATAGCACTTTACCAGACGTCTTATAGCAAGTATTTTATCAAACAAAAGTGCTAACAGCATTAAGCATTCTACAAGGAAACAGTTCCAGTAATTATTATTAATGGCCACCCCTCCAGGCATGTTTACAGGGAAGTTCCCTGTGCTTTCACCTATTAACCTGCTGAACTTGGCCATCCTGAGGCAAAGTAGCAACTACCTCATGTATACTGACAACCCTCACCTCTTACCTCTCTGCACTCAGACTTGCAAGTGATGCACTTATATATTCAAATTGGAAGTCACACACTCTCCAGCCAAGACCAGAATAATTGGTCAAGAGGAGACAGTCAACACTTGCACCACACTACATGGAACACATAGCCCTTAAAAACACATACCAGCACTGCCTTCATATAAAAACACAAACCACACACCCACCTTTGTGGAGGGTCTCAATAAAAAGCTGCACAAACAGCAGAGACCTCCAGGGCAGACATGCACTCCACCACCACCACACAACACTAATCATAAGACACATATTTCTCCTAAACAGTGTGCCAGTCAACCAAAGTGCCTAAGGCAAAACAGCACGGCCAAAACACTAGGCATAGTTGACTTGATAGTGAGGAACAGTGATGTCCCACTCACTAAGTTGAAAAAGGAGAAAGTGACAGTCAGCCACTTGTCAGTCACCAGGATCTGCCACATACACACTGAGGCCCCTGAACAACAGGTAAACATATGACTCTGTCATTGTACATGTGGGTATGAATAACCTGAGACATACCTCTCTGCACTATATGGAAACAGACATGGAGGAGCTCTCCAACTATATAGCCCAGATGGGTATGACCCTAGCCCTGAGCAGCATCCTACCAAGACCCAGAATGATACCACAGTGCAAGCTGAAAATGATTGATTTCAACAATTGGTTACTTTTCTGGTATCATTGTAAGGGGATCCACTATCTGTGTGCCTGGGATGACATGGTTGACAGATCGTGATCCTTTGCCAGGGATGGCCTGCATTTGTCACCCATGGGCTTCCAGATACTGGCCAAGGCCCTTGTTACCCCTATAATGGCATTTTTTAGGCAGTGTTCCAAAGTCCACATTATCACTGTAACCGCTACAAACAGATGTAATCTGAGAATCATGTTGCTCAACACTACAGGTCTACATTTCAAAATCCACTTGCTCAAAGCACTCCTTAAACTGGAGAGCATCAACATTTGTGCTGTAATAGAGAACTGGTTCAAGGCAGCAGGAAGCACACCTGCACTACCAGGCTATCATTCCACACCTGTTTGGCCCAGAACTTGGACCGAAGCTGCAAAGGTGGTGGTGTTTCAATATTCATAATGGATGCATACACCTACGGACTGTTAGCACAACATAATGCATCTGAGATACTTTAAGACAGCAATACAGGTCATAGCCTGCTGTAGGTCCACAAACATGACCCAAGACTCACACCCCCATTCCTAAGCACCATGGGGAATATTAGGTTCCAACCCAACACTCTCATACTGGCCGAACTCAACTAGCCCACCATTAACTGAAAAAACTACTCATGTACCAATATACTTGTCCAATGCTTTCTGGAATTCATTAATTCCAATATCCTGGACATGCTCATTCTTACTCCCACTACAGGTAACCACATGTCATTACTAACATGGGTGAATGTTGCTCTACAATAGTCAACTCCTCCCTGGTTAAATACTAACACAAACTAATCACCTTGGGAATCCACACCCCTTCCACCACCCCACAAAGATAACCACCATAAAATCTTCTCCAAAGCTAACTTTGGGCACCTACAAACAGAAGGAGCTAACTGCATGGCACCCATGCAGATGGAGACTAGTTCCATGACCACAGAATCTTACACCAATACACTGTATGAGCATATACTCAAATGCATAGATCTCACCATACGCAATAAAACCAAGATGCTCTCTTCAGAGAAAAGGAAGCCAATCTGGTGGTCCCTTGCCATAAACAAACTCTACAACAGAAGGAGGAAATTGATGCGGAATAAGGTGAAGAGTCCCAAGACTGGAAATACTCCCTTATCAGCCTCAACCAAAGGTTGAGAGCTCTCATTAAATCCTGTAAAGGTAGCTATGAAAACATGATTGCAGCAGATAGTGAAGACAGCCACAACGCCTTCAATTGTTATGCATAGAATCTCCACAGCACAGTAGCACAACCCTCAGATTATGTATGCTTGTATCTGTTAAGGTGTTTTTTTCTTTTGGCTTCCAGACATTAACTATGATATGCACTAAGGTGATATTTCTGTCAATATATGTTAGCAGGAACAGTGTTACTACAACAACCTTCTCAGCTGCTCTACTCACATCATTTGGATTTGTCTCTGTTGTCATGTCTTTGTCTCCCCCACTTTGTCTGGCTTGTTCCAGATTCATTGCACTAAAGAGTTGTGAGCATACCTTTCCACTGCCAGACTGTTTGAAGACTGTCCAGGTGTTTGGCCCATACTTTGTTTCTGTTACACAGTTTATTTGCATTTCTCTGGGTAACACTGTTATGATGCAAGGATTTATGTCAGTGAAGACTGACATACATGTCAATTCCCATCCCCATATCATTCCAACAGTTCTGCTGACACAGTCCCTGTTGCTGTACAACTGTTCAGTTATGACAGTAACATTCTGATTATGTCCATATATGGCCCATTCCCCATCCTTTGTACAGCCTTTGTTCATTAGTCTTGCACTAGGAGGTTGATATGTATGATTCTGAGGTATGTCTGTACTGCATGTTATATGACTGTATACAAATATATAAAGAGGGCTAATGAGCTCTGTTTCACATAAATGGGTAGTTTATTTCAGAGTATGGGAAGTGTTATAGACAGTAATCTATCCCTCCAGCATGTTCTGTCTATTGTGGTGACAAGGTTTAGCTCCCTGGAGCATGTGTTTTGGAGGGACTGTGATTTCTTCAAGTGTAGCATATCCAACAGCTCTGGGTTTGACATGGCTTTGTATGTTAGGCAGAAACTGGCTCTGAGTAGACGATATGTAATGTATTAAAGCTGGTGTCTTTTGAGACAGTTTGTGTAGGGCATCTGTTTGAGGCTGATGATCCTCTTTGTGAAGTAATTCTGCGGACTTTCCAGTTGTAGATGTCTTGTAAGGTACATACAAAACAGGCTGTTGTACTATATAATAAGTCTAATGTGGGATGAGTAGAGAGGAACAATGATCTCCTTTTTTCTGGATGAGACACCTGTTGTGTTGTGATGTGCCACATAGAAGGATTTCCAGAGTACTGTGGCAATGTGGTTATCAAAGGACAGACTACTATCCACCTGTGTACCTAGGTCTCTTATCACACTTTGTGTTGTGTACTAGCAGCTATGTGGTAGTTCATGGGCGCAGAGATGACAATGCATTATTCGGTATTGAGTTTAAAGCCTTGGCTTTGACACCAGGCACCTGTCTCAGTGAGGCCCTTTTGTAGACTGTCCACATGTTTACAGGACTCAATAATGACTCTCAGTTTGCAGTCATCTGCGAACTTTGTTAGCCATAGACCCACTGTGTTAGTCTGAACTTCAGCAAAGTAGATACCAAACAGGAGAGGACCAAGGACTAAACCCTGTTGTACTTCACTTGTCACTGGTCAGGAGTCAGATTTGGAGTCTGCTACTTTCACAGTGTGGGTTCTGTCTGTAAGCCAGTTGGCAACCCATCTCATGACATATGTATTTATGCCTGGTTTAGTGAGTTTATCTGTAATTTCAGAGTGGGGGGTGCTGTTGAAGACCTTGACAAGGTCTAGGTAGGCTGTGTGAACCACCTTGGGTTTGTCCTCGGCTCTAGTGACTGCTTCAAAGAAGTCAGTCAGGTTTAGGTGACATGATGTACCTTTCACAAACCCAAACTGGGTGGGGTCCACAGTTTGGAGGTTACCTATGTCATTGATTATATGTTCCATGATGATATGCTCCATGGCTTTGCAGATCAGGCTTCTCAGGCTGATGGGGCAGTGGTTTCCAGCATCTGTGGTGGCTCCCCCCTTGTGGAGTGGGATAACCATTGCTGTGTGGCATTCAGTAGGCACAAAGCCTGAATTGAAGATATGACTGAACAGGGTACTTAGGTGGGGTGCCAGTTCGTTCTGTAATTTGTGCTGAACACAGCCTGGGATGTTGTCTGGTCCCATGGATGCTGTATTCTTGGCTTTGGAAAGTGTGTTTTTTACCTGTGCAGCCATGATTACAGGGGCTTTACATTTGTCCAGCATTAGGATGGACCCTTTAGTTGGTGAGAGGGTGGTAAAGTTAGCACTGAACCTTTCTGCCAGGATGTTGGCAATATCAGTTGGTTCTTTATATTTACTGCCATTGTGCTGTAACTCAGAGCAGATCTGACAGTTGCCATTGAGATTCTTGACATAGTTATAGACTGCTTTGTGACTGTCTTTAGAATAAGTTTCAGTTTTGTTTTTGTAACTAGCTTTGGTGGATTTTATATGGCATGATCCATGCACTTGTGTATGTGTTCATACAGTGCATTGTTGTAATGTTCAGCAGTTGTACTTCTATTTTCCATCTGCATGGGTGTTATGAAGTTAGCCACTTCTGTCTTAAGAAGCATGAAGATGTCTTTGGAGAAGTTCTTTATGGTGGTTTCATTAATGGGGTTGTGGGAGGTATATATATATATATATATATATATATATATATATATATATATATATATATATATATATATATATATATGTATATATAGATCTAGGGCGTATGCTCATTTGAGCAAATGTCTGAATCCATAATAACCGAACACACTTTAACAAAAGCACTTTTATCGAAAAAGCGCTTTCGTTAAAGCATGTTACAAAAAATAAATAAATAAAACACTACATTTACATTTTACCAGGGGGGCTTCGCCCTCATGCACCTCCCATGTGGGGGGCTATTCTCCCCACACCCCGCCTACTTTAATATTCTCTCTCCGAGACCACACTACAGTGGGGAAAAGGGAAATTTCCCTTATCCACACAGTAGTACAGCCTTGGCAACAGCCATTCTTATGCGAAAGTGCTTCTTCGGTGAAAAGCACTTTCACGTAAGTATGCCCAGCCATTTGGGTTTCAGTCATTTGCTCATTCGAGCAAATGTCCTAGATCCATATATATATATATATATATATATATATATATATATATATATATATATATATATATATATATATATATATATATATATATATATATATATATATATGGTTTACTATCAATATATCTGCGTAGCATTGCATGCCTATGAACTATTCGAACTACAGATGTTCGAATAGTTCATATGTGTGCCAGCTACGAAATTGAACGTTATATTTGTGAATGCACTGTGCATTCACAAATATAATGTTCAGTTATGCACAGGGATCGCACTACAGTTCGGTACGGGAACTACATCCCTTTCCTCACTGTAGTGCAATCTCGGAGTTATAATATATAGTTAGGGGTGTGTGGTGGGCAAGCCCCCCTGCATAAATGGGATGTTAGGTTCGCTGGTTAGGGAGTTACAGGAAGGGTGGGATTGCTGTTAAGTGCTGAAAATATCGTGATCGACATTTTTGGCATTAACAGCTAATTTACAACATTAGGGATGTTCAGTAATGTCTACTTTTGGTGAAACACTTCACTAATAAGTACCGTTTTTTTTTTTTACTTTCGAGATTATGATAGTAAACCTATATATATATATATATATATATATATATATATATATATATATATATATGTTCATAGGTATGTGCTAGGCTAATGGGCCTAGATCCTTTACAAGCCTAGCCCATAGGATTACCCTGGCATCATGCCACCCGACTGTAGTTCCTAGTGTCTCTGTCAAGTAGAGCCACTGGAGTGATCCTCAGGGTGAATTTTCTATTTCACATCCACTCATCAAGATTTCTCTTGAAGATGGCCAGTGAAGTACTCTGCTTGACATGTATGGGAAGTCTATTCCATAGTATGGGGAGTCTTTGGGTTATAAACCTATCCCTGCAGCATGTTCTGTTGATTGTGGCACTGAGGTTGAGGTGTCTGGAGTGTGTGGTGCAGAGGGAGTGGGATTTCCTTAGATGTAGCATTTCTAAAGAGCTGGGTCCCACATGGCTTTGTAAGTCAGGCAGAGATCACCTCTAAATAGGCGATATGAGGCAGAGAATAGTGGAGTTTTTTGAGTCTGTCCATATAGGATAAGTGTTTAAGGCCTGGGATCCTCTTTGTGAGGTACTTTTGCAGCCTCTCCAGTTGTTGCAGGTGTGTAGTGAGGTACATGCCAAATGGGGCATTGTACTCGATGATTGGCCTAATGAAGGAAGAGTAGAGAGAGACAATGACCTCTTTCTTCCTGGATGCAAAACCCTTAGTAATGAGATGTGCTACATAGAAGGACTTTCTGACCACAGTGGCAATGTGATGGTCAAAACAGAAGTTGCTGTTGACCCATGTTCCAAGATCTCTTATAACACCTTCTGTGTTCTGTGGACTACCATCAATGTGGTCATTCAAGGAAACTGGCTTCTTTCCAAGGGGAATGACAACACATTTTCTGGCACTGAGCTTAAGGCCATGGTTCTGACACCAGTCATTGGTCTCATTGAAGTCTTTCTGTAGGATGTCAATATCACTTAGGAAGTTAATAATAGCTACCAACTTGCAATCATCTGCAAACTTTGTCAGCCACAGTCCCTTCATGTTGGCCTCGACTTCAGAGAAGTAGATACCAAACAGGAGAGGACCCAGGACCGAACCCTGTGGGACTCCACTCATGACTGGTCGTCAGTCTGACTTGAAGTCAGCTACTTTCACACTATAGATTCTATCTGTGAACCAGTTTGCAACCCACCTAGTGATATAGGGGTTGATGCCTAGCTTAGTGAGTTTGTCTATGATTCCTGAGTGTGGACTGGTATCAAAGGCCTTGGCCAAATCAAAGTAGGTTGTATGAACCACCTTTCCTTCATCCACAGCTCTGGTGACTGACTCAAAGAAGTCGACCAAGGTGAAAAGGCATGATCTACCACTCACAAAACCAAACTGTGTAGGACCAGGGTTTAGAGATTCCCTATATGCTTGTTTATTAGGTCCATGATGATGCATTCCATAGCTTTGCACATCAGACTTGTCAGGCCGATAGTTTCCGGGGTCTGTAGTTGCGCTTCCTTTGTGGAGAGGGATGATTGTAACAGTGTGCCATTCGGTAGGGGCAAAGACTGAAGTGAGGCTGTGATTGAACAGGGCACAGAGGTGAGGCACCAGGTCACTCTGTAGTTCATGTACAACACAGCCAGGGATATTGTCAGGTCCCATAGAAGCTGTATTCTTGGCCATGGACAGTGCCGATTTAACCTGTGCAGCAGTTATACTCTGTGCCTGGCAGTCTACTGGCATTGTGATTGTTCCTTTGGGGGGATAAAGGTGGCACTGAATCTGTCAACCAGTATATTAACAATATCTGTTGGCTCAGTATAGGAGGTACCATTGTGCAATAGCTCAGAGCAAATCTGGGTATTGCCATGGAGATTCTTTACATAATTATAGAAGGCCTTGTGGTTGTCTTTACTATCTGCTGCAATTCTGTTTTCATAGCTAGCTTTAGAGGATTTGAAGAGGGATCTCAATATTTTGTTGAGGCTGATAAGGGTGTTTTCCCAGTCTTGGGACTTCACCTTATTCTGCATCAGTTTCCTCCTTCTGTTGTAGAGTTTGTTTATGACAGGGGACCACCAGATTGGCTTCATTTTTTTGGAGGAGAGCATCTTGGTTCTATTGGGCATGGTGAGATCCATGCATTTGTGTACGTGTTTGTACAATGAATTGGTGTATGATTCAGCAGTCATGCAACTATTCTCCGTTTGCATGGGTGTCGTGAAGTTAGCCACCTCAGTGTTTAGAAGCCCAAAGTTAGCTTTGAAGAAGTTTTGCATGGTGGTTACCTTTGTGGGGGTAGTGGGAGGGATGTGGATTTCCAAGGGGATTAGTTTGTGGTCAGATCGAACCAGGGAGGAGTTGACTACTGGTGTAGAACAACAGTCGCCCATGTTAGTAATGACAAGGTCAAGGATGTTGCTACCTCTAGTGGGGGTAAGAATAAGCTGGTCCAGGACATTGGAATTTATGAATTCCATGAAGTGTTCATAGGTTCATAGGTTCAGAGGTAGATACTAGGCTATCTGCCCTAAGGCATCTATAAGCCTAGCCAGAGTGTATTTGGCTTCCGCCACTCTATTAGATTAGCCTACTGTGCCTCTGTAAAGTAGGTCACAGAAGGTACCCTTTTAAGATTAGTTTACTGTGCCTCTGTCTAGCAGGGACACAGAAGAGATCCCAGGGGTGAATTTGCGATTTCCCATCCACGCGTCCAGATTTTGCTTGAAGAGGGTCAGCGAGGGGCTATGTCTAACATGAATTGGGATTCTATTCCAGAGTGATGGGAGCCTCTGGGAAATGAATCTGTCCCTCCAGCATGTCCTATTTATTTTTGTGCCGAGGTTTAGGTCCCTGGAGCATGTAGCTCTAAGGGACTTGGATTGTTTGAGGTGGAGCATGTCCATTAATTCTGGGTTTGACATGGCTTTGTACGTCAGGCATAGATGGCCTCTGAGTAGGCGGTAAGCAACTGAGTAGAGCTGGAGTTTCTTTAGTCAAGCTGCATAGGACATCTGTTTGTAGCCCATGATCCTCTTGGTGAGGTACTTTTGGGGTCTCTCTAGTTGCTGCAGGTGTCAGGTAAGGTACATCCCAAAAGGGGCATTGTATTCAATTATGAGCCTGATGAGTGACTAGCAGAGGGGCACAATGACCTCTCTTGATCTAGATGCGAACCCTTTCGTGATAAGGTGGGCTATATAGAAGGTCTTTCTAACCACTTTGGCAATGTGATTATCAAAGGAGAGATTACTATCTACGTTGGTCCCAAAATCTCTAATTACTTCTTCCGTACTTAATGGATTACCAACTATGTGGTAATTTGTGGGCATCTTGTTTTCCCCAAAGGGGATGACTATGCACTTTTTAGTATTTAGCTTGAGGCCGTGGCTCTGGCACCAAGCATCCGTCTCTGTGAGACCCTTTTGGAGGATGCTTGTGTCAGCTGGAGATTCGATTATGGCCCCCAGTTTGCAGTCATCTGTGAACTTTGTCAGCCATAATCCCCCGTGTTAGCCTGAACCTCAGAGAAATATATACCGA
>NC_056728.1:837421137-837463637 GCF_019279795.1 Protopterus annectens | reverse complement strand
TTTCCACCATTTGATCCTTGGTGCTGCCCTGACACTCCTCCTCCTCTTCTTCTTGATCACCAACATCATCCTACAAACCACCATCCTATGCTGCCTAACAACACTTTCTCCGGTAACCACTTTACAGTCTCCAATCTCCTTCAAACTGGCCCTCCTACATAAGATATAATCCACCTGTGTGCATCTTCCTCCACTCTTGTATGTCACCCTATGCTCCTCCCTCTTGTTAAAATATGTATTCACCACAGCCATGTCCATCCTTTTCGCAAAATCCACTACCATTTGACCTTCTGCATTCCTTTGTTTAACACCATACCTACCCATCACTTCCTCATCCCCTCTGTTCACTTCACCAACATGCCCATTAAAATCTGCTCCAATCACCACTCTCTCACCCTTGGGTACAGTCATCACCACTTCATCCAATTCACTCCAAAATTTTTCTTTCTCATCCATTGCACACCCAACTTGTGGAGCATATGCACTAACAACATTCATCATTACACCATCAATTTCCAGCTTCATAAACATCACTCTATCTGACACTCTTTCCACCTTTAAAACACTCTTAGCATACTGTTCCTTCAGAATAACTCCTATGCCATTTCTCCTCCCATCCACACCATGATAAAACAATTTGAACCCACCTCCGATACACCTAGCCTTACTCCCCTTCCATCTGGTCTCTTGCACACACAATATACCAACCTTCCTTCTGTCCATCATATCAGCTAGCTCTCTCCCTATACCAGTCATACTGCCAACATTCAAAGTTCCGACCCTCACTACCTCAGTCCTAGCCTTTCTCCTCACTTCCTGCCTTCGGCCATGTCTTCTGCCTCTCCTCCTCCTTCAGCTATATATATATATATATATATATATATATATATATATATATATATATATGTGTGTGTGTGTATATAACATAACTATATCACATTATGAGATAGATAGGTATAGATATATATGTATATGTTTATATATAGATATGTATATATATATATATATATATATATATATATATATATATATATATATATATATATATATATATATATGTCTGTATACAACACATGAATGTTTCCAAAGAGCTTTATCACTATTGTTGTATGTCTCCATTGCATGATATGTTTGAAAAAGCAAGAGCAATTCATTCAGCTCAGATGTTGCAGTGGTATGTTCTCTGACTGTAGTGTACAGGATCCTGGTTTCAAGACTTGGCACTGAAATTTTTGTCCATTAATGTTAAATAACCGGACTGCATGATATGTTGGGAAAAACAACATAGACCTTTGCAGCTTGAATGGCTTAGTGGTTAAGTGCTTTGACTATGGTGTATGTGCTCCTGGATTGAAGAGTTGGGACTGACAGTTTTATTTCTATTAATGTTAAATAACTGGACTGCATGATATGTTGGGAAAAACATCATAATGTTCTATAGCACGCATGGCTTACTGATTAATTGCTTTGACTATTGTGTATGGGCTCCTGGGACTGACATTTATTTTCCATTAATGTTTAATAACCAGAGTGCATGATATGTTAGGAAAAATATAATAATATTCTACATCTCAAATGGTTAGTAATTAATCATTTTTGACTTTGGTGAATTTGGTCCTGTGTTTAAGACCTGCAAGGGCTGTTTATTTTGTTGTTACACTTTAAACTTTATTACAGATGGAGAATAAAATGAAAAAAAAAAAAACATGTGTTTTGACTATTTTACTAGGGGTATGGACATTTCTTTCTGCACCATTATCTGTGTGGGGACTGTGTGAACATTGATAACATGACAGGGGCTTTACATTACCTTGTACTTGCACACATTCTGGGGAAAGCATATAATGATGGGGGAACAAATAGGGACAGATGTTAAATATTGCTCTTACATACTAGGGAATGTATCGTGTGTGATTTACTGTTTTACTTTTTCTTTTATTTATCCATGGACACTAACAGTAGTGTCTGTGGACACACACTCTCGCTCCTGTTGACTTCCATGCAGGGGGCATGTATATTGTGAGAGCTTCGCTCTCAGACACACCCCCTCCACTCATACACAGATCCACGTCCATGCAAGAGATGAGCAGCACACCTTCATTAATATTCAAGGCATGCTACCGCCCTACATGGACACAAACCACTCCATGTCAGAATAATGCTATTCTGACAGGAGCTTCATGAATCTGGAGGATAGAGTTCTGTCAGTCATGCCATCCCAAGCAGAGAAATACTGGATCCCCTGAGAATGACACAAAAAGTACAGTTTTGTACCTACCATAAATGTAGATGTACCAAAGTATTAGGCTGTGGCCAGATCTGACATCAGAGCCGCCAGGGTATAAAAAGCATGAAAAGAAAGGCCACAGCCAAAACAGAATACCTCCAAAAACAGGCCCAACAACAACCATCACACAAACGATATAACCATGCCAAACTACAGTGGGGAAGGACAACTACATTTATGGTAGGTACAAAACTGTACTATGTTCTTCATCTCACATTGCTGCAGTCCTTACTTATGGGTAGAATCCCAAAGCAACGGGAAAGGGAGGATGGCAAAATCATAAAGCATTAGGGGCTGCTAAAATGCCCTGTAATATTGCAGTGGCAAATCCAGCCCTAGACTTAGAATAAAGAGGAAGGTGGTAATGCTTAGAAAAAGTATGTACTGAACTCCAAGTAGCTGCTTCAAAATATCTTTTGTAGCTACCCCTTAGAAAGGCAGTAGAGGTGGCAGTAGCTCTAGTGGAATGAGGTGTGATTCCAGCGAATCTCCTTGCCATGATGGGAATAACAGAAAGAAATACAAAACCCAATCCACTTAGAAATAGTTTGTTTTGAAACAGGTTTAAACCCAAAGCAAAAGAAACAAACAACTGCTGAGACTGTCTGAACTCCTTGGTTCTGCTCAAATAATAACGTAACTGCCTGTGAATATCCAAAGTATGCAAAATCTTCTCCCCTTTATTTTGGGGGTTTGCATAAAAAGTAGGCAAATGAATAGTTTGGTTTAATGCCACACTAGAAACCACTTTAGGCCTAAAGGAAGGATTAGTACGCAAAGATACCCTATCCTTATGAAAAATCAGGAAAGGCTCCACTGCCATAAGGGCCTGTAATTCAGAAACCCTTCTTGCAGAAGTAATGGCCAACAAAAAGGCAGTTTTCCAAGACAAATACTTTAACTCGGCTGTAGCTGCAGGCTCAAAAGGTTGTAGAGTAAGTTTTTCCAACACAAAATTGAGATCCCAAGCAGGAGTAGGAGCTCGGGTCTTATGTTCCTCTAAGAAATTGCTTAAACAAAGGATGAGAGAATAAAGGAGGGTCACAATCATAGTGAGCAGAAATGGCTGCAGCATGAATCTTTATAGAGGAGAAAGACAAACCTTTGTCCAGTAACTCAGTAAGATATTGAAGAGAAGCACTTAAATTAGGCTTGGAAACATCAAAATCCTTCTTTGCTCCAAATAAAAATCCTCCATTTATCAGCATAAACTTTCCTTGTACTAGGCCTTCTGGCCTCCAAAATAACATTCAAAACTTGTTGTGGCAGCTGAGACCCTCCAGGGTCTAAAACAGAATATGCCAAGCTGTTAGATGCAGAGACTGAATCCTGACATTGAGGAAGTGACTGCCCTCCTGAGACAAAAGATGCGGAATTAAAGGTAGAGGCCATGGAGGCTCCCTTTACTAAACTCCTCAGAAGTGGGTACCAGTGCTGTCGAGGCCAATCCGTGCTATCAGAATCATGGATGGTTTGTCTTGTCTGGCCTTCAAGAGTACCTTGGGAGGAGAGGCAGAGGTGGAAAGGCATAAACATGAAGATTGTTCCAACTGAATGATAGAGCATCCACCTTCCAAGCTGTGTGATGAAACCTTTTGTGCAAAATTTTGCTGGTAATTTAGTGGAGAAGTGAACAGATCTATGTCTGGAGTCCCCATAACACTGTCAACTGCTGGAATACATGAGGATCCAATTTCCACTCGTGAGGATCCACTATCTGTCTGCTCAACACATCTGCTAAGGAGTTCTGTGCTCCTGGCAGAAACCCTTGAAGATTGAGGTGTAAACTGAGAGCAGTCTCCCACAAAATCATCGCTTCACTGCAAAGTTTGTATTAATGGGTTCGTGCTTGCTTGTTGATGTACCACATGACAGTAGTGTTGTCTGTTTGAATCAACACCTGCCCTGGGTGAAGGAAATCCTTGAAAGCCATTAATGCAAACTGGACTGCTAACATCTCCTTCAAGTTGATATGCAAATGTTGAAGTCTGACAGGCCACGTGTCTTGCACCCATTTTCCATTGAGGTGTGCTCCCCAAGCCTTGTCCGAGGCATCTGTCATTAGAATCTGACTCACCTCTGGTCGGGTCACAGAGAGTCCCTTGTTTAGGTGACATTCCTGAGCCCACCACAAAAATTCCTTCTGAATGCAAGGTACTATCTGAATGACAGTGTCTAGATCTTGGCAGTGTTGTGTCCATACATTTTTGAGATACCATTGAAGCTTCCTCATATGCAGTTTGGCATTGGGAAGCACCAGAATACAAGATGCCATGAACCCCAAGGCTTGAAGGACTGTCCTTGCAGTCAGCCTGGACCGTAGAGACATTTGATGGAAATAAAGAGAAAGGCTTCTTTGTTTGTCCGGGGTCAAAAAAGCCATCTGGGAAGCTGTATTCAGTCTCACACCCAGAAAGCACATGTCCTGAGAGGGTACTAGACTGGACTTTGTTTACAGAATACCCTAGGCATCTTAACACTACCATCACATATTGTAGATGATGAAGAAGTTCATGAGCAATAATCAGGCAATCGTCCAAATAAGGATAAATCTGTATTCCTCTTAACCTGAAAAAGGCTATCACTGAGCCAGAACCTTTGTGAACACTCTAAAGGGCAATGCAGAGAACTGATAATGTAAATTTCCAGCTCGAAAACGCAGGTACCTCCTGCAACTGGGCCTGATAGGAACATGAAGATAAGCCTCCTTGAGATCCAGAGTTACCATCCAGTGGTCTTTTCCCAACAGAGGTAAAAGCTGTTGTAACGTCAGCATCTTGAACTTTGGAATGTCCAGATAAGTGTTGAGGATAGATAAATCCAAAATCAGTCTCCACTCTTTGGAACTAGAAACAGGCGAATAAAATCCTAGGCCCACTTCTGACAGAGGAACTGGCTGTATAGCTCCCATTTGAAGAAGTAAAGAAATCTGTTTGTGAGCCTCTAACCTTTGCCGAGGAGGAACATCTGGCATGCCTTTGAAAGGAGGCAATGTATGGAAATAAAACTTGTAGCCTCGGTTTATAATGTCCAATACCCATTTGTCCTGGGTGACTAAAAGCCAGTTTTGCTTGAAAAGTGCTAACTTTCCTCCCAAAGGAGCTGCCAGGCAAGAGGAATCTGGCAGCTGAAAATGCAGGTCATTGGGCCTGTTTACGAAAGGACTGGCCCCTGCCCTCACCTGCAGACTGTGCAGGCGAACTCCATGTTCTAGGTCTGAAGGAACTCTGAGCTCTGCCCCTACCACGTCTAGATCTGCCCCTAGACTGAGAATCAGAAGAAGGGTAAGTCCATCCTTTAGTAGGCCAATTTCTACTAAACTTTGGAGGTTGCACCTGCAAAATCTTTAACAGTCTGCATAGACTTAGCCTTGTCCTCCATTTTCTTTAATACAGACTCTACAGGAGGACCAAAAACTTCAGACTGTAAAGGGCATCCAGAATTCTAGTCTTAACATGCTCAGACAAATTCTGATCCCTAACTGAACCAGTGGCAGCCACCCTAGAAGAAGCCTGTAAAGCATCAAAGCCACACTGTAAAGAATGCTTGCCCACCTGTTCAGAGACATGTACCAAATCCTGCAGTTCTTTACACTCAATACCCTCTGCTAAAGCATCCACTTTAGATTTTAGCTGAGAGAGAAGGAAATTCTGATATTTCAACATATGAAACTGGCAATTTAAAGCCCTCATTGCTGAAGAGGTATACACCTTCTTACCCCATCTATCCAAAGCTCTAGCTTATCTAGAGGAACCGGATTTTTACAACAGAAGCTCTAACACCCTTAGGCCCCTGACTAATAGTTTCTGGGTCTGCCCTAGGACTTTATACAGATATTTATGAGCCTCAGGCACCCTGTAATACCTGTCTGGTTTGACTGGCAGGAGGCACAGAATCTGGATTAAGGGAAGCCTCCGAAAACATCTTGAACAACATCCAAAACTGGAGGTATAGCTAAGGGTCTATGCTGTGGTAAAACAAAATTCCCTAAGCCTTTTCCGAGAATCAGAGAAATCCTGTCCTTCCCACTTAAAATGCTCCCTCATGGAATGTAAAGTTTCTGAAAAGAAAAATCCTCAGGAGGAAGCAGAAGGAGTGGAATCCTCTGCATCAGAATCGAATAAGGAGGAAAATCTTGAATGTCTTCCACAGAAGACTCTGAATCATCTGAGGCCTGCTCCAAACTTTCCAACTCTAGCTCTACCCTGGGCCTCTTATCAGGAGGGGGCATAGAACCTCTAATTAAAGTAATCAAATCTTCTGCCATTTTAAGCATGTGCTTTTTAGGCACTGTCCCTGAAGAGGAAGGCAAAACAGACCTGCCCTTAGAAGGAGCCTTAGAAATAGTAGCAGAAGGCCTAACCACCCTAGGCACAGTAGGGAGAATAGTAACCTGTGAGGCCCCTTCAGCCTGACCTGATCCCTGTGAAGCCACCTCTTGCAAAATCAAAGTTTCTCCCTGAGTCTCAACAGAAACTTCAGTCGATCCACCTGTTCCCCTGTAGCTTCTATCGGACCGCGTCCAAACGGATCAAATCATCCTTCTAGGCTTCACTGTTTTGTTGTTTTGGCGCCTTTCTTGAAGGCTGGAAGGCCGGCCGGTATATTAATCAGCCAAAGACTAACCTAGCGCAATCTAACCTCCTTTTTTATAGTCTATTGAACCTAGCGTCCCAAACAAGGAATACAAAGTGAGTGGTAATTCTGTTTCCCACAAGAAATACAATTATTCACTTTTTCTGACATCCGGTAAATAACTGAGGCAAGAAAACAAAAATATTGCCCAACTTGGTATCGGTCTGAAACAACGTCAACGCAACGCTGCTTCTGCATCGGACCATGCGGCGTCATGCACTTTATACCCTGACGCTCTGATGTCAGATCTGGACAGCGGACTACCCATAAGTAAGGACTGCAGCAATGTGAGATGAAGAACATCACGTAAGGCAATGTTGCAGTCAATCATCTGTTGAGAGTACTGTAGCATCATTCTGGGTGATGGCGGTATACTGATCAGGGCTACTGTCACACCTGCCTGGAACACATAATCAGAGAGTTCAGTCATGTCTCCTGTCATGTAGCCCAGGGAGGTGTGCCCCAGGTCACTCACACCCACATGGATACATAGTGATACTCATAGTTGCTGTGAAGTGCTATGACTGGCTGTGTCATCTGTTGGATGCTGGCATGTGATAGATATTTGGCTGTTACCTGTTCCATATTCAACTTAGTGAGTGGGATATGTACATGCCTCATTAGTCAGTTACCCATGGGCACTGTACTGTGCAAGGTGATTAGCCTTAGGAACTTAGGTTGAGGGGCACACTGTGCAGATTAAATATATGTCCCTTGACATGTGCCATGTCATGGTGTCTGAGTGGGTGTCTGTCTTGCTGGTCTATGCTGTTTGGGTAAATATCCATTGAGTGCCTCTGTGAAGGTGGGTGTGTGGCTTTTCACTGTCTATCATGGCTGTCAAAGTGGGTGTCATGGTGACCTATATGTTCCACATGGTGTGGTGCAGGTGTTGATCTTATTCTCTTGACCTGTGAGTCCAGTCTTGGTTGGAGAGTGCATATGTCCAAATTGGGTGATATACGGGTAATTCCCACAGGTCTGAGTGCTTGGAGTTTAGAGGAGAGGGTTGTCTGTGTACATGAGGTAGTTGCAACAGTGCCTCAGAATGGACACATGCACCAGGGTAATGAGTGACAGCACAGAAAACTGCCCTGCAATCATGCCTGGAGAGGTGGACATAACTAGTAAGTAGTGAGGCTACTTCTGTGATGAACAAGTACTGCTGACTGCTCCCAGCTGTGCAACACTTATTGATACATTAACCCAGTGAAGTGTCAAGGCATAATATCATTTGAAGTGCAAGACAGAAAGAACTAGCATGATGTAAGGGTGGAACAGGAGGCAGACACACTTCCACCTGCAATACTTTACCTCAGCTGTGCAGCTATCAACAGCTTTGGCTAAGCTTTGTAGCACGTCCAGTAACTATGAAACAGTATAGTAGATATAACTAGATAGGCAAGAGTTCTAATCCCAATACTGGCACGTGTGTGTGTGTGTGTGTGTGTGTGTGTGTGTGTGTGTGTGTGTGTGTGTGTGTGTGTGCAAGAATCATGTACTGTGTGGGTTATGCCATTTTGATTTGTGTACCACCCTGTAATTGTCCCATCACCCTACTTTACTAGGCCTACTGATGTCATTCACCTTAGAAGTTACTTGGAACAAAGAAAACTGATGTAAGCTCTGTGGCATGTCTGATAACTGCGTAACACTGTAGTAGAAATAGCTAGACAGGTAGGAGTTCTATTCTCAGTGCTGGAAACTGTGTGTGTTCCTTTGGCCAAAGATCATAACCTGTTTGGCTGATAGCATTTTGATTGGTGTACCATCCATGTCTGTTTACCACCTCCCAATGGTATTACCTTATATAGCATGGTAATGGCATCTGCCTCACATGCAGCATGTTAAACCATTGTGCAGGACATTCCAGTCCTCTGTATAGATGTCTTTGGGATATACAGATGTTTAGGTTCATAGGTATGTACTAGGCTAATGACCATGGAGCCTTTACAAGTCTAGCCAGAGGATTACCTTGTCATTGTGCCACCTGACATTATTTCCCAGTGCCCCTTTGGAGTAGTGCCGCTGCAGTGATCCCTGCACTGAATTTGCTATTTCCCATCTATTCAGCAAGATATCTATTGAAGAGGGCCAGTGAGGTGCTTTGACATGTATGGGACATCTAGTCCATAGCATGGGCAGTGTTTGGGTTATGCACCCATCCCCCTGGCATGTTCTGTTGATTGCAGTAATGAGGTTGAGGTCTCTGGATCATGTGGTGCAGAGGGATTGGGATATCCTTGGATGTAGCATTTCTAACAGAGCTGGATCAGACATGACTTTGTAGGGGAAGCAGTGATCGCCTCTAAGTAGGTGATATGAGACAAAGAATAGTTGGAGTGTTTTGAGTCTGCCCATATAGGACAACTGTTTCAGACCTAGGATCATCTTTGTGAGGTACGTTTGTGGCCTCTGCAGTTGATACAGGTGTCCATTGAGGTACATGCCAAATGGGGCATTATACCCGATGATTGGCCTAATTAGGGCAGGGTAGGGGGAGACAATGACCCCCTACTTCTTGAAGTAAGCCATTAGTAATCAGATGTTCCACATAGAATGACTCTCTGGCCACAGTGGCAATGTGGTGGTCCAAAGAGAGGTTGCTGTCAACCAGTGTTCACAGATCTCTTCTAATGACTTCTGTGTTCAGTGGACTACCATTGATGTGGTGATTTATGGGAACTGAGTTGTACCCAAAGGGGATGCTGACACATGTTTGGCCATTGAGCTTCAGGCCATGCTTTTGACAGCATACGTTGGTCTCAGTGAGGCCTTTCTGCTGGATGTCAACATCACTTGAGTAGTTAATATAGCTCCCAACATGCAATCATCTGCAAACTTTGTCAATCAGAGTACCCTTGTGATGGCCTGCACTTCAAAGAAGTAGATACCAAACAGGGGTGGACACAGGACCGAACACTGTGGGACCCCACTCATAACTGGTCATCAATCTGACTTGGAGTCAGCTACTTTCACACCGTGGGTCTATGTGTGAGCCAGTTTCCAAACCACCTAGTGATATAGGGGTTGATGCCTACCTTAGTGGGTTTTCTATGATTCCAGAGTGTGGAATGGTATCAAAAGCTTTGGCCAAATCAAGGTAGGCTGTATGACCACCTTGACATTATCCACAGCTCTGGTGACTGACTCAAAGAAGTTGACCAGGTTGACCAAAACGGAAAATAAACTAGTTTAAAACACAAAAACCACGGCAACCTTGGTAAAACAGAAAAAGTACTGAACGCAGCTTTATTTACATTAAACAGAACCAGCGTTTTCGCCACAAGCCTCTTGTAGCTTCATCAGAGTAAAACATACAACACATGGCTTGCCTTAATATAGCATATAGGCAGGAGGAACAATACAAAGAAAAAATGTCATTGGTTCTTGAAACTGAAGCTTATTCTCCAGTTTCTATAAATGAGGTAAATGGGACCTACCAAAGAATTAGGGGCCTCTTGAGGGATCTCTACTTGGCGGCTAAAATAGATATAGATACTTATCGATTCATTGACATCACATTTCCAAAAATTCCAGTGATGTTTGGAGTCCCCAAGATTCACAAAAATCTTGAAAACCCGCCGATGAGGGCCCTAGTCGATGGTAGGTCCTCTATGACTCATCCCTGCTCACGACTCATAGATTCCATCCTATCTAAATATTTGCGGTCCATTCCAGGGTTATGTAAAGATTCCTGGTCCTTTTTACAGCAAATTAACGAGATCCCCTTCAATGGTTTGGATAATTTCCTTACCATTGATGTGGTAGACTTATACACCTTGATACCCCATTTGGAGGGTGTCGAGTGGATTGGATTACTCATGGAGGAACTTGGAGCAACTAAAAATGAGATTCAACTAGTAACAGAACTGTTAGACATTGTTCTGACATCTAATTTTTTCTTGTTTGATAAGGACTTGTTCCTACAAAAACGAGGGTATGATGGGCTCGCCCTGTGGGGCGAGCGTTGCTAACTTCTTTGTGGGTTATTGGGAAAAACATTTCCTAAAGAATAGGATGGAGTTGATGAAACACGTCCGTTTCTATACTAGATTCTTGGATGATGTTTTCATTCTTTTCCATGGTGATTCCTCTGAAGCTGATTTATTTGTTTTGGCGCTTAATGCTACTACAAATATTCTCAAATTTACTTCTAAATTTTCGTCTTCTGAAATAGACTACTTAGATGTTAAGATTGTCAAGGACAATATTAAGGAAGAATACTTGGCTAGTATATTTAGAAAGCCTACGTACTGCAACTCCTTCCTCCATTTTTCTAGCGCACACCCTTTCAAACAAAAACGTTCCATCGTAAAGGGACAACTTGTGCGAGCAGGAAGGATGTGTAGTACTTTAAATGATTTTCATATAGAATGTAACTTCCTTAAAGAAATGTTTTTAAGCAGGGGTTACCCTGCTTTGCTTTTGGAGGAACTTATTGATGAGGTATCCAATAAAAGAACCTCTGGTTTTTATCGACCACTCCTATGTGAAAAAGTGATAACCCAAGGGAGAATAGAGAACTGTGACTTAAATGTCAGTAATGATAACATCTGTCCACAAACTTTGGTATATCCATCTGATGATGTTAGTAATTTCAATTTGAATTTTATTACAACTTTCTCTTTCGACTCACAAGCTATTTGGGCTATAATACGCAAAAATTTGCATTTTATAGTAAACGACAGTTTCTTAGCTAGTAAGTTGGGACTGCTGCCTAGGATAACATATAGAAGAGGAAATAATTTGAAAGAGTTAACACAAAGGAATTTCAATCATGATGGTTATAGCAGACAAAAAGGAATGGCTATATGCGGATTTTGTAATTGGTGTAAACTGGTAAAAACAGGAAACAGTTTCACTATCAATAATATGAGATACAAAATTTTCCACAAGATGAATTGTGAAACCAAAGCTGTGATTTACATTCCATGTTGCAAATGTTGTAGTGGTTTTTATATAGGGAAGACGGATCGAAGACTTTGTGATCGTATTTACGAGCACGATTATGCTATAAGAAGGGGCAATTGCCAAAATGCTTTAGCAAAACATGTCTCGTCTTTCCCTGGCCACAGCTTTGAATTCATGGCTATAGACCATATTCCTTATTCGATCAGAGGAGGTCCTTCCTCCCTGTTATTAGAATATTTAGAGTTAGAATGGCAACTGAAACTTGATGCTTTTAGATTACCAGGGCTGAATGATAACTGTAACATCTCAGCTGTCCTTAAGTTGAGAAGTTATTTGAGATAGTCAGGTGTATATGTCTGGTGGTCTTGGCTTAGTACGTCTTGGGTTTTCTTACACTATAACCTGGTCTTGGGAGGTTCATTATGAACCGGTTTTATAGCTCTTTTTTTGTCCTGGTTTTACTCAATAACCAATATTACCTTGACCCTGGTTCCTTCATGGATAAGGCGTTTCGTCTTTTTTTAGACTTCTTTAGATTTTTTTAGATATTTATGTACAATAATAACATATTAATATCATTTCTTATATAAAAAAATTGTCTTATATTACTTTATCAGTTGATATAGGTGCATTCTTTTATCTAGGGAAACAAAGGTTATTCTTACATTTTTATTTCTTAAAATTTTAATTTTTATGAAACATGTGATGGAATAAAAATGTCATTTTATGATCTAATTTAATATGTCACTTCCTGCCTATATGCTATATTAAGGCAAGCCATGTGTTGTATGTTTTACTCTGATGAAGCTACAAGAGGCTTGTGGCGAAAACGCTGGTTCTGTTTAATGTAAATAAAGCTGCGTTCAGTACTTTTTCTGTTTTACCAAGGTTGCCGTGGTTTTTGTGTTTTAAAGTTGACCAGGTTGAGCAGGCATGATCTACCCTCCACAAAAATAACTGTGTGGGATCCAGACTTTGGAGATCCCCTATATCCTTGTTTAGTAGGTCCATGATGATATGTTCCATAGCTTTGCATATCAGACTCATCAGGCTAATGGAGTGATAGTTCCCAGGGTCTGTAGTCGCTGCTACTTTGTGGAGAGTGATGATTGTTGCAGTGCACCATTTGGTAGGGACAAAGCCTCTGATGAGGTTTTGATTGAACAGGGCACACAGGTGTGGTGCCAGATCACTCTGTAGTTCATGTACAACACAGCCAGGGATATTTTCAGGTCCCATAGAAGATGTATTCCTGGCCTTGGGCAGTGCTATTTTAACCTGTGCAGCAGTAATTATGGGTGTCTGGCAATCTACTGGTATTGCGATTGGTCCTTTGGGGGGGGTGAGAGAGGTCAGGTTGGCACTGAATCTGTTGGACAGCATATTGGCGATATCTGTTGACTCTGTATAGGAGGTACCATTGTGCAGTAGCTCAGAGCACATCTGGTTATTGGTGTGGAGATTATCCACAGAACTATTGAAGTCCTTGCATTTATCTTTCCTATCTACTGCAATTCTGTTTTCATAGCTAGCTTTAGAGGATTTGATTAGTGATCTCAACCTTTTGTTGAGGTCGATAAGGGAGTTTTTCCAGTCTTGGGACTTCACCTTTTTCTGCATCAGTTTATTTGTTCCATTGTTGAGTTTGTGTATGGCAGGGGACAACCACATTGGCTTCTTGTTTTGGAGGACAACATCTTGGTACTATTGGTCATGGTGAGATCCATGCATATGTGTATGTGTTCATACAGTCCATTGGTGTATGATATGGTGGTCATGCAACTATTCCCCACTTGCACAGGTGCCATGAACTCAGCAACCTCTGTTTTCAGGAGCCCAATGTTAGATTTGGAGGTGTTTGTCATGGTGGTTACCTTTGCAGGGGAGGGTGGGAGGGATGTAGATTCCTAAGGTGATTAGTTCATGTTTGGATCCACACCTTGGTATTTTGATGTCTGGATCAAACAAGGTCATGTATGTCACCATGTACATCAGGGAGAGTTGCATCCACCACCCTGAGTATTTGTGTGTCGTAGCATTCACTATGTGCCTGTGCATCCATGACAGCCTGGAACATGCATCTGATGACTCCTTCTGTGGTACTTGCAACAGTGGCCCAAAGAGCAGCATTCCTCCTGCAAGCACCCCTGTCCATCTGCCTGTGTGGGACCTTGCCTGCACTCTGGCTATGGCCAGTATCTACACTCACACCTGCCATAGTCACCACACTAGCCAGTTCAATGCCACCACCTGCCAACTGTCCATCACCTGTGGCCACTGGTGATGGGGTATGTGTGGGCATTGTCATTGTGTGTAGTGATGGTGTGCACAAGAGTGGGATGCCAACTAATGGCACAGATTCAGCCCCTGACAACCCCACCTGTGCCTCAGTATTCCCATCATCATTGGCAGAGTCTGCAGAGATATTGAAATTGTTTCAAAGAGGGGGAACCCAGACCCCATCGCCACCTGTGAGAGGAAGACAACATATGTACATTAATACCTGCATTTTGATGTTGGCTGGTATTTATACACACACACACACACACACACACACACACACACACACACACACACACACACACACACACACATACTTACAGGTGAGGTGGCACAAATTTGTTACACAGACCACACATTACTCACATGGTGACATGCATGACACATGGCTGTCAACATCATGCATTGCAGACAGTTGTACAACATGTAACTGACAATATAGAGCTCTGGGATATGTGATTGGTGTTAGTGTGTGATGGCCGTTCCCAAGCACAGACTGCAGCTATGTACACATCTTTGCTGTCCACCTGTATAGCACAGTGGCAAGTACTACAGAACATACCTCACAACTGTACATATCCTCACATGATGTGTAGCAGTCTGGCTCATGTGTCTGCTCTATTTCTCATAACCCTTGTGTTTCTCTGTGACATACTTGGGATGATCTGAGGAGTGACATCACTGATTAATGACATACATGTGAGAGTCAGATCTGCAAATGAGCAGTGAATGTATGGTCACACAATCCCTGTTACACCACCAGCATTGTAAGCTTACAGTGGATATGATATGTGTACACAACCCTGTTAACATGCCATGTTCTTGTAATATAGAGGATGAGATCACAATAATGCATTCAAATATGTCACCCACCTTCTATGTGACATATGACCTGTGCAATCCAATTGATAAACAAACACATGTGATACATGTAAAATATGATGACTGCAATGTGTACAATATGTTGATTGCACATGTGTGCACACTCTTAAAATGATAAGTTGTTGAAGCACCTTGTAAGTGGCTTACAGCATTCTCTTCTTGTGAAGGTGTCTATCAGCATGCCACATCCTGACTTGGCATTATTTGGCCACTCTTCCATGCAGAGGTCACACAACTCTGTCAGAATGCAAGGGCAGCTTGTGCGCAGCCCTCATCAGGTCACACTGGGGTTTTCTATCTGGTGTAGGTCTAGGCTCTGGCTGGGCCAATCCATACCCATGTTTGTGTTCAGGTGGAGCCATTCATAGGTAGCTTTGGATGTATGCTGCAGTTCTTTATCATGTTGAAGGCTGACACACCTCCTCATCCTCAGCATTCTTGTAGACACCTGATGGATTTGGGGCAGAAGTGGGTGTTATTAGGAAATGTTCAGAATTCCCACCACCATGACTACAGGCCCTGTTCTGTCTGTGGAACAGCAGCCCCACAGCAGGCCGCTGGCACCAGTGTGATTCACCATTGGGATGTTGGTGTTCAGGTTATGATAGGTGTTGCTTGTGCACCACATTGTGGCTGTGAGGTCACTCCCTAGTCTCATTACACCATAACTCATTTTCACACCTGCCTTTGGGAGACATTTTGTGCTGCATTGCAATTTACTTCCACCCCTGGTTGTTTTTGGTGTGTGGGAATGCTTCCATCTTCTGACCCTACCCCACAGGCCAGATGTATGCAGCATATGGGAGAGTGTTCTCACAGGTAGTACAGAATATCAGTACTAGCAATGGGTTCCTGCAACTCCCTCGGTGTTGCTGTATGTCCCCTGGCAACCTCCCTATCCAGGTCTTGACATGTTTTGTCATCAGTTTTTGGTGGGACATCAGGTTCTTGTCAACAGCACTATTGTCCTATATTCACTCCACCTTTTGACAACTGTCTCCACTGTGTTCCATGGTGTACGCACTGCTGTGGTAATGTTGTTGAACCCTACTCTTTGACTGATATATTTCAAATATGAGATCCCTTTGCTGCTTTGTATGCTATCTGCAAGCCATGGCTGTTGCTGTTGCAGGTAACTGAGCATATGTCATGGTTATCCCACTTGGACAGCAAACTGTTATTTGGTGTTAGTCAGAGTGCCTTTACTTGATGGCTGGTGTGTACCAAAGCAGACTGTATGCTGTCAGTAAATCACAAGCTGCTGCAATGGCATGCACATATACATCCAGCATATTGTGGGGTTTGTATACTCCATATTTGGTGGCCAACATATTGATTGTTTCTACAGGGAATTGTTCATGTCATAGGTCACATTACAGTTTGGAAAGGATGAGTACTGATATATTGTGGTCTCAGTTTTTATAGACATCACAAACACCTGGCATCTTAACTGGGGTCTGTACACTGTTTTATCCACTATATGACAGTAATGTTTCACACATGTCCCTACCTTAGGCCATTTGTCCAACCATTGTGTTGCTCTCTGTCCAGAAGTCTTGCACTGACAGGCCATGTGTTATGCTACAGGGATGATAGATTCTCATCAGATAGGCCCCTGTGGTGACCACTGTGGTGCAATGCAGTTGACCCCAACACAGGTGAACATGCATATAAAGCACTAGGGCTATGAGTGACAGTTGTGTGCATGGTACACTGCATGGCCTTCATTGTCTGCGGTATTGGCAAACCACAACAGTACAATTGCATGCTCACCAGCTACAACCTGCCATCCTACATGCAGACAGGAGGGACCTGGGTAATTGTGTGAGGGGAGTATGGTCAGCAGACCCACAAGTGGGATTGGTACAGGATGGATGCAGCATGTGTGCTCATGTACAGTACAATCCCCAATACTACACAATTTGCTGTCCTTCATCATAGATGTGCATGTCTGTGCATTAGAAAACCCCATCTACAACTGCAATCTGATATAACACATGTACATAAATACTCTACAATTACAAGTATGTCTGCTACACTAGTCTAGTAATCTGCACTGGGGCCTTACCTGCACACTTCTCGTCCATTGTCTGGGTGCCAACCACATCCAGTACATGGGGGGGGGGGTCTGTACTCTGATGTTGTACTGGGATAGGTGCCTCAAGGTACCCGTGGAGCTCCCTGGTGGGTGCCAGTGGGGCTGCAAGGCCAGGCCCATGCCTGTGGCTGTGAGGTCCCTGGCCACTGCAGCAGGCCTTTGCCAGGCATGGCGTATGAGGTCACTTTCACAATGCCTGACTTGTTCATATGTACATTCATGCAGGCCAACAAGGTTGTCCCAAAGGTCAGTCCTCTCCCACAGATGTTGCTGGCTCCAGCCGAACATTACGGCATGGTTATGTAGTATGGCTTCTATGATTATATTTGTCTGAGCCACTGAGAATGTTGACCTTTGCTGATCCAACATTGCACCCAGGAGACATTACAAGGAAGACTCATCACAGGACCCCATATATTTGGCAACCATATGTACAGAACCTGAACACCTACATTGAATATCAGTAGACACCACTCACAACCACACCATACCCATGTAACATATCAGCACTGTATCTGCTTGCATTGCACTGCTGGACCTCAAGTGTCATATTCCCCCCAATGAGGGCTACTTTATTTCCTACTCCTGTACTCCTCATTCATGTCTGTGTTGAGGGAAGACAATTGGCCATCTTCCATGTGGATGTGGTGTGGATGGTGCCAAGCCTTGTTGTGACTATGGTGTGTAATGTTGCTGGGTACACATGTAGGATGCAGGCGGATGTTATCAGGTGCCATGGATACCTACATTTGTTGCCTTTCAATAGGCAATATGTACCTGCTCACTGGTGATGAGGGGAGTGGTGTGGGTCTGTGCATATCCAGCTATAGTGCTGCTGAGCCAGGGGGTGATGTTTGCCCTAAATATATCTACAGCAGGTTGCCTATAGCTATGTTGTGTGTATATGTGGCCTGGTTGGCCACCATTACAGGGTGGGCTGGTATGTGGCCTCAGAGATTGCAGACATGTGAAGATGGCCTTGTGATTGGCCTTGGTGGATGTATCCAATTTGTACTCATAGTTAGCCTTATAGTACTCCACCTGTGACCTTATATGCTTGATCAGATAAAGGCTGACTTGATGCCAGGTTGGTACGTGCTCCTGATTTGGCCTATACAGCCAGTCTGGAGACCAAGTCTGTGGTTTCTGTATTGCTGCTGTCCGCCACAAGCATTCAGCCTACTTTGAGGGGGTGATGTTATCCTATCAGGTATTGCTGAGGCCATGCAGCTATGTAGGTGACAACATACTATTGTGTTGTGGGCCTGGGCCCAGCTGCTAGTTCCACCATCTGGGATGCCCTTCATGTTGGCCTTGCCCATTTACCTGGCCTATGCAGAGGACATTACAGAGGTGGGGCTCTACAGCTTCACAGACAGTAGGTGGAGATACTTCACAGGACAGAACATGTGGAGACAGCCCAGCAACGTGGGGGACAAAGCTCCAGAGTTTGGTACAGGTTGTATGTCATTAGCATTGTTATACACATAGCGGGTTGCTACATTGACAGGGTGTGTCTGGACATGCATTTACTGTGTGACTTGACATCTGACAGTGATATTCCACTGACATAGCTCTCAACTGGCATGATGTCCATAGACTGGCCAGATGTTTGCCTATTATGCTTGGTCTGTTCCTCGACCAACATCTGTTTTTGTGGGGTTGGTAGGATAATGTGAGGATTGTAGTCAGTACATGTTGTCATCCACTGGTGTTCCACACATCATTTACTTCAGGGATGTGATGTTACAACAAAACATGTAACAGCAGCTACTGTCTCAATTTGTTACACCATTATGTGTGATATGTCCCTCTTTCCAACCCCCTGTCCCATACATATGCCATGCACTGTCCAGATGTCCTGCACTATGAGGAGCAGAGGTATGGTATATCATTAATTACCAAATGCACACCAGTTAGCATGACAATGACCTGGCAGACTCCTGGCCATGGTATGCAGTGGTGGCCAGGGTTATGCATCCACACCCTGGTAATTCTGTGGAAATCTGCACATATGACAGTATGTCTGTCTGGCCATTGTGAACAGACTGCCAAGGTTGTGTAGCTGTGTTGTGTGTTTATGTTTAGGCTGGGTAGGAAGAGTAGCAGCTGTGAGTGTCATACATCCTTTAACTATCTGACTCTGCATGCTGTTACAGCTGCCGGTGATCTATCAGGTCCATATGCTTGTAGAAGCTGACTGTGACATGTCATGTAACACCTCCGGATTCCCAGTAGATGTGAATTGGGGCAGTATATATAGGGGTAAGGTGTGAGTGGCAAATGGTATGTGGTTGCTCTCACAGTATTATACTGTCGTATTCAGTTTGCTTGCTGGTATGTTGCTGTCACTGTCGTGCACTTGTTTGGGGGTATGCACTTTCACACCAGTGTCTGTGTTCCACTAGTATTACATCCCTGTGCTGCCAGTTATATTTGCTACTGCAGGTATACAGCCCCAGAGCTGGACCTGGGTAGTGTTATGTCAGTCTTTTTATAGCCTGGACATTGATCGGTAGCTCAGTGTAGTTTCCATAGTGTTATGTTATGGCCACATATTCATAGGATGTCCTGTTGTGTGGCCAATATCTTTGGTCTGATCCCCATAACTGTTATGTATGCATGACACATCAATGGAATGACATTGGGACTGAGGTCAGTAACTAATGAGAAGCAATTGAGTCCTGGAATTGTGATATTTCAGTCAATATGTGTTAGGACATAAACTGTTACTACTACATGAACATTCTCAGATTATCTACCAACATACATAAAGGAGTTTAACATAGCGAGATAGCTTTAAAAAAAGCAACTGTGATCTTCCTTTCTCCATTGCTTTTTTTAAAGCTGTCTCGCTATGTTAAACCCGTTTAACATAGCAAGATTACAGCAATGGAGCTCTTCCATTCTCTGTTGCTGTAACAAAAAAAAAAAGACTTATACTAATGGAAAAAGTCCGAGCGACCAGACCTTTTTCCATTAAAATAAGTCTGATTTACAATGGGCATGCTGACCGATCAGCGTGCATGTTTTGGAATATTAATGGGGGGGTCATTATATAATTAAGCAATAACCCACAGCTGGGTGTGGGTAATACTGGTTTACCCACAGTTGGTGTGGTGTGGTCATGAGGGTGCCAACCGTGGGTAGGTCAGGCATTGCCCACACCCAGCCATGGGTTATTGCTATTATACAATAACATTATTTAAGAAAAACAATACGTACCTTTCTTAAAAATGTCATTGTATCATGCCTCCATACTTCCCTTTCACACTTTTCCGGTATCCTGGGCCATTTCTGATATACTGCACATGTGTAAGGACATGTTCCCACACTTACACAGTACATCAGTTCTGTGCAGAGGTAGCAACAGAGACAGGGGGATCACATTTGCTTTTTTTACATATCTTGGTATGTTATATGAGTTGATTAACTCGTATAACATACTGAGATATGTTGAAAAGGCAATGGAGATCGTCCTTTCTCTGTTGACAGGAGGACCTCCATTGCATCTTTTTAGGATATCTTGCTATGTTATACAAGTTCTTCGAGTCATAACACATAGCGAGATATATTTGTAAATACAACAGGGATCTTCATTTCCCCATTGCTATCTCTGCAGACTAGAAATACAGACAGGTGGTATACAAATGGAAATAGTTCAGGCATCCAGATTTTTTCCATTCGCATACTCTCAGATTTACAATGGGCACTCTGTTTATGCTAGCCAATTAGCATACTCATTTTTGTGTGTTAATGACCAGTCATTGTATAATATAACATAACATAAATATTACACATTTATACTTTTACATTTACCTTCCATGACATCTCCCTATGTGCCTTCATTACATTATATTCCTGTGTGACTGTCCTGTATGGGGCATGTGTGTCTATATGGGGGTTTCACATCTTTGCTACACTGACATCCCTGGCTGGCAAAAACTAATTGCTACATAGATTACGTTTACTAAAATAACTTTAACACTACTTTCACATGATAAAATAAAGTGTTTATTTTGGAACTCGAACACTGAACACATGCATGTAAAGCTGTTATTCTAACCACTTCATTATCATGGCTTGGATGTTGTCCCTTATCTATTTTCATTTAACTCCTATGGGATGTTTAAGCTGTAGCGTACACACCCACTTAGCTACACTTAAACATCCTTTATGGCATTATTAACAGGGATATATTATTATTATTATTTTCTGTAGGTTATGGGGTGTGTATTGTAGTGTTGTGACATCTACTTGGGATTGTGTTTGTGACATATTGCAATGATCGGGCTTTCTCGGCTCTGTGCATGTTTCATGCTGATGCATGACATGTTTAGTATGTGCTTTATTTCTTTTGTGGAACTGGGGTTGTGCTTGTGTACATTTGGGGGATTTATCCCCTATCATACCTCTCAACCTCCTAGAGCAAGAAATCGGGACAAAGCCTAAAATGATGGGGGGACAAATAGGGACAGATTTTAAATATTGCTCTTACAAATGTAGATAGCTGATAGAATAATAGGTTTTGCATTAGCATGAATTTTCTGAAGGGCGTGGAATGTTAGACACAAATGTTTGCCATTATTTAATTACTTCAGTCCTTAGCTATTTGCCAGAAAGGAACAGATTGCAGGAGGAACACACCAAAAATATGAGGCAAACATCTGGACATTCTGTGAATATCTGTACAGTTGAAAGGTATGTTTGTAAGGACAATATTTAATATCTGTCCCTATTGGTCCCCTCATCATTTTAGGCTTTGCCCAGATTTTTGCTCGAAGAGGTTGAGTGGTATGTGTGCATTTGCACACATGCTTCTGCAGACTGCAGAAGTGGTGTACAGCACTTTAGCAATACAGGGGGTGTGTCACAGAGGCTGTGACACATCCCCTGCATTGCTTTCCTACTGCCGTTTTTTTTTTTCAGTGTCTGTGGACACTGAAATGCTTCTATTTTGCATTTCAATGCCCATGGACACTGAAATACTGACATAATATAGGTTCATAGGTTGGTACTAGGCTATCAGCGCTAGGGCCTATACAAGCCTAGCCATAACAATTCCCTGGCTATTTCTTCCCACAGGATTTACTTGCCTGGACCCCTGTCTAGCAGGGCAACTGACGTGATCCCCGGGGTGACTTTCCTATCTTCCATTCAATTATCAAGGTTCCTTTTGAAAAGGGCCAAAGAGGAGCTCTGCGTGACATGTATGGGCAGTCTATTCCAGAGTCTGGGGAGTCTCTGGGTCAGGAACCTATCCCTCCAGCATGGTTTGTTTATTGAGATGACAAGGTTTTGATCCCTGGAGCATGTGTCTCTGAGGGATTGGGATTTCTTTAAGTGTAGCATGTCCAACAGCTCTGGGTTTGACATGGCCTTGTATGTTAAACAGAGATCGCCTCTGAGTAGACAATATGCGACAAGTATAGGTGGAGTTTTTGTTAACAGTCAGCATAGGGCATCTGCTTTAGGCCTCTGATTCTTTTAGTGAAGTATTTCTGCAGCCTTTCCAGTTGCTGCAGATGTCTTGAGAGGTACAAACCAAACGGAGCATTGTATTCTATAATGGATATAATGAGGGATGAGTACAGTGGGACAATGACCTACTTTTTTCTGGATGAAAAGCCCTTAGTGATGAGGTGTGCCACACAGAAAGATTTCCTGACTGTTGTGGTGATGTGGTTATCGAAGGTGAGATCCCTGTCCACCTGTGTCCCTAAGTCTCTTATCACACTTTCGGTGTTTAGTGTATTGCCACCTATGTGTTAATTCACGGGTACATGTTTTTTCCCAAAAGGGATAACTATACATTTCTTGGCATTGAGCTTGAGCCCATGGCTCTGGCACCAAGCATCTGTTTCTGTAAGGCCCTTTTGTAGAATATCCACATCATTTGGGGATTCAGTAATGGCTCCCAGTTTGCAGTCATCTGCGAACTTTGTTAGCCAGAGTCCCTCAGTGTTGGCCTGCACTTCAGAGAAGTAAATGCCAAACAAGAACATCTTGTAGGTAAACCAGGCAGGCTACAAAATGCAAAAGTAGTAAAAAAATCCAAAACCTGGAAATGTTGAGGTAAAAATGCAGCGTTTATTCCAAACAGAAAAAAAAATCACAAAGCTTTCGGGATCAACCCTCCATCAGTTGTTGTTGTTGTGTCTTTCGGCTTTTCCCGGTTAGGGGTCGCCACAGCAGAGCTCCGGTCTGCTAATGATTGGCAGTTGATTTTTATGTGCTGAGTTGCCAGCCCTAACGCACAGCCTTCAACGAAGGTACGCCCATTCACGCATGTCTCCACGCCCTTCATCATGTGTAAAAAAAAAAAAAAGAGATCAAATGCCTTCATTTAAATAGCAAAGTCAAACCATAAGACTAATGACATGACACAGATGAATTAAGCACTTCAGGTTAGATACATTTATAGAGGTAAAATGTTACTAAAAGTCAGTATAGCCATAAAATAAGTAAAACATTTACCGAAGACTCATCCACACGAGATGTTATTTCAAAGTTAACTGCCTTCTTTGTAAAATAGGTTTAATGCTTACTGTTGTATTTAAACCTGGAAAACAATCAGCTTCTAAATGTGTGATCCATGAGTATTCACATACTTCTAACTCATTGTTAAGATCCTCCCCTTTTTTCTTCTGTCTGATGTCAATCACTCTAAAGTTAAATGTATGTGTACTTCCTTTCTCCCTCATATGCTTGCTCAAAGCATTAGTTGCTACCTCTCCATGTATTTCAGATTTGTGTTTAATAATTCTGTCCTTCAACCTTCTTGTGCATTTCCCTATCTAGAATGCTTGACATACCTTACAGTATGCCATATACACAATGGCAGTGGTATTACAAGTTGCAAAACACCTGAAAGTATACTTTTTCTTAGTGTTAGGATGTGTAAATTAAAACCTTGTATTTATATCATCACAGCATATGCAACTATAAAAGGAAATGTACCCTGTTTTCTACTTATATTCAACTTTTTATTATTTTTAAAGTCCTTATAGCATAATCTTTGTTTCAAATTCAAACAGGTACAATATGAGAACACGGGGGCCTCTCCAGCTATTCTGATTATCTCAGGCATGTTTTTGAGAATACCCCAACTGTTTCTAATAATGTTCTTAACACCCTCTGATCTATGATTATATGTTGTGACATAGTGTATATTATTATTTTTAACATCATTATGACCAGAATTAGCATGGCTAGTATTACTAGAAAAGTGGGGTGTCACCTTGGCTGTTCTTTCCATAATAACTTCACTTGCTGTATGTCTTAACAATGAGTTATAACCACAGTGTTTAAACTCTGTGGTCATTCTGTCCAATCCCAATTTAAAGCTGTCCTCATCCATGTTTAGTTGACTAGCTCTTAGTATTTGTCCTTTGACTACACCCTTAAAAGTATGTGCAGCATGCATACTATTTCTATGGACATAGTTGGAGTGTATCTCTTTTCCAGGTATCAAAGTATTAATACCTCCACTACATTTAGTTAGACTAACATCCAGATAATTGATGGTATCCACAGAAAACTGGGCTGTAAATTTCAAAAAGTTAGTGGTTCTATTTAAACTTCATGTTCAGCATCATTACCAACCCACAGGAAAAATATGTCATCTACAAAACGTTTAAAAAATAATATTTTGTCATAAAAAGGATGCAGTTCACTATAAACAAATTGCTCTTCCTGGCACGAAACAACAATATTGGCATATGTATTTGTCATTGGGGTGCCCATCGCTACCCCATTTTCTGTATGTATGTGCATTCATTAAACATAAACACATTATTAATCAACACCACTTGTGCCAATTCACAAATTGTTTCCACTTCTCTAGCAGCCATGCCACATGTTCTACTTAAAAAATCACATAGTGCTTCTAACCCTTGTTGTAGAGGTATCACAGTAAATAATGATTCAATGTCAAGAGTTACAAATAAAAATTCAGCATTCTGATGTTCATTAAACCAGCAGTATAACTGTTGTAAAAAATCTTTCGCATCTTTAATAAAACTTTTAACTTTCTATAAATATTTACTTAAAGTAACTTTTAAAAAGTGAGAAATAGGTTTGGTGACCCAACCAGAACCAAATACAATAGGACACATGGGTGGATGGGCTAAACTTTTATGAATTTTTGGAAGACCATACAAAACAGGTGTCATAGGGCATGAAACTGTAAAATAATTAAACAATTCAGTACTGATGTCATTATTAAGTTGCAGCTCAAAAATACACATATTAACTTTGCTTATATATGTAAGTACTTCTGCTGGAGGGACTTCAGCAAAGCTATCAAAGTCACTCAAAACTTCAAGCATAAGCATATTATACATATCTCTATCAAAAATAACAATTGTACCACCTTTGTCAGCCTGTTTAATAAAAATATCATTGTTGTTTTTTAATTTCTCAAGAGCTTGAAACTCAGACAAGGAAAGGTTGTATTTCTTTTTTTTTCATATAATAGTTACGTATGTCCCTTCACATGCCCCTATAAATGCATTAAAATGGGACAATTCACCGTATAAACCTACCAGGTTTTTAACATACTTGTGTAGATATATCAGGTGCATCCTTAAATATAAATCTCACATTCCTTATAAACAATCTAAGGTCAGTCAGCGTTATTACAACACTGTCCACATTAGATGGAATAAAACCTATACCTGTATTCAAAAGCTTTAACTCCGCTTCAGTTAATTGAAAAGAAGATAGATAAACAACTGAAAATTTACTCTGTTCTTGTTGTTGTGAGTCATGCTGTGGGTCTCTGGTCCTTGACTTCTCCACCTGTTGAACTGCTGACCTCAAGTCTGTTTCCTGTCCCTTGGATTGTCCCTCTCCTTCTCTTGGTTCTTTGATGTATTCCGTATTACCTGCTCCACTTTTTCTGCTAATGTGATAGTAATTAGAGTCGTCCCCTGCTGAAAATCTTGATTCTGCAGGATTTGTATTAGTGGGGGGTGGATCTCACTAAAATACTTGCTTCTGATGCTAAGTGTGTAACATTATTTGAGTCTACAGATTGCACATTCCTATTAGTTGAATTTAAGTTAACATTATGCCCACTGACAACTTCATCCGAAGAAAATTCATCTAGTGAGTTCATGGTCTGTTTCATCCTTTGCTGTTTATTATTATAACTACCTTCCTGTGTACCTTCCTGTGTAAAAGGCGTAGAGTGTTCCCTAGGCCAAGAAAAAATATGCTCATTTTTGAAATCTCCAAAGTCTTGGTTCAATTTGCGCTTCTTAGTGGCAATTAGCTTTTGTTCAAATATTGTTAAATTCTCAAACATTTTGTTATATAACAATGGACCCTCATTTGTTAAGGGTGTTTCAAGCAGTTCATTCTTGATCTGAATAATCTCCTGTTGTAAATCGCACTCAGTTTTGTAAAAAATGGTCATTCATTAATCTCATATAGTCAGCCCCAATTCTCAAATTAAGCTCTTGCCACTTTTTGAGTAACTCTGGGTACGTATTACTGTATGAGAGCAATTCAGTACTGAATTGTTTAATTATTTTACATTTTCATGTAAGGCCAAACAGGGCACACAGATGAGAGGGTCAAAGTTGGAGCTACATTTGTCAGCCAATAGGTTTGCTATATCTTCTGGCTCAGTATAGGTAGTTCCATTTACAATGAGCTCTGCACACAATTATGTATTGCCTTTGATGTTGTGAACATAGATTCATAGGTTCATAGGTGTGTACTAGGCTAATGGCCCTGGAGCCTTTACAAGCCTAGCCACTGGAGTGATCCCCGGGGTGATTTTTTTATTTCTAATCCACTCATCAAGACTTCTGTTGAAGAGGGCCAGTGAGGTGCTCTGCTTGACATGTATGGGAAGTCTATTCCAGAGCATGGGCAGTCTCTGGGTTATGAACCTGTCCCTTCACTATGTTTTGTTGATTGTGGTAATGAGGTTGAGGTCTCTGGAGCATGTGGTGTGGAGGGATTCGGAAGTCTTTAGATGTAGCATTTCTAACAGAGCTGGGTCAGACATGGCTTTGTAGGTCAAGCAGAGATCACCTCTTAGTAGATGATATGGGACAGAGAATAGCTGGAGTTTTTTTAGTCTGTCCATGTATGACGTGTTTAAGGCCTAGGATCCTCTTCATTAGGTACTTTTGTGGCCTTTCCAGCTGTTGCATGGATCTAGTAAGATACATGCCAAATGGGGTATTATACTTGATAATTGGCCTAATGAGGGAAGAGTAGAGAGAGATGATGACCTCTTTCTTCCTGGATGCAAAACTCTTGGAAACGAGATGTGCCACACAGAAGGACTTTCTGGCCACAGTGGCAATGTGGTGGTCAAAGGAGAGGTTGCTGTCAACCTGTGTCCCCAGAGGTCTTATAATGGCTTCAGTGTTCAGTGGTCTCCCATCAATGTGGTGATTACTGGGAACTGAGTTTTTCCCAAAGGGGTTGATGATGCATTTTTTTTCATTAAGCTTAAGGCCATGGTTGTGACACCAGCCATTGGTCTCAGTGATGCCTTTCTGTAGGATGTCTACATCACTTGGGAAGTTAATAATGGCTCCCAGCTTGCAGATGTCTGTGAACCTGGACAGCCAGAGTCCCTCTGTGCTGGCCTAGACTTCTGAGAAGTAGATGCCAAACAGGAGAGGACCCAGGACAAATCGCTGTGGGATTCCACTCATGACTGGTCGGCAGTCTGACTTGGAGTCTGTTAGTTTCACACTGTGGGTTCTATCTCTGAGCCACTTTGCAACCTACCTAGTGGTATAGGGGTTGATGCCTAGTTTGGTGAGTTTATCAATAATTCCTGAGTGGGGAATGGTATCAAAGGCCTTGGCCAGATCGAGGTAGGCTATATGAACTGACTTCCCCTCAACAACAGCTCTGGTGACTGACTCAAAGAAGTCAACTAGGTTGAGCAGGCATGATCTACCTTTCACAAAACGAAATTGCGTGGGATCTAGAGTTTGGAGATTCCCTATATCATTGTTAATTAGGTAAATGATGATGCACTCCATAGCCTTACATATCAGACTCATCAGGCTAATGGGTCAATAATTCCCAGGGTCTGTAGTCGCTCGCCCTTTATGGAGAGGGATGACTGTAGCAGTGTGTCATTCGGTAGGGACAACGTCTGAGGTGACACTGTGATTGAACATGGCACACAGATGTGGTGCCATTTCACTTTGTAGTTCATGTAGAACACATCCAGGGATATTGTCAGGTCCCATGGAAGCTGTATTCTTGGCCTTGGACAATGCAGCTTTAACCTGTGCTGGAGTAATGCTGGGTGCCTGGCATTCCTCCAGTGTTGTGATTGGTCCATGGGGGGGGGGGGGTAAAGTTGGCACTGAATCTGTTGGCCAGTATGTTGGCAATATCTGTTGGCTCAGTATAGGAGGTACCATTGTGTAGTAACTCAGAACAAACCTGAGTATTGACATGGAGATTTTTGATATGACTGTAGAAGGCTTTGTGGTTGTTTTTAGTGTCTGCCGCAATTCTGCCTTCATAGCTGGCTTTAGAGGTTTTGATGAGGGATCTCAACTTTTTGTTGAGGCTAGTAAGGGAGTTTTTCCAGTCTTGGGACTTCACCTTTTTCTGCAACAGTTTCTTCCTTCTGTTGTAGAGTTTATTAATGGCAAGGGACCACCAGATTGGCTTGCTTTTTTTGGAGGAGTCTGTCTTGGTTTTGTTTATGGCTAATTCCATGCATTTATGTAAGTGTTCATACAATGCATCGGTGTATGATTCAGCAGTCATGCATCTATTTTCCATTGACAGGGGTGACGTGAAGTTAGCCACCTCTGTTTTTAGGAGCTCAAAGTCAGCTTTGAAGAAGTTTTTTATGGTGGTTACCTTTGCAGGGAGTGAGGATGATATGTGGATTTCCATGGTGATTAGTTTGTGGTCGGATCTAACCAGGGAAGAATTGCCTATTGTTGTAGAGCAATGGTTGCCCATATTAGTAATAACCAGGTCAAGGATGTTGCTTCCTCTAGTCGGGGTAAGAATGAGCTGGTCCAGGGCATTGAAATTGATGAATTCCATGAAGCGTTGGGCCAGTGTATTGATGCATGAGTAGTTTTCCCAGTTGATGGAAGGGTAGTTGAAGTCACCTAGTATGAGAGTGTTGGGTTGGACCTTAATAGTTTCCAGGGTGCCTAGGAATATGGAGTGAGAATCCCCTTGCGACATGGTTGGGGACCTATAGCAGGCTACAACCTAAATCGCCATCTTACCAAATGTTAGTTGTACCTGAAGTATCTCAGATGGGTTATGCTGGGCTACTAGTCTGGAGGTGTGCATATCATTTATGAATATGGAGACACCACCACCTTTGGAGCTTTGGTCCATGTTCTGGAGCTGAAAGGTGTGGAATGAGTTATAGCCTGGTAGCACAGGGGTGCTTTCTGTTGCTTTACACCAGGTCTCCTTTACAGCACAAATGTCGATGTTCTCCATTTTGAGGAGTGCTTCGAGCAAGTGCATCTTGAGATTTAGAGTTCTAGCATTGAGCAGCATGACACTCAGATTGTATTTATTTATAGCTGTTACGGTGGTAATTTGTTTTTTGGAACATCGCCTAAAAAGGCACTATAGTGGCAAGAGCCTTAGCTAGTATCCGGAAACCCAGGGGTGACAGATGCAGGCCATCTCTGGCAAAGCATCAAGGTCTGTCAGTCATATCATCCCAAGCAGACAGATACTGGATCCCCTTAGAATGACACCAGAAACTTAGCCAATTGTTGAAGTCAATCATTTTCTGCTTGTACTGCAGTATCATTCTGGGCAATGGTAGGATGCTGCTCAGGGATAGGGTCATACCTGCCTGGGCCACATAATCCGAGAGCTCCTCCATATCTCTTTTCATGTAGCCCAGGGAGGTGCATCTCAGGTCATTCACACCCACATGGACAGTGACAGAGTCGTACTTGTTGTGGAGTGACATGAGTGTGTATGTGATGTGTCGGATTCTGGCACCTGATAGACAGCTGACTGTTACCTTCTCCCTATTCAACCTAGTGAGTGGGACATCAGTGTGCCTCACTATTAAGTCACCTATGATTAGTGTATTGGGCAAGATGTTTTGCCTTAGCAGTTTAGGTTGAGGAGCATACTGTGTAAGTGAGCTATGCATCTTGTGGTTTATACTGTGTTGCGGTGGTCAACTGTATTTCTGCCTTGAAGGTCTCTGCTGTTTGGGTAGATTTCTAATGAGAACCTCCGCGAAGGTAGGTGTGTGGTTTGTGTTTTTATGTGAGAGCTGTGATGGTGGGTGTTCTAGAGGGCTATGTGTTGCATGTGGTGTGATGCAGGTGTTGACCTTCTCCTCTTGACCAGCTATTCCAGTCTTGGCTTGAGAGTGCATGGCTTCCAATTTGGATATATAAATGCATGTCTCACAAGTCTGCATGTTGGAAGGTAAGAGGAGAGGGTTGTCTGTGTACATGAGGCAGTTGCTACACTGCCTCAGAATGCCCAAGTTCACCAGGTTAATAGGAAAAAGCACAGGGAACTGACCTTTAGACATGCCAGGAGGGATGGTAATTATTACTAAGTACTGGAGCTGTTTCCTTATATATTCCTTTCATAAGAAAAATGTCACTCAATGTGTCTGAGTCTGTACGGAGCACTGCCAAACACTTGAGGGGAAACTAATACGTAGACCCTGAAAATTTAAGGATGAAGTATTTAGGCATGTATTCTGAAGTTAGAAAGAAATCAAGCAGTACTTATTGAAAAATAAAGAATTAGCTTGTCAAGAATGATGAAAAGAGGGGAGTCACACGAATGGCTACTGTCTGGCTACTACTAATGCGGGTCTAAGGATAGCTTCACTCTATTGGGATACAATACTCCTTTACTTCTTCTCTCACCAGAAGGAAAATTTTAGTACCAGTCTCAAGAACAGAAGCAGGCCATGGCCTGTTTGGTGATCCACAGTCTTGTCCCAGACGATACAAGGGTTCATAGGTTCATAGGTTGGTTCATAGGTTGGTACTAGGCTATCAACCCTAGGGCCTATACAAGCCTAGCCATAACAATTCCCTGGCTATATCTTCCCACATTATTTACTTTCCTGGACCCCTGTCTAGCAGGGCGACTGACGTGATCCCTGGGGTGAATTTCCTTTCTCCCATCCAATTGTCAAGGTTCCTCTTGAAGAGGTCCAAAGAGGCACTCTGCTTGACATGTATGGGCAATCTATTCCAGAGTCTGGGGAGTTTCTGGGTCAGGAACCTATCCCTCCAGCATGTTTTGTTTATTGTGCTGACAAGGTTTAGATCCCTGGAGCATGTAGCTCTGAGGGATTGGGATTTCTTTAAGTGTAGCATGTCCAACAGCTCTGGGTTTGACATGGCCTTGTATGTTAAGCAGAGATCACCTCTGAGTAGACGATATGCGACAGAGTATAGCTGGAGTTTTTTAAGGCGGTCAGCGTAGGGCATCTGCTTTAGGCCTGTGATTCTTTTAGTGAGGTATTTCTGAGGCCTTTCCAGTTGCTGCAGATGTCTTGAGAGGTACATACCAAATGGGACATTGTATTCTATAATGGGTCTAATGAGGGATGAGTACAGTGGGACAATGACCTCCTTTTTTCTGGATGAAAAGCCCTTCGTGATGAGGTGTGCCACATTGAAGGATTTCCTGACTGTTGTGGCGATGTGGTTATCGAAGGTGAGACCACTGTCCACCTGTGTCCCTAAGTCTCTTATCACACTTTCTGTGTTTAGTGTACTGCCACCTATATGGTAATTCATGGATACATGTTTTTCCCAAAGGGATAACAATACATTTCTTGGCATTGAGCTTGAGCCCATGGCTCTGGCACCAAGCATCTGTTTCTGTAAGGCCCTTTTGTAGAGTATCCACATCATTTGGGGATTAAATAATGGCTCCCAGTTTGCAGTCATCTGCAAACTTTGTTAGCCAGAGTCCCTTAGTGTTGACCTGTACTTCAGAGAAGTAGATGACAAACAAGAGTGGCCCCAGGACTGAACCCTGTGGTACTCCACTTGTCACTTGTCTGGAGCTTGATTTGGAGTCGGCTACTTTTACAGTGTGGGTTCTATCAGTAAGCCATTTAGCAACCCATTGGGTGACATAGGGATTAATGCCCAACTTAGTAAGTTTATCTATGATTCCAGAGTGGGGGATGGTGTCAAAGGCCTTGACAAGGTCTAGATAGGCTGTGTGGACCACCTTACCCTTGTCCATGGCTCTGGAGACTGATTCAAAGAAGTCAATCAGGTTCAGGAGACAAGATCGGCCCTTCACAAACCCAAACTGGGTGGGGTCCAGTGTTTGAAGGTTGCCAATGTCTTTGTTTATAAGTTCCATGATAATATGCTCCATGGCCTTGCAGATAAGGCTTGTCAGACTGATGGGACGGTAGTATCCGGGATCCAAGGTGGATCCCTCCTTGTGGATTGGGATAACTGTAGCTCTGCGCCACTCAGTGGGCACGAAACCTGAGGTGAGGCTATTATTAAACATGACACTTAGGTGAGGTGCCAGTTCATATTGTAGTTCATGTAGTACACAGCCCGGGATGTCATCTGGTCCCATGGATGCTGTATTCTTGGCTTTAGAGAGTGCGTTTTGTACCTGTGTGGCCATTATTACTGGAATTTGACAATCTTCCTGTATTGAGATGGGCCATTTAGGGGGTGAGAGGGGGGTGAAGTTGGCACTGAATCGATCTGCCAGGATGTTGGCAATATCCTTCAGATCAGTATATTTAATGCCATTCTGTTTTAGCTCAGAGCAGATCTGAGCATTGCCATTTAGATTCTTGACATAGTTATAGAATGTTTTGTGGTTGTCTTTGGAATCTTTGGCAATTTTATTTTCGTAACTAGCTTTGGAGGATTTTATGAGGCATTGTAGCCTTTTTTCTTGTTGATGCCTCAAATAGTAACCAGGCCAATCAGGTATGTTAAGCACAGAGACTCACTCTCCAACCAGAATGAGTCAGGAATCAATGTACTCTGCTCCTACTCTCACCAGGATCAGAATATAAGCACAGATTCCAAGCTGTCACCTATAAAGCATAAGCTTTCTGGTTACCAGCAGTCTCCTGGAAATAATGTGACTACACTCCTTCTCTCACCAGGAGAAAGCAGAAGCACTAATCCCAAGATGACTACTGAGAGGTGGAATGTAGGCTCTTCAATAACTGGTGGTCTTGCAATAGATAGTTAAAGGTAAGATGAAAAAAATGGTTTATTCTATAAACACTGCAGTGTGCACTAGATTAGTTAGATGTGAAAGTAGGTAACTTAAGGTTTACCTGTCTAATACCCGTCTAAAAGTTAAGTTTTAGTGGAGAGTCATTATTTTTAAAACAGCAGGATAGATTGAAAGGGGGTGGTCACTTTTGTATTCTGGTACTATGGAATACAGTAGGATAGCCAATAAATTTAAATAGTTGAAGGGGAGTGATTTCACAAAATGATAATTTTGTGCTTACTCACACCAGCCAATAAATGCAGAGAGGAAATGAAATATATGGTCAAATTAACATAAGGGGCAGGCAACTAGAAAGACAGTGGTGTTTAAGAACACAACAGTAACTTGGTAGGAGGGTGACAAAAATTTCTGTCTGACTCACAAGAGACAGAGCTGTGGTCTCTTTTCAAGTTTTTATATGCAGTTAAAAGCAGAATACAAATAAAACACAATGTAAAGAAAATAAATCACAGTATACAAAATAGAAAAAGGCAATAAAAAATACAACAAATAAAAAGCAAACTAACCTTTCCCTCACAGCAAACTGTAGCAGAGTCTGGGTGAGCCTTTCCTGTGATTGTCCTTGGCCTGGGAGTCCAATTTACCTCTTTTCTTTTTTTGGTAGACTTTTGTTTTTTGAGAGTGCTTTTATCCTGCTGGGTGCTGCATCTCCTAATTTTTGCCATTACTTTCTTCCTTCTATTATACAGCCTATTGATGTTTTGATTCCAACAGAGTGGCTTGTTTGTTGAATTAGTTCTGTACTTCTTCCTGGTGGGTACAGCTGCAACTATGCAGCTATTAACATGCTTGTATGGATGCCGATCATCCCTGACAAAACAGCATGGTCTGTTGGCCATTTAACTTCCATGCTAACAAATATTGCATCCCCTTAGAATGACACCAGAAACTAAGCCAATTATTAAAGTTAGTCAACTTTTGTTCATATTGTGGCATCATCACTGGGGAAAATAGAATGCTGCACAGTGCTAGGCTCATACCAGCCTATGACACATATTTTGAGACTCCATGATGTCTCTCTTTATATAGTCTTATACAGTAGTTCTGCACATTTTGCTTTCAAAATATGCCATAGACATGTAAATACTTTTTATCTACTTCACCACTTTCCTTATTTCCCATATTTGTATAATATCCACACAACACAATGTTCACATTGCCATACATGTGCATTTCTTCTCCATGATCTTTTAATATTCTGACAGTGTAGAAAAATGTGTTCTATAATTGTTTCTTCTTCTTTCTGAGAAACTAAACACTTCTCTCCACAAAGTATATTTATTTCATTAGTGCTTTAAGCAGTAGATTTTAGCTGTAGCAGTGCGCCATTCGGTAGGGCCAAAGCCTGAGGTGAGGCTGTGAGTGAACAGGGTATACAGATGTGGTAATAATCACCATAAAAAATCTTCACATTCAATAATATTCTTAAATTTTCCCCATCTTTTTAATCCTTCTTATATATTTCCTGTCTACCTCTTTCCATGAACTAATTCCATAATATATTCCATAATATATTCACACCACAATTTTCAGTACTTTTTAGTTTCTACTTCTTCCAATGACTTAATTTTGTGTTTATCCGTGTATTCCTTCATGTCTGCACTGTATTGCCCTTTTTCCTTTTTATACCTCTATTTTAGATTTTGTTTATATTGCATCTGCAAATATTTCCACTTCTCTTTTCCTTTTTTTTCAAATACCTTTTCTATCACCTAATACATATGGATTGAGCTTAAAAATACTGCATGGTTTATCTCAGTCATTCCCCCCTGTGTCTACATTAATATACAGAACTGCCTTTTTATAAGATTTAGTAGTGAACCCCAAAATAATCTAAGTAAACATCTACTAATCTTTCTACCTCTTTTGGGAATATGAACATACCTCAATATAATTCCAATTTCCCAAAACATGAGTGCATTAAATATACATTTTTACCAAATGATAATTTATATAGTTTCCATGCATTTATTATCCCATTCATTTCTTAAAAGATAACTCCTATTTTTTCCTAATTATATCTCCATCCCCACATTTCACCATAAAAGCTCTATTTGCTTTGTATTAAAATAAATCCCATTTAATCTATTATTGTCTCCTAATCCTTACTTTTTTCAGCATGTATTTCCAATCTTGTATTTCCTAAAATCTTTACTAATCTTATCATTATTCTCTTACCCCATATTTATTCTTAATTATAACTGCTGCATCACTCACATAACTTCAAATTAATGGAATTTTGACTTTATCCATATAATAAATTTTAGCTTCTTTCATGTTATATTCAATTAGTCCTCCATTCATAATTAGCCTGAGTAATACGGTTCTTATAGGACAATGCTTTATCACCCTTTCTAGAATTTCACCAGTTTGCCTTAACAGCCATTCATCACTTGTTGTACACATAACAGGTCACACCCCCGGATTCAGCAAACGTCTGTGCAGGAATAACTTATTCCTGCATGGAAGGGACTATATGGAAGCAGCACGGCAGTTCTCCATGCATATGCATGAAGGCGTGCTGCCGTGCTGCAGTATGTACACGGAAATGTGTACGAGCACAGGGGGCATGTCTGAGAGCAGTGCTCTCACAAAATACACTCCCCCTACACACCGGAATTGCCATACAGCAATGTAAAAAGAGTGAGATCACTCTTTTCACAGAATGTAAACCCCCAACAGGAGAGATCCCCAGAGAATGACCAGATTCTTGCCATATAGTGTACGGACATGAAATAAATAAGTGGCCACTGCCAAAGTAGTGGCATATCATTAAAGAATGAAGTTAGAAAATAATGACAGAACTACATTTTAGATGTCATACCCTTCTGAAAATGCATGCAAATGCAAAATCTGTTATTCTAGCAACTGTCTAAGTTTGCAAGAGCAATATTTAAAAAGTGTCCATAATGGGTTTTTTTCACATCAGCAGGAAAGTTTAAGCATAGCTGCACGGGTGTGCCCATTGCTTAGCTATGCTTAGGCCAGCTTAAATGGCCCAAAAAGTTAAATAGCAATAGACAGCCCCCATAAGCAGTAGTGCAATAGTGTAGTTAGAGTGTATGCTTTGTATGTAGTCAGTTAAGGTTCTAGCCCCACTGCAGCCAATTCTATTTTGTAAGTGAAATCACCACAAATGTAATATTTTAGTATATTTATGTAGTAAGTAACTTATATTTCCCAACCAGAGCAGTGTATTAGGGTCAGATGTGAGGTGTCAGTGAACTGAAGTTGTGAAACCCCCACATAAACACAAGTGTCCCATACATGCAGTCACATAAAATGTAATATGTCAGAAAAGCACATAGAGGGATGTTACAGAAGATCGACATACATATCATAAGCTATGCTAAATGATGAATGAAACCCAACATCATGATAGTCCAAAAAATGAAAGGTAAATAATGCTACATTATGCTCAGCTCAGCTGAGGCACTGTAAGCATTGCTGAAACATACATGCTAAGCAGGAAGTACTGTAGCTAAGTAGATGTGCGCACTGGTAAGCTGTGCTCAGCACCTGCCCCTTTAAGCACTGCCAACCTTAGTTAAGCAGGTTTGCCAGTAGTTTAGCTTAGCTCAGCCTATTCAAAACCATCCAATCACGGCAAAGGGTGGGAAATTGGCCATATTTAAACCCCACAGGTGGGAATACAGTTCATAACTGGTTCCAGCTCCCCACTGTAGGCAGTATGGCAGGTGTTGGAGTGGGCATGCACTTTCGGACGCAGCGCTGGGTCATGCAGGAGTCCAAAGTCATGGTAGGACTCCTGGTAAAAACACATGATGCAAGACTGCTACAGGACCAGTATCAGGGCTCCCAATATAAAGCAGAAGCCTGGGAAAGTCTTGCCCGTGATCTCACCAGTGTCACTGGTATCCCTCGGACTGGTAAGCAGGTCCTGCATCACTATGTCGACTTGAAGTGAATGAAGAGGGAGCTGTAGGAACAGTAAGGCCAAGAAGCAAGACAGAGGGGAGGTGTCCCAGCAGTGTGTAAGTATTTATAGCAAAAACAGTTTACCAAATTCCAGCCTGTATATGTGATGGATAGGGATGCATAAATCTTTCTCTATTTACATTACAGCTCCAGCTGAGCGGGCTGTGAACCAGGAAGCCCATGCCAGCAGGTTGCAAAGGCTGTGTCACAAGGCTGTTGAGTAACAATCCTGCTTGTAGTAGTCATACCAAATAAATATAAAGGAGTAAAATGTCACCTGGCACTATAAAAAATGTGTATGGTTTCTACTGAATAAACCAGACAATATGACAGTAATAGTCCCATATAGGTCATATTTAAATAAAAGTGTAACTGCCTGGCAATAAAGTTCTAAATCCTGGACTGGTTGTGTTTACTCTGGTATTGTATGGCCTCACATGTTACATACACCAAGATCTGGTATGTGAATAGTAATGGTGTGTTAACCACTGTTTCCCACACTGTGCTATATAAAAATGTGTCTAGAATGTCTGTATAAGAATGTTGTAATTACAAGGTCAGATTGTAAAACCACGAGAGACTTAGGCAGAAAACAGAGAAGGAACAAACAGCAGTTGCTTAACAGCTCACTCTGATTAAACACAAATTGCTGTATTTGTAGCAGACACAGCCATGGTTTGAATCCTGTGAGTGGTAGCAAACTGTATGTGCAATTTTATCTAGGATTTTGGGAATATGTGTAGAAACAGTCAGGTAGTGTTAACAAACATTCCCCCGACAGGATTTTCAGGTAAGAGAACTGTAACTGCCTGGCAATAAAGTTCTAAATCCTGGACTATTTGTGTTTACTCTGGTATTGTATTGCTTGACATGTTGCATTCACCAAGATCTGATATCTGAATAGTAATGTTGTGTCAACCACTGTTGTCCACAATGTGCTACAAAAAATATGCCTAGGAATGTCTGTATAAGAATGTTGCAATTACAAGGTCAGATTGGGAATATGTGTAGAAACAGTCAGGTAGTATTAAAACATCCCCCCACAGGTCTACCAGGTAAGAGAAGTAGACTGTAGCTATAAGACTGTTGAAGTATACACTGTGTACAAACATACCACTGCCCAAACCAAGGCCATAGGGTATTGTAATAATACTTGTAGAGTAATGATTAGAGCAATGATCATTAAAGTTGTGAGTACTGTAAGGATATACAAGTTGCTAACTGACATCTCTCTCTCCACCCACCATATCTGCAACAACAGTCTAAACACACAAATCAGTGGGTATGTTTACACCAAACCTACTGTTGGGACATATGTCCTATTGTTCAACAAATATTGCAATGTGTTTCTATTAATGTTCCATGTTGAAATACTATCATTGGTGGCCTGTTGCTATCAATGTAACCTGCATACCATTGTAATGGCCACTGTGGTTCCATATATGCATGTGTTCTGTTTGCTATGCAACTGTTCAAAATCTGTTGTTTTGGGTTAATGGGAATATCTATGCATGCTGTTATGACTAATCCTGGATTGTGTTGACTATTACTAACCCACATATGTTCTAAAACTGCAACACCATAGCATGTTTGGGAAGGCCGGTCCCAGCGGATCCACCTCACCCACCTCATCTGGCTGTGGCACTGGGAGTTTGGAGATCTGCTACACCAGCTTGAGGGCCATGTGGCACAATTAGAGGGTCAGACTCCCCCTCCTGCTCAGCCCCCAGCACAGCCACCTTCGGGGCAGTGAAGGTGCAGTGGTGACTGCCCATGGGTGGGGACCTCAGTCCCACTGTTTCCATTTGGGGGCTCATGAACTTCATATTTCCAAACACCCCTCCTCATCCAAGGTGTTTACCCCCCACATGTGTCATATACTGCCCCTGTATTCTGTCTTTTCTGTCTTCCTACCCAACCTACCTCCACAAATATACCTACTATCCTTCCCCAACATCCCACTCTCACTTTAAAAAAAGGGCAATCTGTTCCCAAAAAGAAATCTCGCCCCATACATAGCTGTCCATTTCACACACATGTCCACTGGACACATGTAATCTGGTCTAATTGGCTTCACAACACATTATTGTTGTCCTCACCCCTCTCTCAGGGGTTTGAGTGTCCAAATTTTCCTCCAAATTCAGTATATATGCACAGTTGTTGCTGTAGAAGAAGTGGACAGCTATGGCCTTCCCTACACCCATCCTGCACATCCCTAGCTACTTTCCCTATTGTGTTTCCCTCGGCATGCCCACTTTTTCACCACTTTCCTATCACCCCTTTTTTCTTTTCTTTTAAAACAATTAGAGAGGGGGTAAGTGAGAGTAAGGTCTTTTAAGCAGTAGTAAGCAGGATTAAGCCTGTTTGCATGGTGCTAAGCAATGCCTACACAGATTAAGCACTTTAAGGCTAACTGTCTGTAAACAAACCCACTTACAAATGCTTAAAAGTGCTTTAATCGCTCTGCATCCAACAGCCCGTGTTTTGTCCAGCAACAAACTAATCAGCCATTGCAAGCCTTGAACCCAGGACCCTGCACACCATAGCCACAACAAGTTACCGCTAAGAAATCTGAGATGGAGCTGCATCTGATGTTTTCTCAAATATTTATTTATTGATTTTATTTGTAGTTAACATGCTTATTGTTAATGTGCATTATCTCTGTTACACATATGCTTTTTACAATTGCTTTGTAAATATTTTCTATGTATCAACATTGTTTAATTTGTATTTTATTGTCTCTTGTACGTAATATTGTTGTGCTTTGTATATTGTGGAGCCTTTCTACCCGGGCCTCTATAAACCCTATTGTGTTTCCCTCGGCATGCCCACTTTTTCACCACTTTCCTATCACCCCTTTTTTCTTTTCTTTTAAAACAATTAGAGAGGGGGTAAGTGAGAGTAATGTCTTTTAAGCAGTAGTAAGCAGGATTAAGCCTGTTTGCATGGTGCTAAGCAATGCCTACACAGATTAAGCACTTTAAGGCTAACTGTCTGTAAACAAACCCACTTACAAATGCTTAAAAGTGCCTTAATCACTCTGCATCCAACAGCCCGTGTTTTGTCCAGCAACAAAGTAATCAGCCATTGCAAGCCTTGAACTCAGGACCCTGCACACCATAGCCACAACAAGTTACTGCTAAGAAATCTGAGATGGAGCTGCATCTGATGTTTTCTCAAATATTTATTTATTTATTTTATTTATTGCATTTGCTGACCAGGAAAGTCCACTGGGCCTAATAAGAGCCTATTTTCAGTGAGGGCCCGGGTAGAAAGGCTCCACAATATACAAAGCACAACAATATTACATACAAGAGACAATAAAATACAAATGAAACAATGTTGATACATAGAAAATATTTACAAAGCAATTGTAAAAAGCATATGTGTAACAGAGATAATGCACATTAACAATAAGCATGTTAACTACAAACAAAGGTTTTAGTCTGTTAGAGAGAAAGAAAGCACATTGGATGAATGTAAAGTTGGAGGTAGATATTATATGGAAGAGAGAGATAGTAGAAGAGGTACAGTGTAATGATGTGATAGTAGATACATATCATGTACCACAGTCATTCAAAAGTAGGGAAACTGTATTTATATATGTGTGTGTGTGTGTGTGTGTGTGTGTGTGTGTGTGTGTGTGTGTGTGTGTGTGTGTGTGTGTGTGTGTATATATATATATATATATATATATATATATATATATATATATATATATCCACTTCCACTTTGTAATTTTGAAATACTGAAATCCCGAATTTCAGTATTCCAAAACCACAAAGCCGAAAACCCACCCAAAAGTCACAAACTCAAAAACACACAACTGCAAAATTCAAAATCCTGTACTCACACAACATATACAGCACACACATATATGTACATATATATATATATATATATATATATATATATATATATATATATATGTATATATATATATATATATATATATATATATATATATATATATAGGTTCATAGGTTCATAGGTAGGTACTAGGCTAGCCTAGTTGGAATGTGTTGGCTTTTGCCACTCCCTTAGATTAGTTCCCTGTGCCTCTGTCCAGCAGAGCCATTGAAGTGATCCCTGGGGTAAACTTTCTGTTTCCCATCCACTCTTCAAGGTTTCTCTTGATGAAGGTTAGCGAGGAGCTCTGCCTAATGTAGATTAGAATCTTGTTCCAGAGCATGGGAAGTATCTGGGACAGGAATCTATCCCTCCAGCACGTCCTATTTATTGTTGTGGTGAGGTTTAGATCCCTGGAGCATGTGGCTCGAGTGGATATGGCTTTCTTTAGGTGGAGCATGTCCGTCAATTCTGGGTTGGACATGGTCTTGTATATCAGGCAGAGATCACCTCTGAGTAGGCGGTATGCAACTGAGTACAGATGGAGTTTCTTCAGTTGAGCTGCATAGGGCATCTGCTTGAGGCCAGTGATCCTCTTGGTGAGGTACTTCTGTGGTCTTTCCAGTTGTTGCAGGTGTCTTGTAAGGTAGATCCCAAATGGGGCATTGTACTCTATGATGGGTCTGATGAGTGATGCGTAGAGGGGCCCAATGACCACTTTTGATCTGGATGCAAACCCTTTTGTGATTAGGTGGGCCACATGAAGGATTTTCTAACCACTTTGGCAATGTGATTATTAAAGGAGAGGTTACATCTTCCCTATTTAGGGGGCTACCACCTATGTGATAGTTTGTGGGTACTTTGTTTTTCTAAAGGGGATGACTATGCACTTTTTGGCATTTAGCTTGAGGCCATGGTTTTGAAACCAGGTGTCTGTCTTAGTGAGACCCTTTTGTAGGATGTCTGTGTCAGCCAGAGTGTCAATTATAGCCCCTAGTTTGCAGTTGTCTGCGAACTTGGTCAGCCATAGTCCTCCTGTGCTTGTCTGTACCTCTGAGAAGTATATGCCAAACAGGAGGGGTCCTAGGACTGAGCCCTGGAGAATGCCACTTGTAATCAGGTTAGAGTCAGATCTAGCTCCTGCAACTCTTATCATGTGGGTTCTGTCCGTGAGCCAGTTGGCAACCCATCTCGTGATGTAGGGGATTATGTTCAGGCTGGTGAGCATGTCTATAATATCTGAGTGGGGAATGGTGTCGAAGGCCTTTGCGAGGTCTAGGTAGGCTGTGTGAACCACCTTTCCCATGTCTATATCCTTAGTAACTGTCACAAAGAAGTCCACCAGGTCTAGGAGGCATG
>NC_056728.1:837298637-837416137 GCF_019279795.1 Protopterus annectens | reverse complement strand
CTTTGACACAATACCCCACTCGGGCATCATAAATACGCTCACCAGCTTAAATATCAACCCCTATGTCACAAGATGGGTTGCAAACTGGCTCAGGGATAGAACCCACATGGTCAGAATTGCAGGTGCCATGTCAGACTCTAAGCCAGTTACAAGTGGTGTCCCACAAGGCTTAGTCCTGGGACCTCTCTTGTTCGGTATATATTTCTCCAAGGTACAGGCTAACACAGGTGGACTATGGCTGACCAAGTTCACAGATGACTGCAAACTGGGTGCCATAATCGACTCTCCGGCTGACACAGGCATCCTCCAAAAGGGTCTCACAGAGACGGATAACTGGTGCCAGAGCCATGGCCTAAAGCTAAATGCCAAAAAGTGCATAGTCATCCCCTTTGGGAAAAACAAAGTGCCCAAATATTGCCACATAGGTGGTAACCCATTAAGTACAGAAGAAGTAATTAGGGGCTTGGGGACCCAAGTAGATAGCAATCTCTCCTTTGACAAACACGTTGCCAAAGTGGTTAGAAAGACCTTCTATATAGCACACCTTATCACGAAAGGGTTCACATCTAGATCAAGAGAGGTCATTGTGCCCCTCTACTCATCACTTACCAGGCCCATAACTGAATACAATGCCCCATTTGGGATGTACCTTACCCAACACCTGCAGCAACTGGAAAGACCCCCAAAAGTACCTCACCAAGAGGATCAAGGGGCTCAAACAGATGCCCTATGCAGTTCAGCTAAAGAAACTCCAGCTGTACTCAGTTGCGTACCGCCTACTCAGAGGCAATCTGTGTCTGACGTATAAAGCCATGTCCAACCCAGAATTAATGGACATGCTTCACCTCAGGAAATCCAAATCCCTTAGAGCTACACACTCCAGGGACTTGAACCTCAGCACAGAATTAAATAGGACATGCTGGAGGGACAGATTCATAACCCAGAGGCTAACCTCAGTCTGGAACAAAATCCCAGTCCATGTTAAGCAGAGCCCCTCACTGACCCTCTTCAAGAGAAATCTTGACGAGTGGATGGGAGATCGTAAGTTTACCCCTGGGATCTCTTCTGTGTCCCTGCTTGACAGAGGTACAGTAAACTAACCTTAAAAGGGCTACCTTCTGTGACCTACTATACAGAGGCACAGTCAACTAATCTAAAAGGGTGGCGAAAGCCAAACACACTCTGGCTAGGCTTATAAATGCCCTAGGGTAGATAGCCTAGTATCAACCTATGGACCTATGAACCTATGAACCCTGGAGAATATTAGTGTCCAACCTAACACTCTTATACTGGTTGACTTCAACTACCCCACTATTAAGTGGGAAAGCTACTCATGTACTGATGCACATGCCCATCATATCAACCTGGTCCTTCCTGTCATGGGTGACTCTTGCTCTACCAATATTCAATACTTCACTTGTTATATCTGAGCACAAAGTAATCACCTTTGGAAATCCACAGCCATCCTACCCCCACTACACAGGTAACCACCATGAAAAGCCTTTCCAAAGCTAACTATGGCCTCATAAAAGCAGCAGTGGCTAACCTCATGGCAGCCATGCAAATGGAGACTAGTTGCATGACAGCTGAATCAAACAACAATGCAATATGAACACGTACACAAATGCATGGATACCACCTTACCCAATACAACCAGGACCCTCACCTCCAAAAAAGGAAGCTCATTTGGTGATCCCCTGCCATAAAGAAACTATCAGCCTCAATAAATAGTTGAGATCCCTCATCAAATACTACAAAGTTAGCTGTGAGAACAAACTTCGAGCACATAGTAAAGACAACCACAAGGCCTCATACTGTTATGTAAAGAATCACCATGGCAATACCAAGAATTAAGACAATGGTACCTCCGAGACTGAGCCAACAAATAATGTCAATATACCAGCTGGCATCTTGAGTGCAAACAGTACCCCTCACTCCCCCAACAAAGGACCAATCCCAATACCAGTATACCACCAGGCACCCAGTATTATTGCAGCACAGGTTACAACACCACTGTCCAAGGCCAAGAATACAACTTCTATGGGACCTGAGAATATCCCAGGCTGTGTTCTACATGAACTGCAGAGTGACCTGCCACCTTACCTGTGTGCCTTGTTCAAGCACAGCCTCACCTCAGGCTTTGTCCCTACTGAATTGTGCACTGCTGCAGTCACCCCTCCCCACAAACAAGGTGCAACAACAGACCCTGGGAAATACCACCCCAATACCTGACAAGTCTGTTATGCGAAGCTATGGAATGTATCATTATGCACCTAATAAACAGGGATATGGGAATCTGCAGACTCAAGATTCAACACAGTTTACCTTTGTGAAGGATAGGTCATACCTGCTCATTCAATCTGGTCAACTTCTTGCTGTCAGTCATCTGAGTTGTGGATGAAGACAAGGTGACACATACAGCCTACACTGATCTTGACAAAGCTTTTGATAACATTCCCCACTCACTAAACTCAGCATCAACCCCTATATCACCAGGTGGGAACAGAGGCACAAACACGGGGTAGATTGGACATACTGCTGTCATACATTGAGAGTGTGGCAGATGTCACTTGGTTTGTTGTAACATCCTTTATCAGGAATATGACATCAGTAATACCAATAGATGTGAGTATTTACTGACTGCATTCCCCAGAGTCCACAACTGATTTACCAAGGACACCAAATGTCTGCTGAACACACAAAACATGACAGGCAGACAAATGGTCAGTCTGTGGACAGCGTGCCAGTGGAGAGGTATGTCAAAGACATATCACTGTGAGTTGTGCCATCACACACTAAATGCATGTCCACACAAACCCTGTCAATCTATCAATCCACCATGTGTATAACAGCACTGATGACATAGACTCTGTTCACAAATCTGGGGATATGTCCCCCATGTTGGTTGGCTGTCTCCACATGTCCTGTCCTGTGATGTATTGCCACCCACTGTATGTGAATCTGTAGACCAGTACCTATGTAATGTCCCTCACACAGGCAAGAAAATTGGGCAAGGCCCACATTAAGGAATGTCCCATATATCGGAACAAGCAGCAGTGTCCAGGCCCACAGCACAATACAATGTGGGCACCTATATAGTGGTATGGTCATAGCAATACCTGACATCTGCATATCAGTACAGAGGACAGACAGAATGTAGATAGCTAATAGGTTATGCATTAGGATGAATGTATTGAAAGATACATGTCTGAAACTGAAAGGTATGCCATTACTACATGTCAGCAGTCCCCAATGACATGTCCAAAGAACAGAGTAGTCTACAGTTAATATCAACATATCAGATCAATATCCTATAGGAGATACATAAAAAACATACAGCTCAAACACTAAGAACATGATAGTCAGTACTCAGAGTTCAGCTTTGCATGCAGGGGTGTATGGTTCCAGTACTACAGTCTACAATCTACTCTTACTTGGGAAAGCACTGTTAAAAGTAGTAACATAATGATACAATGCATGCAAGTGTGACTGCATATAACCTGGGATACTACCCAAATATGAAATACATACAAAGAGAAAAGATTGTGGTACTACCCATGTATACTCAGATGTCCCATACAGTATATTCACACCCCTTGCTACTGTAATGACAGCACATAGAAGCATGTTATGTACATGTAATTAAATATACTTATTAAAAATGTCATTACCATGCTATTTTATCAGACTGGAATGTGATCACTGGTTACCAGAGCTCCGCTATGCTTAGCAGGTGTAAGCATTGCTTAAATGTAAATGCTAAGCAGATTTGTGCAATGGTAAGCGAAGCCTACACAGTGTAAGTGCTTATTCATTTAACCATATGTTAGCACCTCTTACCGTCATGCAAACCCATGCAAACATGCTTAAAGCTGCTCAAAACTGCCTTACCCGCTCTGTATCCAACAGTCCTTGTTCTGCCTAGCAACAAAATAAACAGCCCATGCAGAGTCTTGAACCCAGAACACTATAGGCTACATGCACAGCACTTAACCACTAAGCCATTTGAGCTGTAAACACAGCTGTTGCTTTTTCAAATATACCATTCTGTATACATACTGAATAGTAGTGGACAACTGCTTTGACTACTACAACTGTCTACTACTTGTTAGTGAAAATAGTGTTGAATCAGTCATGTTTTTATATCTAAATATACACATATCAGATAAATATGGTGGGATACATCTGAGAAGGTATATAGAACACTCATGTTTACACATAAGGATATGGATATATATATATATATATATATATATATATATATATATATATATATATATATATATATATATATATATATACATACATACATACATATGTAAATATATAAAGGTTCGTAGGTTCATAGGTGGGTACTAGGCTATCTGCCCGAAGGCATTTATAAGCCTAGCCAGAATCTGTTGGCTTTCGCCATCCCCTTAGATTAGTTCCCTGTGCCTCTGTCCAGCAGAGCCAGTGAAGTGATCCCCAAGGTAAACTTTCTGTTTCCCATCCACTCGTCAAGGTTTCTTTTGAAGAGTGTTAGCAAGGAGCTCTGCCTAATGTAGATTGGAATCTTGTTCCAAAGCATGGGAAGTCTCTGAGACAGGAATCTGTCCCTCCAGCATATCCTGTTTATTGTTGTGGTAAGGTTTAGATCCCTAGAGCGTGTGGCTCAAGGGGATAAGGTTTGCTTTAGGTGGAGCATGTCCATCAGTTCTGGGTTGGACATTGCCTTGTATGTCAGGCAGAGATCAACTCTGAGTAGGCGGTATGCAACCGAGTACAGATGGAGTTTTTTCAGTCGAGCTGCATAGGGCATCTGTTTGAGGCCATTGATCCTCTTGGTGAGGTACTTCTGTGGTCTTTCCAGCTGTTGCAGGTGTTTTGTAAGGTACACCCCAAATGGGGCATTTTCTCTAAGATGGGTCTGATGAGTGATGAGTAGAGGGGCACAATGACCTCTTTTGATCTGGATGCAAACCCTTTTGTGATTAGGTGGGCCATGTAGAAGGATTTTCTAACCACTTTGGCAATGTGATTATCAAAGGTGAGATTACTATCTATTTGGGTCCCCAGATCCCTTATTGCATCTTCTGCATTTAGGGGACTGCCGCCTATGTGGTAGTTTGTGGGTACTTTGTTTTATCCAAAGGGGATGACTATGCACTTTTTGGCATTTAGCTTGAGGCCATGATTTTGACACCAGGTATCTGTCTCAGTGAAACCCTTTTGGAGGATGTCTGTGTCAGCCGGAGAGTCCATTATAGCCCCTAGTTTGCAGTTGTCTGCGAACTTGGTCAGCCATAGTCCTCCTGTGCTTGCCTGTACCTCTGAGAAGTATATGCTAAACAGGAGGGGTCCTAGGACTGAGCCCTGGGGAACATGACTTGTAACCGGTTTAGAGATGGAGCTAGCTCCCGCAACTGTCACCATGTGGGTTCTGTCCATGAGCCAGTTGGCAACCCATCTTGTGACGTAGGGGTTTATGTTCAGGCTGGTGAGCTTGTCTATAATACCAGAATGGGGAATGGTGGCAAAGGCCTTAGCGAGGTCTAGGTAGGCTGTGTGTACCACCTTTCCCTCATCTATAGCCTTGGTAACTGTCTCAAAGAAGTCCACCAGGTTTAGGAGGCATGATCTGCCCTTAACAAAGCCAAACTGGGTAGGGTCCAGTGTTTGAATGTTCCCAGTGTCTCTGTTAATGAGTTCCATGATGATGCGCTCCATAGTCTTGCAGACCAAGCTAGTCAGGCTTATACAGTGATATTTCCCAGGGTCTGTTGTGGCTCCACCTTTGTGGAGTGGGATAACCATTGCTGTGTGCCACTCTATGGGGATGTAGCCTGTGGAGAGGCTGAGGTTGAACAGTGTGTTTAGGTGAGGGGTTCGCTCATCTTTGAGCTCGTGTAGGATGCAGCCTGGGACACTGTTCGGTCCCACTGATGCTGAAATTTTGGCTTTGGAGAGGGCTGTTTTAACCTGAGTGTCTGTGATTTCAGGGACTCTACATTCTTCTGGTAAGGTTATGGGTCCTTTTGGGGGTGAAATGGGGGTGAAGTTTGCGCTGAACATGTCTGCCAGGATGTTGGCGATATCGGTCAGTTCAGTGTATTTTGTGCCGTTCTGCACTAACTCCGAGCAGATCTGAGCATTGCCACTTAGATTCTTGACATAGCTAAAGAATGCCTTGTGGTTATCTTTGGAGTCCTTGGCAATTTTTCTTTCAAAGCTCGCCTTGGATGATTTTATGAGGGATCGTAGTTTCTTGCTGATACTGATCAGGGATGTCTTCCCTTCTTAGGAATATTCTCTTTTCTGTATTAGATTCCTCCTTCTATTGTATAGCTTGTTTATCGCAGGAGTCCACCAGACTGTTTTCCTTTTCTTGGAGGAGTGAGTCTTGGTTTTTCTTGGGATGGCATGATCCATGCATTCTTGTAGCTGCCCGTAGAATGCATTAGTAAAGGATTTTGCAGCTTGGACAGTGTTATCCTTCAGCATGAGGGCTTTGAAACTTTCCACCTCGGTCTTAAGTAATGTGAAGTTTGCTTTTGAAAAGTTTTTCTTGATGGCTTTCTTGTCCGGGGGAGGGGGCAGAATATGGATATCCAAAGTGATTTGTTTATGGTCAGATCTAACCAGCGAGGGGTGACCTCTGGTGTGGAATACTGGTCGCCCATATTGGTGATGGCCAGGTCCAATATGTTGTCACCTCTGGTGGGGGTGTTGACCAACTGAACCAGGGCATTTGAGTTTATAAATTCTAGGAAAAGTTGGGCAAGGGAGTTAGTACTTGAGTAGTTCTCCCAGTTAATGTTTGGGTAATTGAAATCACCCAATATTAGGATGTTTGGTAGGACCTTTATGTTTCCCAGTGTTTTCAGAAATGCGGAATGGGGGTTCTGGGACATGGTGGGTGATCTATAGCAAGCTACAATTTGAATTGCAGTTTTGCCCATTGTTAGTTGCACATGGATGATCTCTGATGCATCATGCCGTGCCACTAACCTGGAGGTGTGGGTATCCTTGATGAATATGGATACGCCCCCACCTTTTGTATTTCGGTTTGGGTTCTGTGGCCAAAATGTATGGTATGAATTGTAACCTGGTAGTGCTGGTGTGCTCTCTGGAGCCTTAAACCGGGTTTCTGTTACTGCACATATATCGATTTTTTCCATAGTGAGGACTGCCTCGAGTGTGTGCATTTTGAGGTTTAGACTTCTGCCATTGAGTAGCATTACCCTCAGTTTTTTGTTACTTGTGCTATTTATAGCGGTGGGTTTGTCTTTTGAGCCTTGCCTAAAAAAGGCACTATGGGGGTGGCAAGAGCCTTGGCAAGTATTCGAAAGCCTACGGGTGACAGGTGCAAGCCATCTCTAGCGAAGCAGCGTGGCTTGTCGAGCATGTCATCCCAGGCAGACAGACACTGGATCCCCTTTGAATGACACCAGAAACTTAGCCAATTGTTGAAATCGAGAATTTTTTCTTTATATCATGGTATCATTCTTGGTGAGGGCAGGATGCTGCTCATGGTCACGGTCATACCGGCCTGGGCTACATGATCAGAGAGTTCTTCCATGTCTCTTTTCATGTAGTCCAGGGAGGTACAGCTCAGGTCATTCACACCAACATGGACAATGACAGTCATATTTGTACTTGTTCTGGAGTGACCTGAGTGCTTGTGTTATGTGGTGCATCCTGGCACTTGACAGGCAGCTAACAGTAACCTTCTCCTTATTCAGCCTAGTGAGTGGGACATCAGTGTGCCTGACTACACAGTCACCTATTACCAGTATGTTGGGTATGTTATTTTGCTTAAGGGCTGTGAATGCATGGCACACTGGTTTTGGTTTGTGTTTGGGGGGGTGGAGGTTGCTTGGATGTTTGCTTTGGACGTCTCTGTTGGTTTTACAGATATATATATACATATATATATATATATATATATATATATATATATATATATATATGTGTGTGTGTGTATATATACATGCACACACACACCCACACACACACACACACACACACACACACACACACACACACACACACACACACACACACACACACACACACACACACACACACACACACACACACACACACACATATATATATATATATATATATATATATATATAGATATATAGATATATATATATATATATATATATATATATATATATATATATATATATAAAAAACATATGCCCATAACATGTAGTGGAGTCATACCTCAGCACCATAACTCTCAACCTCTTAGTGCAAGGGAACATAAAGTAAGTATTGCAGTTATAAATGTAGAATGTTGCTACAGTAACAGGGGTTGTGTCTACATACATGTTGTGAAGGAAGGCTCCTCTGAAACTGAAATGTATGCCATCAGTTACTGACAGACATCATAAAATTATCATAGTGAAGTACCACACAAATCACAGTAATGATCCTGTGGAGTACAGCAGAAATGTGAGCAATAAACGTGGACAGTCTGAAACAATCTGGTCAGTTAAGAGGTGCACACATAATTCCTTAGTGCAAGAAATGTGGACCAAGCCTGACAAAAGGGATGTTTACAGCCATGAAAATGGGGATATATCACAAATACTGGAGTAGATAAGCTCACACAGTTGATGCATTCACACCCTCCTGTCTGTCCTAACATATATTACCTGGAGGAACAGAGGTCTCAAGCCTACATACTTCCCACTAGTTAGTGACATACATCTTCACAACATCCCACTTCTTTGTCAGAAATACACATCTATGGTGGCCAGGCAACAGTACATCTGACAAATATCTGGACATAACATCACACTAGGGTAAATACACTGAGCTGCTAGGCATGTCAACAAGCACTGTTTAAACTACAGGCAGACTGCCACAACACTAACCCAATTTTCCTATGGGGGAATGCACATGTAATTGCAAATATAGCAGGCACTACAGGCATGTAACAGCACGGAGTAACAGACACCAGTGTGAAAGTGCATACCCACAACCAATCTCAATACAGTCACAGTTACATTATGGTAAGCTTAATTAATAGTACAGTATATGGACTGTGTGAACAAAACCCATCATCATATTTGCCACTCACACACTAACCCTACATATACTGGCGCAATTCACAGTGTAGTCTGATGCCTGACTGTGGTATGTGACATGTCTCAGTCTGGCCCTGCAAACATATAAGCTGATAGGGTACCAGAAACTGGAGCAACATGCAACATCAGATAGAACAGGACCAAGAATACTGACATCTACCCCAGCTGGTACACAGACCAAATAACATATTCACAATACACTGCTATACAATACTGACACTCTTGTCAACAATCACCATAAAGTACACAGACCTCACTACTATACACACTACAACAAAATGTCCAGGTTTTGTCCTCAAATATAAGGCCTCCTATACATGTCTGGCAGTCTGATATATCACTGGCTTGATATCAGGAATGATGTCAGTAAATAATGATATACTGTACACATCCACCTCTTACTGCATGACATGTGGGCAAAGGGTGACAGACTTGGGGACAGAGGCACAAACACAGGGCCAGTATTAACATATTGCTGTTATAAACTGAGCAAATCGCTGGTGTAACAGGGTTTGTTGTGGCATATCTCTTCTGAGGGATATGAAGTCAATAACACACATGGATGTTACCATTTACTGACTGCACTCATCAGAGTATGCTACTGCATTTATAAAGAAAGAAAATGTGTGAGTAACACACCACATCTAACACTCCAAACTCTGGCCAGTCTGCAGATAGCCCTACAGGTGAGAGTTTTCCCAACCACATAACACTGTCATGCCAGACTTTAAATCATGCAGAACAGCCATATTGACACAAATCCTGTTAAACCAACATTACTTTAAATGTAGAACAGCAATACTTACATTCTGTCCCCATGTCTGGAACATCCCCCTCCAGTTTGTTGGCCTGTCTCCACAGTGTTTGTTGTAAGAGGTATTTCCAACTACCCTCTGTGATGCTGTTTGTCAGACACCCACATGAAGTCCTGCTCACAGTGAAGGAAAAGGGCCAACACCCACATGAAGTGCTTAGTTATAGGAGTGTGTTTCCATGCAACTGGCTATAGGAATCATACCACAGTTGTTCCACATGCAATTAGCAAATGGGGACTCCAGTTCGTGCACATGCCATCAGCTAATCATGAGTATTGCCTACAAAAGTCAAGCTGCTGCCTATGCAAAACAGATGTATGTTTCCACATCTACCAGAGATGGAGAGAGAGAGAGAAAGAAAGAAAGAAAGAAAGAAAGAAAGAAAGAAAGAAAGAAAGAAAGAGCTAAGCGTGTTTGTGTATGATCCATGGGTGGAGAGTGGTCTCTGTGTATTGTAATGGTTGACTATATTGTTCACTAATCCATACTGTCACAAGTCATTGCACATGGCAGCAGATATTTATGGCTGTGGATTGTCTACAACAACCTCTACAGTGTTTGACAACTGTTGGCATTGTAATGTGGACATTGGGACATATAGGTCCTTAATATAATAATGTAGCAAAACCCTAACAGAAATGGATCTTGTTATTACACAATCATTGCAGCACCCACATACTTGCCAGTATTGGGTTTCAAGCCCCTACCTAGTTATGTATTGCTAGCACAGTGTTACAAATTTATTGCACACACCACAGAGTTTACATGGTGGGGAGTTGTCCAAAGGTATCTTTGAAGGTGAATGACATCAGCAGCAGTGCTAAAGGAGAGTTAAGGAAAGTGTAGTAAGTGTGAATGTTCACAAAATCAGGTGTCAACAAAGACACACACATTATTATAGTTGCCAGGACATGGATTAGAACTCCTATCTAACTAGCTTGTTACACTACAGTATTAAACAGTTATCATGAGCACCAAATAGATTACATGATGGAGCTTTGGCTGATGGTTTATTTCAAGCTAACTGACATCAGCAGGAGTGCTAACATGGACAATGAGAAGTACAGTGTGGTGTGTGTGTGAATGGGCCATAAATCATTCCTCTGGAAACACACACACATACACACACACACACACACACACACACACACACACACACACACACACACACACACTCACACACAACTGTACATTTGACAGGACTTAGTATACAAATGCTACATGAATACTGATTTTTACTATCGTGTTACACAATTATCACAAGCACCACAGACACTATAGGGCTGAGGGCTACCAAAAGGAATGTCTACAGTGATTGACATCAGCACATCATGTGATATCGGCCAATTGGATGTGTAGTGGGTGGGACAGGCCTCATAATAGAATTCCCTCTGTCACTGTCTGTCTCTCTTCCCCACATCTGTGTGTGTGTATGTTTGACATATCATAGTGCATTGGCCTTGGATATGTGTGAGCATTCCTATCCAATGTGTGTGTGAAGCATAAATGGTGTACAATTTGGTGTGTGTGCACAGACATCTGTGAATGACAGCTATGTATAGTCCACTGTGTTGTCAGACATGGGCTGCATTTCTGTAAGTGTAGGATCCTGTCCAGTATGACCTTCTGTATTGAGTGTGTAAATCCATTCCAGGTAGGGTTGTACTCCAGTCCAGGGTTTGGTGTTCTACAGCCACAGCTAGCAACCTGTTTCTGCAGGATATCTGTAGATAGGTTGACAATATGGAGTCACGATGGGCGACAGATAGGGAGATACTGTAACTATTCCTGTCTGCGCTGCTTGTGTTACATGGCTGGTGTTAGCAGAGATATTCAGACATATGTACTGTTTTACACTGTGATGTATTATGTCATCAACTACTGATAGATTTAATTATTTGCTCACAGTTATTTCCTGGGAAATACAAAATGAATGAAACTAAGCCCAGTATTGTCATCTGCAGCCTACACTTTCTTACACACTCCTGCCATTCTGGACGGGTAGCTACAGACACTTGCTGATGGGTCTGTATAAATGGTCCAGCACTTTGGTACTTTGGTAGCTTAGGATCCCCTTCTTGTATATATATCAACTTAACAGAATGGCCATATCCTGCTGTGGCCATACCTCTCAGCTGTACAGATTCACTCAGATTACCCAGAGGCAAGTCTCATATATCTGGTCAGTTCCCCTTCACATTGTGGTTTACGAGCAGGTTTGTTGCCACCCAACCACGAGCAGGTTTGTAGCCACCCATTACTGGGTTTGCAGGCAGGGGTAGTATGGGCACACATCAGAGTTTCAGACTCCACACACTCCATGACGTCCATGCTTCTACATCCCCCCCACTCTGTTATTCTATCCTATTCCTTATATAATGCGAGCGATATCTGAGAAGTATCCCTATGGTTGGCCTTTCATCCCAGCAGTATTTATGGATTGGTCCATAGTTCATGCAGTGACTTGGGGAGCATACTACTGGGATTTGTCAACATGTCCTTGCATTTGTGTTCTGTTGACTGTGTTAGGTTGTTAGTTGGGACCCCATGAGATACCATACATTGGCACAGGTCTTTGACAGAAGACTGTAGGCCATTGGTAGTGATACAGGCCTCTGTAGCAGGCCAGTGCATTCTATCACTCCTACATTCCCATGCTGCAAGCCAGTGGATTCCCCTGGGGTGACAGGTAAGTGTGCGAGGTGTTAATGGCAATAGTTCCTGTCCATACTGATCCATTGGTTTGGATGCAGGCAGGATGCTGCTTACAGCTAGGGACACACCTCCATAGGACACCTCTTCAGCATTCTGCATTCAGTGGGTATTCCCATACAGATGTGGGGTCATACTATACTCATTACGAGCAGCAGGGATATGAGCTGTGATAAACCTGTGGCTGATGGTGGGGTGAGCCGAGTGCATGTGTGATATGGAAGCTACTTGCAGCTGACTCACAGATATACCAGGGACATTCCCCTTATGCTGCCTTGTGTGTGGACATAGGCAGTCTCTCATTACTTCATAACTGTGCCTTTTGTGGTCTGCCAGTGATTGGCCAAACTACATCAGCATTCCTTACTACACGGACAACTAATGTGCTGCTAACCTGTATGTACAATTCCAAAGTTGTGTGCAGCTGACAGTTACATTTTATGCACTCTGTCTAGGGTACTTCCACCTGTGTACTGTGTGTATATCTGGGCCCACATTCATGGCATGTCCATCTTTCAGACGATGACATATATTGACATCTGGACAGTGAGTATGGACAACTGCTGGCATGGGTATTGCTGAGAAGCATTGTGGTTGGCATTGCAGGTGTCAGAACATGGCCCTGTCAACCACAGTACTGCCCATAGGTCACTGAGACACAACCCTCCATGCCTACATGATGACCACTTCCAGGCAATATTGAACACACAACAACATAACACACAGACCCCTGCATATTGTACACATGCAACAATCTATCCTGTAGATTGGGCCAGCTTGGGTAATCTGTGCTCCACTGATATTACTCCTCACACTTACATATTACTGCATTTCTACATAGTATTGTGGGGGGGGCACACCTGATGACATTAAACATTTTCTATGACTGTGCTGGTATTTCAGATACTCTGTTGGCTTCCATTTCATATTGTATTCTGACCTATCATACAGACTGGAGGCATATCAGTAGAGTACAGATCTTAGGCTTTATTGACCTACATTTCAGTTTCAGACTTCTTACCCTTCAGAACTAACATACAACTGCCAGACCTGTTGTAGTCTGTCTGTGTAGGTCTGGAGGGGGGCTGTTCACCATTGCCATCAATTGGAAGCCTTAGCCCAGCCTTTCTTTATGGTCATCTACACCTGTCCTGCTGGCTGAGGCTGGTGGTGGTGGGTATGTGAGCCTCACTGGCATGCATGAGTGTGTCCTATGGACATACATTTGGGCTGCCACATGTACTGCAGTGGGATTTGTCACCTTGTCTAGTACTGCCTAGTATGTTGACACCAGTATTTGTTATGGATTTTTTGATGCCCATATAGGTGTCCACTATCTGCTGCCATCCCATTCAGCCACCCGATTCCCTTGCATGCTCATGTCCATACCAGATACAACTATCAGAACATACTACTCCATTCAGTAATTGATAGGAAGAGTGACTTACCTTGTGGCTGTGCCAGTATTGAGGACATGCTGGAGGGCTGACTATGTCAGATGCACATAGTAAACTCCCTATACATGGTAAAGCACAGGTAGTGTCATGTTTGGAATCCCTTTTACTGTATGTGCGAGTCAGAGAAAGGAGTCATTCCCTGGGTCCCTACCATGTCAGTGTATGTGCTATAAGCTGCCTCTTTGCCATGGCCTGGGCATACTGGGAAGACCTCCTTCTGCCTACATTGGAAGGCTCAGGTAGTTCCTCCTCTGAGTCACTCTGTGCCTGTGATGGCCTTGGCAATGGTGGATGGCTGTGTAGCCTTGCCCCATGCTGTTCCTACTGCAGATGTTTCCACAGGATCATATTGTGTAGCATGGCACATACTATGAACATTTGTGTACATGTAGCTGGAGAGTACTGCAAGGCTCCATTGGATATGTCCAGGCAGTGGAACCGTGACTTGAGCATTCCAAACACATGCTCTATTATGATTCTGGTTTGTGCGTATGGAGTTCTTTTTCTGGTGTGTGTGCATTTCTGAGGGGTGTCATCAGCCACAGCTCCAGTGAATAGCCAGCATCCTCCACTAGGTGGCCATATGGGATGTCCCCACTGGCAAATGACTGGTACAGTTGTATCATATGCCAGATATGGGAGTTGTGATAACTTCCACGGCCGCCAGCACACACATTCAAGATAATGCCCTGGGCATCACACATGACCTGGCAGTTGATAGAGGGGAAGCCCTTGCAGTTTATGTAGACCCTACCCCGCTCACCGGGTGGTGCTTTGATGTGTATGTACGTGCAGTCTATAGCACCCACTACCTCAGGGTATTCTGCTATTTGGAGGAAGAGATGTATATTGCTGGTCAATGCCTCATGGCTGCTGAGAAAATATATGTGCTCACCGGCATGTGCTGACATAGCATCCAGGAACTGGTGGAGTACCCTGGATGCTGATGCCTGTGAGATCCCCATGATACCCCCAGTTGCCCTTTAGAAGGTACATGTGGCTAGTATTCTTAAGCCTACACATACCTTGGTATCCACTGGGATGGGTTCCCCTCTGTTGGTTTTGTGTGTGTGAGGCGGGGCCGGCACAGCTCAACAATTTGTTGTAGAATGTTCCTGTCCACCCTATAGCACTCCACTATCTCCAGCTCATTTAGCCCCTGCTACGTTACCCAGGGTCTGTACACTCTTTTCTTCCTCCTCACTGTGGGTTGGTCATCAGCATTCACATTCTCACCACCCTCAGCCTCTTGCACATATTGATGTATGAGAGCAACAGCAGCCACTAACATTTTGTTAGTTCTGTCAGGTAAAATTTCCCCATCTGTGTACAGTGGTGGTGTAGAGTTTGTGGGAAAAAAACAGACTGAAAGGTGTTTGCATAGTTTACTCTAGTCTGCTGGGCTGCTGCCTGTGTAATTGGCTGATTCTGATACATTTCACCTGCCAGCTATGCTAGTTCTCCTTGATTGCCTTCTTACTGCTGTTTTCCCTTTCTATTGCCTTCCTGTTTAATCCATGAGGTGCGCCGTGCATACCCAGTGCTCAGATGTGAACAGAGCTGCTATTTCCTGTTTTTTTTGTCTTTGTTTAAAACCCAGTGTGTGGCACCCACACCCGTTTTAACAGGGAAAACAGTGCTCAACAATGTGAGACACACTCCCTTCCTTAGCTTTGCTTAGCTAAGGGCAAACATAGGCCACACAGCTCCAATAAGCTTACAGCATGCATGACACTCCACATTATGAGGTTATCCACCTCTTATACTTATACAATGGTGTTGTTGCACCTACATAGCTGGGTGCAAGCTAACACTGAGAGGAAATCTGTGATTCAGTATCAGTCCCCTCATTTACATAAACCAAAATGCTAATTCATAGTTACCACACTCACACTGAGCCTTCCCCCTTAGCAACCACTATTCCATGGTATTGTCTTATGCATGCCATTGACTATTATGGCAAAATGCTGATTTGGATATAAAATCTTATTTCCCCCCTTTTTTCTTATTTTCATGGTGTGCACCACTGCCCTATGCTTAAACAGCTGAAATCAACCAAAAAATATATATATTTATAGTATTGCAACTATTTTTCATGCCAATGGCCATATATTTGGCCATTGGCATGCTTACTACATTGAATACATGCTTTCTTTCGAGATGTCATGCCTCCGTTTTGTAATTTGCAGAAATGCATTCAGTTAGTAAATGAATACATTTCTGCATGTCACACTATTCCTGCACAGATAATAACAGCACTGGTAAAACCAATAAACGAACTACAAAATATACGAACTGGCTGAAAATAAATCCTTTTTACTTCCAATAAAGAAACAGAGAATCCAGAATTTAAAATAACACACAAACAAATTAAGTAATCAAGTAAGGTAAGCCCTTTCGTTTGGCAGTTGCCAAACTTTTTCAAACAAGTAGTCATCATTTCCTGTTGAATAAATAACAATGTTCCAATGATGTAATACATTGTATTTCCCTTAAACCTTAAATAAACAAGGTATCTTATAAAAGAATATTATCAGTAAAAGCTATCGGAACATTGTGACAATCATCAGTTAATTGATATGCCCAACCTGTTGAAACGCTCTTGAAACATAAACATTTGAAACCATTAAATTTATATACACATTCAACAATCAATAATATGTTGTGTTGTCAAAGTCCGGAAGGCAACCCACAACAACCCGAAGTATAAAAGGTTTTACCCAACGTGTGCTTGTACATTAAATCAAGTAGCAAAACAGATGAAATACAATTATATAAATGTTGCTTATATAAGCATTTACTTTCTTGCATAAAAAAGTACATAATTTTACCAGGTCCTTCCTATTTCAATTTAATAATAAAAATCACGAATGGTAAATTCTGAGAAGTCTTATTAGCCTACCCATGGAAAACGGGACTTCATTTTAAATTAATAAAATTAGATGAAGAAGACAAAATTATATGGTTGAAAAACCAACCGTACAAAATAAGGTGTTGTTAGTAATTATTAATGTGTGCAGTATTATATATTAATTTATTAAACCTTGTGTCTTACGTTGTTAATCAATTGATAACCAATATAAAATATTAAATATTGAATATTAATGGTTAAAGGGATGTCTATAAAGTGCAACGTGCATGGTAAACAACAATCAACTTTAATATATACATGAATTACCATTGTAATCAAATGTATTCTACTAAACAGTAAATAATGTGTAATAGTAACAAATATTAATAATAATAACAATAATAAATATATATAATCGACAGTAATTATAACATTATAAATATATGATAAATATACCATAATGTATAAATAATTAAATGCCAATTAAATTCACAATTAATATATATAATGTTTTAAAATAAGTTATATAATGTATGCTTAATGCTTATAGCTAACTAACACAATATTGTTTGTAATTTAAATGCTGTGAAGTATTGTTAAAAATATAAATATGTGATGAACAGATTTAATTTAAAAATAAAAATAAAAATAAAATAAAGTACAGTGCGCAGTTAGAATATAGTAATACCTCGAAGTAAAGGTGTAAGCAAAAAACTTTTTTATCTTTCTAAAGTTTTTCATTTTAGGATGCTGGCAATTGAAATGGCATTATTTAATCCTGGCCAACTGTGTGCATTTAATTTAATTTGCCATTGTAGTTCTAATTTTTCTAAAGGAGGTTGCCACGCACCTCCCCTAGCATCCAAGTTTAATACATCTAGAACAATAAATTTAAAAGAATGAGATGTATGTGTATTAATATGTTTCGTAGAGCGTTAGTTTCATTACAATCGCTTATAGCTCTAATATGTTCAACCATACGGTCTTTCAATTTCAGTTATTCCTACATACAACCCCGTACAGGCACAACATATAGCACAATATACATTTTTTTCACTAGTACAACTAGCTTTCTCCTTTATTCTAATGTTCACACCATTAATTGTTATAGTAGTAGTTTCCAACACATAACAGCAATATTTACACCTACCATATTTATGCATTCTCCCATATTTAGTAATTTATGTACTTTCCAAACACTTTTTTAAACTTTTACCTTTTTTGTACACTATTGGTGGGGTGTAGTCAAAATGGTAGTGTAATGACAAATCAGCTGTTAAAAGTTGCCAATTTTTCATAAGAATTTCACGAATAGAAATGCTGTCAGTGTTGAAAGTAGTAATGAAACTTTTAGTAAAACTTTTCACATCACTATTTACTTGTGCATTTATAACATTGTGTGAGAAGTTCACTGAATGCAAGATATTCAACTGTGATTCACTCACTCCCAAAATATTTTCCTAACCAAGTACTGCAGTTCTTAATGTTGGATCTTTAATTATAGTAAGTTCATAATTTAATAGAGGCTTAAAATGTAAATTATCACGTTTTGTTATTACTTCAAACATGACATTATCTATCAGTTTATTAGGGTACCCTCTACGTTTAAACATATTGCTTAAATTTAAACATTCAGATATGAAGTCATCCCCGTTACTAACCATTCTTGCTGCTCTAACAAATTGGCCTTTTAAAACAGCTTTCTTTTGTGTGTAGGGATGACAACTATCGAAATGTAAAAAACTGTTACTATAAGTCTCTTTTCGAAATATTTTTGATGCATATCTCTTATTATTGTGGTCTTTTTCTAATAATACATATAAATAAGCTATTGAATTTTTATTTCTTACAGCTGTAAATTTTAAAAATGAGGTAGTTGTGTTAATATAATTTAAAAATTCATCAATTCTTTTTTCCTCTCCACTCCACAAAATAAATATATCATCTAAAAAATGCAAGTACATTTTGCAATAACTAAAAAATGGTGAATTAAAAATATATCTTTTCTCCCATACACACATTACTATATTAGCACAGAGGCCTCCACAAGGAGACCCCATAGCTACACCTTCTTTTTGTAAATATAAATTGTTGTTAAAAAGTATAAAATTATTCTTTAAAATAATATCAAATAATTGATCAAATAAATTGATGCTATTTTGACTTAGCCCCTTTTCCGTCAAATATAAGTTCACTCAATCCATTCCTCGCTGATGTGGTATAACAGAATACAACTCTTTGACGTCTATAGTTAAAAAAATATCATTTTCACTACAAGTCATAGTCCGTATTGTGGACAAAAAATCCCAAGAATCTTTTAATAGATATTGTTCTGCCTGTGTAAATGATTTTAATTTATTGTTAATAAATTTTGCAATCAGGTTAGTAATAGAACCCTGTGCATCCACAATGGGTCTAAAAGAATGTGTATTCAAGTTATTATGCACTTTTGGGACTCCAAACATAGTTGTAGTCCTTGAGTAACTGACATTCATAAAGTTAAATTTATCTATATCAATGTCTCCTTCAATGAACAAGTCATACAGGATACCCCTTATACATCTGTATGCTCCATTTAATTCATTGATAGAGCTTTTTGTATATGTATTACTATTTAGTATAGTTTACATTTTAGTATTGTAATCTTCAATATTGAATATAGTCATACCCCCTCCCTTATCTGGCTTTATAAGTCTAATACTTTTTGTTTCCATTAACAAAGGTTTCATTCTCTTGTTTAGTTGTATTATATTTTTTATTTCTTATTCCTGAAGAATCAAGTGCATGAAAATCTAATTCAAATATCCTATCAAAAATTTCCAAAGTCGGATGTAATGGGGGGTTGTAAGAACTAGAAATGTAAAACGGCTTCATTACTTGTTCTGTATTTTGAAATAAAAGACTTAAGTTTAATTTCCGTACAAAAATTTTGAGATCTATAATAGAATCCACAATATTCATTTTCTTGTTAGGAATAAATGTTAGCCCTCGTGACAACAAGTCACATATACAATTATCAAAGTCATAATCAGAATAATTGTACACTATGAAGTCATTAGTATTGTTGGTATAAATGACAGGGCAACTTGATGGTAATGATGCAGACATTAATGTCCTCTCCACTGGCTCCTGTGATAGTTGTTACTCCCCTTGGAAAAGGATCCTCATGCATACGATTGATTCTGTGGCCCCCAAGTTCTCGTATGATTTTGTTGTTGGGCTGTTTGTTGAAATTGTTGCAGTCATTCCGACCTCCGGAGTGGAGGAAAAGCAATTGTTTCTAAAAAAATCATCATTCACATCTGTTTCAACATTTCCCATACTTGTATTAGAATTTCTGTTTGTCTCATTCCTTTTATCATAAATAGTCATTTTAAAATCCCACTGTTGGGAAATTGGGGGTGGGGGATAAGCCATACCTTTGGCATAGGCATTCACATCCCTATCCAGTATTTTAAGCTTCCTCTCTTTAATCAATTTCATTTTTTAATCTATAGATTTAAATATACGCTGGTAATCAAAGTCATTGTTAAAAAAGGCTGAATCATTTTTACTGTTGTATCAAGTGCATTTGCTTTCTTTGATAAAAGTTCTATTGTTTTCTTATTGTCACTAATGACCAGATTCATGTAATCCACACCAAATGTATCAACGAGTTTAATTAGATCCATATGTAATGGTGAATTTGGTGTAAGGCCGGTAAGAAACCGACAAACACGTAAACCTTTTCGGACTATGTTATTTTTTATGCATTCTGAAAAGTAATTGTTGTCCATTTGTAACTTCTTTATATTTAATAAAACATAGTCAAGTTCAGTCAATTTATCTTGATAAGTTTTAGGCGTACCTGGATTAGGGTTTGTTGTGGATTCAAAACCACAGTTATAATTAAGCCAAGAAGAAAAATCATCATTCCTTAATGGAACAGTTCCTATAGCTCTAGATGGTCGTTCTGCCATTCCCGGGTCTGTTCCAATTAATTCACTTGTGGAATTTGTAGAAACCCTTGTATTTGGTTCACCACTATTTGACCCATTTATGTCTACAAACAGATTAGAATAAAGTGAAAGGTTGGAGCATTGAGACAAATTACGCTGTTCAAGTCGATCAAGTCTGTCTGTTAACTTTTGAATTAATTGCGTTAAGTTACCAAGCATATTATCCTGTGTGGTTTCAGTCTCCATCTCAGCCGAATCCATGTAACTCAAAGAAACCAAGACAATAAGAGCACTGTTAAAACCGATAAACGAACCACAAAATAACCGAACTGGCTGAAAATAAATCCTTTTTACTTCCAATAAAGAAACAGAGAATCCAGAATTTAAAGTAACACATGAACAAATTAAGTAATCAAGTAAGGTAAACACTTTTGTTTGGCAGTTGCCAAACTTTTTCAAACAAGTAGTCGTCATTTCCTGTTGAATAAATAACAATGTTCCAATGATGTAATACATTGTATTTCCCTTAAACCTTAAAGAAACAAGGTATTTTATAAAATAATATTATCAGTAAAAACTATCAGAACATTGTGACAATCATCAGTTAATTGATATGCACAACCTGTTGAAACGCTCTTGAAACATAAACATTTGAAACCATTAAATTTATGTACATGTTCAACAATCAATAATATGTTGTGTTGTCAAAGTCCGGAAGACAACCCACAACAACCCGAAGCATAAAAGGTTTTATCCAACATGTGCTTGTACATTAAATCAAGTAGCAAAATAGATGAAATGCAATTATATAAATGTCGCTTATATAAGCATTTACTTTCTTGCATAAAAAAGTACATAATTTTACCAGGTCCTTCCTATTTCAATTTAATAATAAAAACCACGAATGGTAAATTCTGAGAGGTCTTATTAGCCTACCCATGGAAAACGGAACTTCATTTTAAATTAATAAAATTAGATGAAGAAGACAAAATTATATGGTTGAAAAACCAACCGTACAAAATAAGGTGTTGTTAGTAATTATTAATGTGTGCAGTATTATATATTAATTTATTAAACCTTGTGTCTTACGTTGTTAATCAATTGATAACCAATATAAAATATTAAATATTGAATATTAATGGTTAAAGGGATGTCTATAAAGTGCAACGTGCATGGTAAACAACAATCAACTTTAATATATACATGAATTACCATTGTAATCAAATGTATTCTACTAAAACAGTAAATAATGTGTAATAGTAACAAATAATAATAATAATAAATATATATAATTGACAGTAATTATAACATTATAAATATATGATAAATATACCATAATGTATAAATAATGAAATGCCAATTAAATTCACAATTAATATATATGTTTTAAAATAAGTTATATAATGTATGCTTAATGCTTATAGCTAACACAATATTGTTTGTAATTTAAATGCTGTGAAGTATTTTTAAAAATATAAATATGTGATGAACAGATTTAATTTAAAAATAAAAATAAAATAAAGTACAATGCAAAGTTAGAATACAGTAATACCTCGAAGTAAAGGTGTAAGCAAAAAACTTTTTTATCTTTCTAATGTTTTTAATTTTAGCATGCTGGCAATTGAAATGGCAGTATTTAATACTGGCCAGTTGTGTGCATTTAATTTAATTTGCCATTGTAGTTCTAATTTTTCTAAAAGAGGTTGCCACACACCTCCCCTAGCATCCAAGTTTAATACATCTAGAACAATAAATTTAAAAGAATGAGATGTTTGTGTATTAACATGTTTTGCTAGAGCGTTAGTTTTGTTACAATCGTGTATAGCTCTAATATGTTCGCCCATACGGTCATTCAATTTCCTTTCAGTTTTTCCTACATACAACCCCATACAGGCACAACATATAGCACAATATACAATTTTTTCACTAGTGCAACTAGCTTTCTCCTTTATTCTAATGTTCACACCATTAATTGTTATAGTAGTAGTTTCCAACACATAACAGCAATATTTACACCTACCATATTTATGCATTCTCCCATATTTAGTAATTTGTGTATGTTCCAAACACTTTTTTAAATGTTTACCTTTTTTTGTACACTATTGGTGGGGTGTAGTCAAAATGGTAGTGTAATGACAAATCAGCTGTTAAAAGTTGCCAATTTTTCATAAGAATTTCACGAATAGAAATGCTGTCAGTGTTGAAAGTAGTAATGAAACTTTTAGTAAAACTTTTCACATCACTATTTACTTGTGCATTTATAACATTGTGTGAGAAGTTCTCTGAATGTGAGATATTCAACTGTGATTCACTCACTCCCAAAATATTTGCCTCACCAAGTACTGCAGTTCTTAATGTTGGATCTTTAATTATAGTAAGTTCATAATTTAATAGAGGCTTAAAATGTAAATTATCATGTTTTGTTATTACTTCAAACATGACATTATCTATCAATTTATTAGGGTACCCTCTACATTTAAATATCTCACTTACATTTAAACATTCAGATATGAAATCATCCCTGTTACTAACCATTCTTGCTGCTCTAACAAATTGGCCTTTTAAAACAGCTTTCTTTTGTGTATAGGGATGACAACTATCGAAATGTAAAAAACTGTTACTATAAGTCTCTTTTCGAAATATTTTTGATGTATATCTCTTATTATTGTGGTCGTTTTTTAATAATGCATCTAAATAAGCTATTGAATTTTTGTTTCTTACAGCTGTAAATTTTAAAAATGAGGTAGTTGTGTTAATATAATTTAAAAATTCATCAATTCTTTTTTCCTCTCCACTCCACAAAATAAATATATCATCTAAAAAACGCAAGTAAATTTTGCAATAACTAAAAAATGGTGAATTAAAAATATATCTTTTCTCCCATACACACATTACTATATTAGCATAGAGGCCTCCACAAGGAGACCCCATAGCTACACCTTCTTTTTGTAAATATAAATTGTTGTTAAAAAGTATAAAATTATTCTTTAAAATAATATCAAATAATTGATCAAATAAATTGATGCTATTTTGAGTTAGTCCCTTTTTTTAAAAAAATTTAAGTGAGATGTTTAAACGTAGAGAGTACCCTAATAAATTAATAGATAATGTCATGTTTGAAGTAATAACAAAATGTGATAATTTACATTTTAAACCTCTATTCAATTATGAACTTACTATAATTAAAGATCCAACATTAAGAACTGCAGTACTTGGTGAGGTAAATATTTTGGGAGTGAGTGAATCACAGCTGAATATCTCGCGTTCAGAGAACTTCTCACACAATGTTATAAATGCACAAGTAAATAGTGATGTGAAAAGTTTTACTAAAAGTTTCATTACTACTTTTAACACTGACAGCCTTTCTATTCATGAAATTCTTATGAAAAATTGGCAACTTTTAACAGCTGATTTGTCATTACACTACCATTTTGACTACACCCCACCAATAGTGTACAAAAAAGGTAAAAATTTAAAAAAGTGTTTGGAAAGTACACAAATTACTAAATATGGGAGAATGCATAAATGTGGTAGGTGTAAATATTGCTGTTATGTGTTAGAAACTACTACTAATATAACAATTAATGGTGTGAACATTAGAATAAAGGAGAAAGCTAGTTGCACTAGTGAAAAAATTGTATAGTGTGCCTGCATGGGGTTTTATGTAGGAAAAACTGAAAGGAAATTGAAAGACAGTATGAGCGAACATATTAGAGCTATACGTGATTGTAACAAAACTAACGCTCTAGTGAAACATATTAATACACATACATCTCATTCCTTTAAATTTATTGTTCTAGATGTATTAAACTTGGATGCTAGGTGCGTGGCAACCTCTTTTAGAAAAATTAGAACTACAATGGCAAATTAAATTAAATGCCCACAGTTGGCCAGGATTAAATAATGCCATTTCAATTGCCAGCATCCTAAAATTAAAAACTTTAGAAAGATAAAAAAGTTTTTTGCTTACACCTTTACTTTGAGGTATTACTGTATTCTAACTTTGAATTGTACTTTATTTTATTTTTATTTTTATTTTTAAATTAAATCTGTTCATCACATATTTATATTTTAGCAATACTTCAAAGCATTTAAATTACAAACAATATTGTGTTTGCTATAAGCATTAAGCATACATTATATAACTTATTTTAAAACATATATATTAATTGCGAATTTAATTGGCATTTAATTATTTATACATTATGGTATATTTAACATATATTTATAATGTTATAATTACTGTCGATTATATATATTTATTATTATTATTATTATTATTAATATTATTTGTTACTATTACACATTATTTACTGTTTTAGTAGAATACATTTGATTACAATGGTAATTAATGTATATATTAAAGTTGATTGTTTTTTACCATGCACGTTGCACTTTATAGACATCCCTTTAACCATTAATATTCAATATTTAATATTTTATATTGGTTATCAATTGATTAACGATGTAAGACACAAGGTTTAATAAATTAATATATAATACTGCACACATTAATAATTACTAACAACACCTTATTTTGTATGGTTGGTTTTTTAACCATATAATTTTGTCTCCTTCATCTAATTTTATTAATTTAAAATGAAGTTCCGTTTTCCATGGGTAGGCTAATAAGACCTCTCAGAATTTACCATTCGTGGTTTTTATTATTAAATTGAAATAGGAAGGACCTGGTAAAATTATGTACTTTTTTATGCAAGAAAGTAAATGCTTATATAAGCGACATTTATATAATTGCATTTCATCTATTTTGCTACTTGATTTAATGTACAAGCACATGTTGGGTAAAACCTTTTATGCTTCGGGTTGTTGTGGGTTGCCTTCCGGACTTTGACAACACAACATATTACTGATTGTTGAACATGTACATAAATTTAATGGTTTCAAATGTTTATGTTTCAAGAGCGTTTCAACAGGTTGGGCATATCAATTAACTGATGATTGTCACAATGTTCCGATAGTTTTTACTGATAATATTCTTTTATAAGATACCTTGTTTCTTTAAGGTTTAAGAGAAATACAATGTATTACATCATTTGAACATTGTTATTTATTCAACAGGAAATGACGACTACGTGTTTGAAAATGTTTGGCAACTGCCAAACGAAAGCGCTTACCTTACTTGATTATTTAATTTGTTCGTGTGTTATTTTAAATTCTGGATTCTCCGTTTCTTTATTGGAAGTAAAAAGGATTTATTTTTAGCCAGTTCATGTATTTTGTGGTTCATTTATCGGTTTTATCAGTGCTCTTATTGTCTTGGTTTCTTTGAGCTACATGGATTCGGCTGAGACAGAGACTGAAACCGCACAGGATAATATGCTTGATAACTTAACACAATTAATTCAAAAGTTAACAGATAGACTTGATCGACTTGAACAGCATAATTTGTCGCAATGTTCCAACCTTTCACTTCATTCTAATCTGTTTGTAGACATAAACGGGTCGAATAGTGGTGAACCAAATACAAGGGTTTCTACAAATTCCACAACTGAATTAATTGGAACAGACCCGGGAACGGCAGAACGACCATCTAGAGCTGTAGGAACTGTTCCATTAAGGAATGATGATTTTTCTTCTTGGCTTAATTATAACTGTGGTTTTGAATCCGCAACAAACCCTAATCCAGGTACACCTAAAACTTATCAAGATAAATTGACTGAACTTGACTATGCTTTATTAAAGATAAAGAAGTTACAAATGGACAGCAATTACTTTTCAGAATGCATAAAAAATAACATAGTCCGAAAAGTTTTACGTGTTTGGCGGTTTCCTACCGGCCTTACAGCAAATTCACCATTACATATGGATCTAATTAAACTCTTTGATAAATTTGGTGTGGATTACATGAATCTGGTCATTAGTGACAATAAGAAAACAATAGAACTTTTATCAAAGAAAGCAAATGCACTTGATACAGCAGTAAAAAATGATTCAGCCTTTTTTAACAATGACTTTGATTACCAGCGTATATTTAAATCTATAGATGAAAAAATGAAATTGATTAAAGAGAGGAAGCTTAAAAAAACTGGACAGGGATGTGAATGCCTATGCCAAAGGTACGGCTTATCCCCCACTCCCAGTTTCCCAACTGTGGGATTTTAAAATGACTATTTATGATAAAAGGAATGAGACAAACAGAAATTCTAATACAAGTATGGGAAACGTTGAAACAGATGTGAATGATGATTTTTTTGGAAACAAATGCTTTTCCTCCACTCCGGAGGTCGGAATGACTGCAACAATGTCAACAAACAGCCCAACAACAAAATCAGATGAGAACTTGGGGGCCACAGAATCAATCGTACGTACAAGGATCCTTTTCCAGGGGGAGGAACAACTATCACAGGGGCCAGTGGAGAGGACATTAATGTCTACAACATTACCATCAAGTTGCCCCATCATTTATACCAACAATACTAATGACTTCATAGTGTACAATTATTCTGATTATGACTTTGATAATTGTATATGTGACTTGTTGTCACGAGGGCTAACATTTATTCCTAACAAGAAAATGAATATTGTGGATTCTATTATAGATCTCAACATTTTCGTACAGAAATTAAACTTAAGTCTTTTATTTCAAAATACAGAACAAGTAATGAAGCCATTTTACATTTCTAGTTCTTACAACCCCACATTACATCCAACTTTGGAAATTTTTGAAAGGATATGTGAATTATATTTTCATGCACTTGATTCTTCAGAAATAAGAAGTAAAAAATATAATACAACTAAACAAGAGAATGAAACCTTAAATATGTTAATGGAAACAAAAAGTATTAGACTTATAAAGCCAGATAAGGGAGGGGGTATGACTATATTCAATATTGAAGATTACAATACTAAAATGGAAACTATACTAAATAGTAATACATATACAAAAATCTCTATCAATGAATTAAATGGAGCATACAGACATATAAGGGGTATCCTGTATGACTTGTTCATTGAAGGAGACATTGATATAGATGAATTTAACTTTATGAATGTCAGTTACCCAAGGACTCCAACTATGTTTGGAGTCCCAAGAGTGCATAAAAACTTGAATACACCTCCTTTTAGACCCATTGTGGATGCACAGGGTTCTATTACTAACCCGATTGCAAAATTTATTGACAATAAATTAAAATCATTTACACAGGCAGAACAATATCTATTAAAAGATTCTTGGGATTTTTTTGTCCACAATACGGACTATGACTTATAGTGAAAATTATATTTTTAAACCATAGACGTCAAAGACTTGTATTCTGTTATACCACATCAGCGGGGAATGGATTGGGTGAACTTATATTTGACGGAAAAGGGATTAACTCAGAATAGCATCAATTTATTTGAAAAGTAATGCCAAGGACCAAGGACTAAACTCCACAAAAGTTTATTCACTCAACCAGGAGCAAACAAAAATCCACATTAGCGCCTTTTATTCACCAACATATATCACACGCGTTTTCGTCCTAAACCAAGGACTTCTTCAGACAAATTACCATAATTGCCTTTAGTTTAAATACATTAGCCATGTTAAAACAATTTTCCAAGCTCCAGTAAAAACATTGTTTAAAATTTAAATGAACTAATCACATTATACATCACATTAATATTGATATCTATTCCTTTCCAAGTTAATTAATCCCCTAACCCATCTCATTAATATTAATGTCTTTCTCCAAAGTGCTTGAGTGCTTTGATTTCCTGAAGTGTCCAAGTGCTTTGATTTCCTAATAACCTTTTACTTCATTTATTTATTATATAAAAACCTTTTAAAAGGAAATAAATATCTAATTATGTATATAAATAAACATGTAAATATATAAATAAATACATAAAAAGATTTGTTTAAAAATTGTTATAAAATTCATATTTGGTTTGGTTATTAGTTGTGGTGTTAATTACTCGAGAACATTGAACCTTTTGTAGAGACAAAGAATAAAAATAAATAAAAATAAAAAATGTATGAGAGATATATTGGTACCAAAATAGTGTTTTTTATATACTATATTCACGGAGCATATACGCCCTCTAGTGTCAATAATGCTAATTTACCTGAATTAATTATATTTTGTTAGCTCTCATTTTGAGTAGTGGTGTAATGGTTACAAATTCATTCATTCCATGTTTAATACTTGCATCCAGGTTGACCTGCCACCAAAGCTCTTTGCTTTCTAATATTTCCTCCCATAGGCCCCCTCTTTTGTTAGGTCTAATTTGGTCCAACACAAAAAATTCAAATTTAAACTCAGTACAACTCATGGAATGTTTATAAAGTGCATTAGTGTGTTTACCTCTCAAAATGTCATATGTATGCTCATATATCCTTCTCTTTAAATACCTTTCTGTTTTGCTCACATAGAAGGACAGACATTTTTGACAAATAACAAGGTATACCACCCCCTTACTTTCACAGTTATAAAAACCACTACTCCTTAACCATCTCTTTCTACTCTCAACATATACTTCCCCTTTATTAATAATGTATGGGCACAGTATTAAAATACAACTTTATAACATTTGAGGGAGAATACTACCAGCAAAAATCTGGGGTGTCTATGGGGGCAGCGTGTGCCCCCACTTTTGCCAAGAGGGGGCCTATGGGAGGAAATATTAGAAAGCAAAGAGCTTTGGTGGCAGGTCAACCTGGATGCAAGTACTAAACCTGGAATGAATGCATTTGTAACCATTACACCACTACTCAAATTGAGAGCTAACAAAATATAATTAATTCAGGTAATTTAACATTATGGACACTAGAGGGCGTATATGCTCCGTGAATATAGTTATAAAAAATACTATTTATCTTGGTACCAATACACCTCTCATACATTTTTTTAATTTTTAATTTTAATTTTTTGTCCCTACAAAATGTTCAATGGTTCTCGAGCATTTAATAAACACTACAACTAATAACCAAATCAAATATGAATTTTATAATAATTTTTTTTTTATTTTTTTATGTATTTATTTATATATTTATATGCTTATTTATATACATAATTACATATTTATTTTCTTTTAAAAAGGTTTTTACATAACAAATAAATGAAATAAAAGGTTATTAGGAAATTAAAGCACTTGGACACTTTAGGAAATCAAAGCACTCAAACACTTTGGAGAAAGGCTTTAATATTAATGAGATGGGTAAGGGGATTAATTAAACTGGAATTGAATATATATCAATATTAATGAGATGTATAATGTGATTAGTTCATTTAAATTTTAAACAATGTTTTTACTGGAGCTTGGAAAATTGTTTTAACATGGCTAATGTATTTAAACTAAAGGCAATTATGGTAATTTGTCTGAAGAAGTCCTTGGTTTAGGACAAAAACACGTGTGATATATGTTGGTGAATAAAAGGTGTTAATGTGGATTTTTGTTTGCTCCTGGTTGAGTGAATAAACTTTTGTGGAGTTTAGTCCTTGGTCCTTGGCATTACTTTTCGATTTACTGGTCTCCTGCAGTGCCACTCTTCATTGTTTTCTTATCAATTTATTTGATCAATTATTTGATATTATTTTAAAGAATAATTTTATACTTTTTAACAACAATTTAGATTTACAAAAAGAAGGTGTAGCTATGGGGTCTCCTTGTGGAGGCCTCTATGCTAATATAGTAATGTGTGTATGGGAGAAAAGATATATTTTTAATTCACCATTTTTTAGTTATTGCAAAATTTACTTGCGTTTTTTAGATGATATATTTATTTTGTGGAGTGGAGAGGAAAAAAGAATTGATGAATTTTTAAATTATATTAACACAACTACCTCATTTTTAAAATTTACAGCTGTAAGAAATAAAAATTCAATAGCTTATTTAGATGTATTATTAGAAAAAGACCACAATAATAAGAGATATACATCAAAAATATTTTGAAAAGAGACTTATAGTAACAGTTTTTTACATTTCGATAGATGTCATCCCTACACACAAAAGAAAGCTGTTTTAAAAGGCCAATTTGTTAGAGCAGCAAGAATGGTTAGTAGCAGGGATGACTTCATATCTGAATGTTTAAATTTAAGCAAGATGTTTAAACGTAGAGGGTACCCTAATAAATTGATAGATAATGTCATGTTTGAAGTAATAACAAAACGTGATAATTTACATTTTAAGCCTCTATTAAATTATGAACTTACTATAGTTAAAGATCCAACATTAAGAACTGCAGTACTTGGTGAGGCAAATATTTTAGGAGTGAGTGAATCACAGTTGAATATCTCGCGTTCAGAGAACTTCTCACACAATGTTATAAATGCACAAGTAAATAGTGATGTGAAAAGTTTTACTAAAAGTTTCATTACTACTTTCAACACTGACAGCATTTCTATTTGTGAAATTCTTATGAAAAATTGGCAACTTTTAACAGCTGATTTGTCATTACACTACCATTTTGACTACACCCCACCAATAGTGTACAAAAAAGGTAAAAATTTAAAAAAGTGTTTGGAAAGTACACAAATTACTAAATATGGGAGAATGCATAAATGTGGTAGGTGTAAATATTGCTGTTATGTGTTGGAAACTACTACTATAGCAATTAATGGTGTGAACATTAGAATAAAGGAGAAAGCTAGTTGCACTAGTGAAAAGATTGTATATTGTGCTATATGTTGTGCCTGTATGGGGTTGTATGTAGGAAAAACTGAAAGGAAATTGAAAGACCGTATGGGCGAACATATTAGAGCTATACGCGACTGTAATGAAACTAACGCTCTAGCGAAACATATTAATACACATACATCTCATTCCTTTAAATTTATTGTTCTAGATGTATTAAACTTGGATGCTAGGGGAGGTGCATGGCAACCTCTTTTAGAAAAATTAGAACTACAATGGCAAATTAAATTAAATGCACACAATTGGCTGGGATTAAATAATGCCATTTCAATTTCCAGCATCCTAAAATTAAAAACTTTAGAAAGATAAAAAAGTTTTTGCTTACACCTTTACTTCGAGGTATTACTGTATTCTAACTTTGCATTGTACTTTATTTTATTTTTATTTTTAAATTAAATCTGTTCATCACATATTTATATTTTAACAATACTTCACAGCATTTAAATTACAAACAATATTGTGTTAGTTAGCTATAAGCATTAAGCATACATTATATAACTTATTTTAAAACATTATATATATTAATTGTGAATTTAATTGGCATTTAATTATTTATACATTATGGTATATTTATCATATATTTATAATGTTATAATTACTGTTGATTATATATATTTATTATTGTTATTATTATTAATATTTGTTACTATTACACATTATTTACTGTTTAGTAGAATATATTTGATTACAATGGTAATTCATGTATATATTAAAGTTGATTGTTGTTTACCATGCACGTTGCACTTTATAGACATCCCTTTAACCATTAATATTCAATATTTAATATTTTATATTGGTTATCAATTGATTAACAACGTAAGACACAAGGTTTAATAAATCAATATATAATACTGCACACATTAATAATTACTAACAACACCTTATTTTGTATGGTTGGTTTTTCAACCATATAATTTTGTCTTAATTTAAAATTAAGTTCCGTTTTCCATGGGTAGGCTAATAAGACCGCTCAGAATTTAACATTTGTGGTTTTTATTATTAAACTAAAATAGGAAGGACCTGGTAAAATTATGTACTTTTTTATGCAAGAAAGTAAATGCTTATATAAGCAACATTTATATAATTGTATTTCATCTGTTTTGCTACTTGATTTAATGTACAAGTACACGTTGGGTAAAACCTTTTATGCTTCGGGTTGTTGTGGGTTGCCTTCCGGACTTTGACAACACAACATATTATTGATTGTTGAACATGTATATAAATTTAATGGTTTCAAATGGTTATGTTTCAAGAGCGTTTCAACAGGTTGTGCATATCAATTAACTGATGATTGTCACAATGTTCCGATAGTTTTTACTGATAATATTCTTTTATAAGATACTTTGTTTATTTAAGGTTTAAGGGAAATACAATGTATTACATCATTGGAACATTGTTATTTATTCGACTGGAAATGATGACTACTTGTCTGAAAAAGTTTGGCAACTGCCAAACGAAAGCGCTTACCTTACTTGATTGCTTAATTTGTTTGTGTGTTATTTTAAATTCTGGATTCTCTGTTTCTTTATTGGAAGTAAAAAGGATTTATTTTCAGCCAGTTCATGTATTTTGTGATTTGTTTATTCCTGCACAGATGCCTGCCTGCTTCCTGGATCACTAATTCACCTCATTTGCATGTTTTTCACCAGTAGATGAGGTAATTAGCATATAGCAATGGCGTTTGTGCAGGAATAGTGTAGGAGCACTCGTGCACATCCCGAGAGCTTGATCCTGGATTGCTTGTCGGCCGTATTGCATGCAGCAGCTCTTGCACTATTCCTGCACTCCGTGCAGAGCTTGCTGAATCCAGGGGATACTCTTGTCATATCAAATTCATACTTTTATAGGAATTCCACATTAAACACATCCTGCATTTGGCTATGCAGGACATTATTATAAGCATTTTTTATATCACATGACATAATTTTTCTTTCAAATTTCACATTTCTTATTTCACTCCAAATTTCTTTTAATATTAATATCTCTTATTACTAAATATACCTTTCCCTAAAATTTCCTTTCTAACTTTTTCAAATCTACTGTGCAAAACACTCATTGTCTTGTAGTTTACATTTCCCTAATGTAATTGGTCAGATATTTATCCTTTTTCCATATTAGCTTTACAATTTCCAAACAAATATGTTATCTTTGCATACCTCACTCTAACCACTCATTTAATAATTTCAAAAATATTGCATATTTATCTCCTGCATATTTATAAAATGCATATCCAATTCTGTGCTGTCCTGAAATGGAATCACTCTTCCTTTTAATAGCTCTATCTAGCTCCATTAATGAAACATCTTTATTCAGTTTTTCTTCCACTTCTATACATATGTTTGTACTTTGCTTGTACATGTATATATACATATATAAATGTGTGCACGCACGTGCATGTGTGTGTGTGTGTAAGTGAGTACGTGTGTGTATTTGTGTATGTTTCTGTTTATGTGTGTGTGTTTGTATACCTATTGTAAGTAATTTGTCCAGCTTACTAAATACCGTTGTTATTCTGAATTTTGTCTCCATTTTCATTGTTTATTGTCCATATATCGTCTTCATTTTTTACTTATAATGTTTTCTGAAAAAGAACATACTTTTTTCTTTTAATTAAATATTTTGTTTTTCATTTAATTTTCTATTGCCATTTTATTCATTTTATATATCAAAGTTTGGCTGCCTATTCTTGATTCATATGACTGATACATTTCTTCATATGTTCCCTCTTCTACTTATTCCATGTTCTATATCTACATAAACATTCATATATTTATTTTTTGCTCTACCTACCATTGTGTTCAATTATCATAAAAGTGTCTCATTTTTATATGGTCTTTAAACAAAGTATTTCTTTATTTTCTTTTTTTTTCTGTAAATCACAATTAAACCCACAAATCTTAACTATCTGAAATCTGTATTTTTACTCTGCTCAGTTATTTTACTTCTTTTGTAACAGTACTTGCATATACTATAGTAATAAGTATATTGTACAAGTAATCTACCTGCTAAAATGATGTTATCATTAATGAAATGTCAGTTGTTCTAATTAATACTGCAGTTCCAGAGCTGTTGTCATTTTCTAAGCACCATAATACCTGTCCTTTGCACTTTTGCTACCTTTGCTGTTGTTACAAGTGATTGGGTAAACTTATATAAAGCATACTTATCCTGTATTTCTTTATTTTTCCACACTATTACAATACTGTTATTCATTTGCTAGTGTTGAAAACACTGTTAGCATTCATGGAAAGCTGAAACAATTGTCCTTTCCCTTTTTAGTATTCTCCGTTTTCTTTCTCTCACTCTTTTTTCTATAGTAATCTCACAGCTGTCTTTATCTTTAGCTCCATCTGTGTTCTGTAAAATATTAAAAATATGTTCATGTTTAATATTCATTACACCTCTCAGTATTCTCTTCCCCTTCTTTGTCATCCTTTCTATACTCCCCTAATACAGTTTCATTTTCTATTGTCATAATATACATTTCTATCATTAATGAGTTTGTCCATCTTATTTATGTTTAGATTATTTTCCTATCCTGTTATTTTTTATTGTCTCATACACAGTTACAGCATTGTGTATAACTTTACTTTCAATTATTTCAATTTCCATATATACACTTACAGCACTTCTGTGTTAATCATGCTTATTTATATCCTCTTATCCCATCCAAAAATGTCCCATTTTTACATTTATATCACATAATTTCAAAATTATTATTAGCATGTCTTTCTGGCCACATTGATTATAGCAATGTTTTGAGCAGTCGCTTATCAAGTGAAGAGTACTGCAACCAAATAGCATATTTTAGGTTGACCTGTTTAATGAATAATTCCTCTTACATTTTTTGTATCAACAATACAAGGAACATGTTGAACATTGCTATCATTTTCATCTAAAGTTTCCTATACCTCACAAACCCCATTTCAGACATCACAAGCATTATACCTTTTTTTGAAATGTTATGTACAGCACTATCTTACAGCACATTCAGCAGTTAGGTCAGTCTTACATTGTAAAACTGTTGTCATTTTTCCATTGTCACTATCCCAATGTAAATATACTCATTCCATGGATATGATTTTTTTTCTTTATTTTAGTCTTTACTAAGAAGGGAATTATGGCGGCATTAGGGAAAACATTTCATTAGTGAAATCTCAAAATCACTCATTCCCTAAACGTATCAGGGAATAAACATCCATACTTTAAAAACCTAAAGATATTGCCGCGGTGGTGCAGCAGTAGCATTGTTGCCTCACAGCAAGAGGTTCTCCTGTTCAATTCTCGGCTGGAGCGCCTTCTGGGTGGAGTCTGCATGTCCTCCCCATGGTCGAGTGGCATTCGAAAGACATGCGTGAATGGGCGTACCTTTGCTGAAGGTTGGGTGTCAGGCTGGCAACTCAACACTATAAAAGTTTACTGCCAATCATTAGCGGACCAGAGTTCTGCTGTGGCAACCCCTAACTGGGAAAAGACAAACAACTTAAAAATTAAGGTTTAATCACATTATACCAAACTTACCAATGTGAAATGTGCCAATTGTAACGAAATAAGAGTCATGCTGCTAAATGCTAGGGGCTTAAACCAAAAACTGCACACCCTTGAAGTACTTCTATCACTGGAAGATGTAGATGTCTGTGCAGTCATAGAAACCTGGTGAAAGCCTCAGAGAGTACCCTGGCCTTGCAGGCTACAATGCCTTCCACACCTTCAGACAGTAAAATGAAAGTGTGAGAATCAAAGGAGGCAGTGTTTCTATCTATATTAGAGATAAATTCACCTCCCATCTAGTTAGACTGGACAGCTCCATGGAGTTACTCCAAATTCAGGTTACGGTGGGTAAGACCCCCATTCAAGTCATAGCCAGTTATAGATCCCCTTCCATGGGTCATGACCCACACAAAGCCTACTTGACCAAACTGAAGACAATCCAAATATTACTGAACACTCTGGTTATGGGGTATTTCAATTATTCCACTCTTAACTGGAAACCTAGGTTAGCCCTAAATCACTAGCACAAAAGTTTCTTGACTTTGTTAACTCAAATGCCTTGAAACAAATTGTTCATACCCTGATAAGAGGAACAAATATATTAGATCTAGTCCTTACTAACGTGTCAAACAGATGCACTATTGCAACTGTTGGACCATCATTAGTTAAATCTGACCACAAATCAGTCACCTTTGAGCTGACACTAACACCACAGCTCACAAAGGTCAAAATCAGACTAAAAAAACTTCACTAAAGCAAACTATACCCTCCTGGATGAAGGTATAAATAAATTCCAAGCCTCACCCCAGCTGGAAGAAGTAACTACTCTGAAGCTTACACTAAAGCCCTGCAAAATCACTTGCATAAGTGTATAGACTTCACTATACCAGAAAGAATCAAAGCCAAAGCCTCAGCTAAAAACAAGCCACCATAGTGAACCTCCAGCATAAACAAATTTTACAATAAATGCAAAAAGTTGCTGATCAAGAAAACAAAGATGAGATCTCAACAATGGAAAACACCCTCCTCAGCCTCAACAGGAAAATAAGGCATCCTGTCAAATCTTCTAAGGGCTTCTTTTAGAAAAATGTAGAAAGCACAGCCAATGATAACCATAAGGCCTTTTACAGGTATGTATGTAGCCTAAAAGCTAAGATGCAAGCATATGCAGAACTAGTGGCCAATGGTATCACACACACTGACCCCACAGAGATAGCAAACCTGCTAGCGGATAGGTTTGGTGAAAATTTCACTCCCACTCCCTTATCCTCTCCAAACCTATCAGAAACCTTCCCCCAAACTCCCTCCACCCTACATATCTAAAGAACAGGTCAACAAAGCCTTGCCCAGGGCAAAAAAAAAAACAGCCTCTGTGGAAACAGATGCCATCCCAGGCTAAAACATGAACTAGCATCACCTTTAAGTACCCTTTTCAATCATAGTCCAACCACACGCTTTGTTCCTGCAGAAAGGAGAACAGCAACAGTTATTCCCCTCCACAAGTTTGGCCTAGCAACAGACCCGGGGAATTACAGACCCATAAGCCTGACCAGCTTCATCTGTAAGGCCATGGAATGTATCATTATGGACCTCATAAATAGACATAGGTGACCTCCAAACCTTGGATCCTACCCAATTCAGTTTCATCAAGGGCAGATCCTGCTTGTTAAATCTGGTGGATTTTTTTGAAAATGTGACCAGACCCAATGACAAGGGCAAATCTGTGCACACAGCATAACTCAACTTGGCAAAGGCTTTCAACACAATCCCACACTCAGGCATTACAGATAAATTTAGCAAAATGAATGTAAACCACTTAATTCTAAGAAGAGATATCAACTGGCTCACAATCCGGATACACACTATCAAAGTGGGTGACTCCATATCAACCAGCAGACCTGTTACCAGCGGGGTACCACAGGGGTCAGTGCTGGGTCCCCTACCATTTGGTGTATACTACTCAGATGTTCAGGTCAAAACTAAGGGGTTGTGGCTGACCAAGTTTGCAGATGACTGCAAACTGGGTGCAATTATTGAATCCCCAAATGATTTCAGCATACTGCAGGATGGTCTTATGCAGACCAACAACTGATGTTTTAGTCACAGTCTTAAACTGAATGCAAAGAAATGCATCATCATTCCCTTCAGCACAAACAATGTATCTTCACACTATCAAATCAACAACAATACCCTAAGTACCCACGAAGTGGTAAGGGACCTGAGATCACAAGTTAACTGTGACCTTAACTTTGACGGCCATGTGTCTACTGTAGTAAGGAAGGCTTTCTACATAGCACATGATTAGTAAAGGCATTGCTTCAAAAGCAAAAGAGGTTATAATGCCTCTATACTCGGCACTAATCTGGCCCATAATTGAGTATAATGCCTCATTTGGCATGTTCTGTACAAAGCACCTGCAGCAGTTGGAGAGACCACAGAAATGTTTAACAAAGAAGATCAAGGGATTGCAACATGAGCCTTACACAGACCAAATGAAACCCTTTTACTATATTCTGCATCGTATAGACTTCTTAGGGGAGACTTTTACCTGGCTTACAGAGCAATCTCAGACCCAAACCTAATGAACTTGCTGCATATCCGTAAATCAAACGGGGCTAGGGCTACCCATTCCAGGGACCTAAATACTACTTGTGACTTAAATGAGACATGCTAGAGGGACAGATTTATTTCCCAGTGACTGATGTATCTTAGAAATAGGCGACATATTCATGTGAAACAGAGCACCTCTATGACACTCTTCAAGAGGAACCTGGACGAGTGGATGGGCCACCGTAAATTCTTACCAGGGATAGCACCCACAACCCTCCTAGACTTGGGCAGCCATTGCTAAATGCAGTCTTGGGTATTAACTAACATTTCTATGGTATTACATTAGGATGAAATGGCTAGTCTTGAAATGACCTCCAGGTCGATAGCCTAGTAATCTCTTATGATCCTATGATCTCTGAAATAATGATCAATATTACTGACTTTTTTGGAAGTAATTCTGATCGTAACTTCTGTATACCTGATGAATATGACTATATTTTCATATGTTGTTGTACCTATGTTGTAGTCCCTTCCAAAACCACATTTGACTACAGTCAGGTATACTGTACTTATCAGTTCTCCTTTCTTTTTCTGCCCCCCCCCCCCATTACATCAAACCAGGATAATGCCATACAATCACATCACACAGGTCTTTTTCTTACATCATTTTGACCATAACCTGAATTGGCAAGCCATCTCCAGCAAGGTTTTTCATACATACATTTCTAGCATTGCTTCTTCCATAACTTGTTGTGTTTTCTTCCTCTATTACACTTCCATCATCTGACTCTGGCTTGGACTGGCCAGCGTTGCCCACTATAACTGTCAGAAATTCACACTAGCTCATCTTACTGAAAATAAAGTAGGAGAAGTTTCCCGGTGACCTGGCCAAATACTTCCTGGTCAGTATGAATACCAGCTGGGGATTCCCCTGAAAGGAAACTGCTAGTCTAGTAGGACTAACCCAGTTAACAAAGCAAATAAATAAACAACCAAACAGAAATCAATGGCATGGATGGGCATAATTGCATAGTACAGCAATGTGATAAACATGCCACAGACATGACTTTTCATGTAAAGGAGAAGGCAGAACAGATAGCTGATGGGGTCAGCCACAGGATTTGTCCTGTCAGGGAAGCAGAGAAGTTTATTTTGCCCTTGAGTGGAAAAACAGATATAAAGTGATAATCCCAACTATCCTTGGAGATGTGAACATCAGTGCTGGGATGTCCAAACCCCTATATACCTTAGTAGTAGATACACCAAGTTAGCAGACATACAGTATATGTACTTAAAGCAGTAATGCACATACAGAGTGTAGGATGACCACGGGGTCCCACTGCTTCTTTGTGATCATAAGCACATCAGGTTTACAGCAATATCCAGAAACAATGCGGGTACCTTTGTATTATACTGCTGGTACTGCATGAACACCTTTGGCATGCATGCTATATCACATGTGTACCACATGTAATTTATACTTTACTGTAGCGTTGTTGTGTTGTGTGCTCATGCAGCAAAACTATTTAATGGTGACACATGTAGAGGCTGGGCAGGACAGAAAACTGATGCCAGCACTCATGCAGGGGCCAGTAAAAACAATGCAACCATTATAATAGAGTCACATTTGGAGCACTGTTTGTCTACATACTACCTGGTTATGCACCTGCTGTGCAGGGTGAATGCATAGATTAACTCATGACTGCAAGCTCTCAGTACTCAGCGCCCTCAGAAGGGGAGGATACACCTGTGACTCTGATCACCAATAGCAATTCCCTCTGTGCTGCCATAACAGCAGATATGAGTATACCCACTATAGTGTGACATCATAGGGCTGATACACATTGTCACATGTCACAGTTGGTCCCTGGCATGTGCACATCACTCAGGTTAATCAGCTGGTGTGCAGGAATGTCATCCAGTGACAGTCTGCTGCTGCACATTCCAGCATGAAGCAGTCAGATGCATGCAGGGCATTCAGGAGGGTGCCAGGCACAATTAGCAGCCGGACATGGTAATGATTTGTTTCAAAAGTTCCAAGGTAGCACACCCTGTATACATTGCCGCCTCCATTTGGAATATTTTGCATGCCATCATCATTGCCTATAATGGTAGTGTTGTCTCTGATCATAGCAGGGTACGTGGCAGAGGTGACAGTGTATGGGAATCTCAACAGTATGACTGTTCTGGATCCAAGTAAGAATGTGTACAATGCTCTACCACCACTCACTATGGGTGGCAATGGCACCTAACCTCTCCTGGCAGGGCAAATCAACGATGGACTTTTTTTCAATCTGGATTCCCAGTGGCACACTCTCTCAGTCCCAGGGAGGTCTGAGTCCAGTTGAACAATGCTAATGCTGACAGGAAACAATAATCACATAATGTTATCCCATCCCTGGCAGAGGAGGATAGTCTCTCTGACACAGAGTATGTTTACAGACCACAAGACCACTCTTTCTCTCTGCCTTGTGTGGCATAATCCCCTCCACTCATTTTGTGTTGCACCCATCCATCATTATATCATTATTTACCTGTGCTAATGATGATGACTGTGATCCACTACAACTGTCATCCAGTTGCAGCACCTGTGGTGACATCTGATGTGTTGTGTGACCTGATCAAGCATTGTCCAGCACATCCTGGCATTAATACTGCATGCATCATGTTGGTTCTATGTTCATAGGTTCATAGGTTGGTACTAGGCTATCGGCCCTAGGGCCTATACAAGCCTAGCCATAACAATTCCCTGGCTATTTCTTCCACCACTATTTACTTCCCTGGACCCCTGTCTAGCAGGGCGACTGACGTGATCCCCGGGGTGAATTTCCTTTCTCCCATCTAATCATCAAGGTTCCTTTTGAAGAGGGCTAAAGAGGCTCTCAGCTTGACATGTATGGGCAGTCTATTCCAGAGTCTGGGGAGTCTCTGGGTCAGGAGCCTATCCCTCCAGCATGTTTTGTTTATTGTGATGACAAGATTTAGATCCCTGGAGCGTATGGCTCTGAGGGATTGGAATTTCTTTAAGTGTAGCATGTCCAACAGCTCTGGGTTTGACATGGCCTTGTATGTTAAGCAGAGATCGCCTCAGAGTAGACGATATGCGACAGAGTATAGCTGGAGTTTTTTAAGGCGGTCAGCATAGCGCATCTGCTTTAGGCCTGTGATTCTTTTAGTGAGGTATTTCTGTGGCCTTTCCAGTTGTTGCAGATGTCTTGAGAGGTACATACCAAATGGGGCATTGTATTCTATAATGGGTCTAATGAGGGATGAGTACAGTGGGACAATTACCTCCTTTTTTGTGGATGAAAAGCCCTTAGTAATGAGGTGTGCCACATAGAAGGATTTCTTGACTGTTGTGGTGATGTGGTTATTGAAGGTGAGACCACTGACCACCTGTGTCCTTAAGTCTCTTATAATACTTTCGGTATTTAGTATACTGCCACCTATGTGATAATTCATGGGTACATGTTTTTTCCCAAAAGGGATAACTATACATTTCTTGGCATTGAGCTTGAGCCCATGGCTCTGGCACCAAGCATATGTTTCTTTAAGGCCCTTCTGTAGAGTAGCCACATCATTTGGCGATTCAATAATGGCTCCCAGTTTGCAGTCATCTGCAAACTTTGTTAGCCAGAGTCCCTTAGTATTGGCCTGTACTTCAGAGAAGTAGATGCCAAACAAGAGAGGTCCCAGGACTGAACCCTGAGGTACTCCACTTGTCACTTGTCTGGAGCTGGATTTGGAGTCAGCTAGTTTTACAGTGTGGGTTCTGTCCATAAGCCAGTTGGCAACCCATCGAGTGACATAGGGATTAATGCCCAGCTTAGTAAGTTTATCTATGATTCCAGAGTGGGGGATGGTGTCAAAGGTCTTGGCGAGGTCCAAATAGGCTGTGTGGACTGCCTTACCCTCATCCACGGCTCTGAAGACTGATTCAAAGAAGTCAATAAGGTTGAGGAGACAAGATTGGCCCTTCATGACCCCAAACTGGGTGGGGTCCAGTGTTTTAAAGTTGCCAATGTCTTTGTTTATAAGTTCCATGATAATACGTTCCATGACCTTGCAGATCAGGCTCGTCAGACTGATGGGGCAGTAGTTCCAGAGATCCAAGGTGGATCCCCCCTTGTGGAGTGGGATAACTGTAGCTGTGTGCCACTCAGTGAGCATGATGCCTGAGGTGAGGGTATGATTAAACATGACACTTAGGTGAGGTGCCAGTTCATTTTGTAGTTCATGTAGTACACAGCCCGGGATGTGTTCTGTGTGATACTACTCTATCTACATATGTCTCTTCTTCTTCCAGCTCCCCTTAGGTTCATAGGTTCATAGTTCATAGTTAAGTACTAGGCTAGCTGCCTTATGGGCCATTTTAAACCTAGCTAACTTCACTTTCAAAGGTGAGACTAAAACCCTAATCTTATGCCTATGAGGTAAATACCATAACCATTATACCAATCCTCAACCCAAATGATGTTGATGGTTCCTTTATTGCCATCCATCTACAATCTGTGACACCCAGTACCTCAATGAGGTAAGCAATGTCACAAAAGCCATGCTGGTGGTTGTTTTCCCTTCTGTTGTCCTGGGAAAATAGAGGTGATCTTAATGTTGAGACACTGGTTAAGTATTTTTTCCAACAGCACTTTATTATACAGTTTTAAAACAATCAACCAAAACAAATAGTAAGGTAATAAACTAGTTGTATACAATTCCTCAGCAGCAAGGTAGGACTATGTATTATTCCCTCAACAGTCCATTATAACTAAGAAAATAAGTTCAGCAATGTATTTGTGGTTATGTCTATGACTCTCTGCTTATTCCATCACAACCAGTGTATAATGCTATATTATCACAGTAAACTTCACTGTTAATTTAATGAGTAAAGATTAACAAATATAGTAATGTCTTTTGGCTTTTCTCTGTTAGAGGTTGCCATAGTGGTACTCCAGTCTGCTAACTATTGGCAGTGGATCTTTAGGGTGCCGAGTTGCCAGCCCGAAGCCCAAACTTCAAAGAAGGCACACTCATTCACGCATTAATCACTGACAAAGTGATGTTTAATGTCAAAGGCACTTCAAACTGTCTTAAAAGTTTAAAAATGTAAGAAATTTTACATATAAATCACACTTTAAGTATAAATGGATCCATAAATTCCCCCTTACCAATCTGATTGGCTCAAGCATTTGCATTCACATAAACTTCTAAATCCTCTCTCATCATGGGCATCAACGCTGTCACCTGTGGAGTGCACTTTTTTCCCAAAACCTTGCAATGACCTTTCCCCCATTACTAAAATAAATTGCAGAAGATTCCATTCTTCTCTAGGTAAATGTAAAGAGGGGTCACAGCCTATTAGGAAAAGGGGTGATAAGACAGATATTTTACCTGGCCAAATTATGCCACAAATCTTCTAGATCTAGACTTCACGAGTTTCAATTCAGGATATTCCTAAAAAAATATGAGTCCATATTCCTATTTAATCAGTGTAACACCCCCAGCAAATGGGAAGTGCTGCTGGGAACCTCAGTTTTTGTGGAGTATAAAAGAACATGAAGAATCTGAATGTGCATGACTTTGTAGCATACCTAGCAAACTGGATAATGCCTGAGTAGGCAATGGCTAATATTTCCATTTTTAGATCATTTTCCCATATAACTCTATGTCCATCTGCTAAGCAAAATTTGGAGAAGAAAGAATCTTATATAATATAGAACAGTGCTCTTATTACATTAGTCATCCCTTAGCATCGACCCACCAAGAGATCCATTGCAGGCAATCTACTTTAGCTTTGCTGCGTAACATAGGTACAGTAATGATTTACCAAACCAAATGCTATCCGCTTGTAGCAGATGAAAAGACTCTTTGAAATGAATCCAGGGAGAGGAGAGTTCCAGATTGAAGGATTATTGAGAGACATTTTAAAGGGCATAGACAGTCTATCCAGTTATCAGTATTAGCATGCTTAAAGGCCCAGGTAACTGTATTTAAAAATTAGTTCAAACTATAAGATCTGCCATCTTGCCTACCTCAGGTCTGGTGCAGGAGACATTGCTACAAGTTAGAATATCTACCCAGTTTACACAGGATAAACTGCTGCAGCATAGTATTAAATCTGAAGAAAGAGTATACTAGATACTAATTTTATTTGAGAGGCTTTAAAGTATAACTTAAAGTCAGGTAAAGACAGACTGACAAGATTAAAGATGAGAGAAGTTGTTCCCTGGAAATCCTTGGCTCACATCCATACCAAAAAAAAACAGAAGTGGCCATTCTTTTAATAGCATGAACTCAGTTCTCACATGGAGGCAAGAGCAGAGCTTGACAGGTATATAAATTGAGGGGGCAAAACAAACCATTTCAATGCACAAACATTTTACTGAAAATCAAGGTTAATATCATTCCAAATAAGGAAGTGGCGATTGAGCTTATTTATAATAGCATCAAATGTAACATTTACGTTCTTCCTTAATGTGGTTTGCAAGACAAAACTGAGTTCTGAAATTCAGTTAAAATATAACAGAAATTGAACATTTTAAGAGTAAACACAATGAAGGGAATACATTTAATCTTAATAATTTCATTTATCAAGAAATTCACCCTATACCCTGAATACATACCTAATTAGTCCAGTTCATCAAAGACCAATGGCAACTCTTACTCTGGGTCAGTAAAATATAATAACAAGTCATCCGCATACAAAGCTAGTGAAAGGTAAGTGTCATTAACCCCATTTCCAGACCTTAGACCATCTCTCAACTTAGTTTAGTTTAATTAGGAAACCAGTGACTATATGATAAGAGCCAGTGGGGTGAAGAAAGCATGTTCTATACAGGATGGCACACAGAAAATGTCAGGTGGCCCTGATGAATGCCTTCTCAGAGTCGAAATTGGCTATAAGAAGGCATCTACCCTAAGCCACTCATGCTGCAGTACAAGAGAGGTTTTGATGAAATTGTCAAAAGCTATACGGCTAGAAACAAATCCTATTTAGTCTAGATGTATGAACTTAGAAATTAGTGGTGCAATCCTTTTAGCCAACAAAATTGTAAACAATTTGTAATCATTATTTAGTATTTTGAGTGGTCTGTAGGAGCACAACTTACAGGTCAGTTTTACTTGTATTCTGCTTTTAACTGCATATTAAAACTTGAAAGGAGACCACAGCTCTGTCTCTTGTAAGTCAGACAGAAATTTTTCCTACCCCCCCCCCACCCAGTTACTGTTGTATTCTAAAATACCACTGTCTTTCTAGTTGCCTGCCCCTTATATTAATTTGTCCATATATCTCATTTCCTCTCTGCTTTTACTGGCTGGTGTGAGTAAGCACAAAATCATCATTTTGTGAAATCACTCCCCTTCAGTTATTTAAATTTATTGGCCATCCAACTGTATTGCATAGTACCAGGATACAAAAGTGACCACCCCCTTTCAATCTATCTTGCTATTAACCTGGTGAACTTGGGCATTCTGAAGCAGTGTAGCAACTGTCTCTCATGTACACAGACAACCCTCTCCTCTTACCTCCAAACACTCAGACTTGTGAGAGATGCACTTATATATCCAAATTGGAAGCCATGCACTCTCAAGCCAAGACCAGAATAGCTGGTCAAGAGGAGAAGGTCAATACCTGCACCACACCACATGCAACACATAGCCCTCGAGAATACCCAGCATCACAGCTCTCACATAAAAACACAAACCACACACCTACCTTTGCGGAGCCTTTCAATAGAAGTCTACCCAAACAGCAGAGACCTCCAAGGCAGAAATGCACTTGACCACCACAACACAGCACAAACCACATGACACATAGCTCACCTACACAGTGTGCCCCTCAATCTAAGCTCCTAGGACAAAATAGCTTGCCCAATGCACTAATCATAAGTGACTCAATAGTGAGGCACACTGATGTCCCACTCACTAGGTTGAATAAGGAGAAGGTAGCAGTCAGCTGGCTATCAGGTGCCAAAATCCGACACATAACACATGCACTCAGTTCACTCCACAACAAGTACAAGAATGACTCTGTCACTGTCCATGCGGGTGTGAATGACCTGAGATGCACCTCCCTGGACTACATGAAAAGAAACATGGGGGAGCTCTCAAATTATATGGCCCAGGCAGGTATGATCCTAGCTCTGAACAGCATCCTCTACCTTCGCCCAGATGCTACAGTACAAGCAGAAAATGATTGACTTCAACGATTGGCTAAGTTTCTGTTGTCATTCTAAGCAGACCCAGTATCTGTCTGCTTAGGATGACATGACTGACAGACCTCGATGCTTTCCCAGAGATAGCCTGCAACTGTCACCCCTGGGTTTCCGGATGCTGGCTAAGGCTCTTGCCACCCCTATAATGCCTTTTTAAGTGATGTTCCAAAGACCAAATTACCACCATAACAGCTATAAATAAATGCAATCTGAGGGTCATGCTGCTCAATACTAATAGTCTAAATCTCAAGATGCACTTGCTCGAAGCACTCCTCAAAATGGAGAACATTGACATTTGTGCTGTAACACAGACCTGGTTTAAAGCAGCAGAAAGCACCCCTGCATTGACAGGCTATAACTCATTCCACACCTTTTGGCCCCAGAACACGGACCAAAGCTCCAAAGGTGGTGGTGTCTCCATTTTCATAAAGGATATGCACACCTCCAGACTAGTAGCCCAGCATAACGCATCTGAGATACTTCAGGTACAGCTAACATTGGGTAAGACAGCGATTCAAGTCATAGCCTGCTATAAGTCTCCAACCATGTCCCAAGACTTTCACTCCATGTTCCTAAGCACCCTGGAAACTATTAGAGTCCAACACAACACTCTCATACTAGGTGACTTCAACTACCTCTCCATCAACTGAGAAAACTCCTTATGCACCAATACACTGTCCTAACTCTTCCTGGAATTCATCTATTCCAATGCCCTGGACCAGTTCATTCTTACCCCCACTAAAGGAAGCAACATCCTTGACCTGGTTATTACTAACATGGGCATCCATTGCTCTACAACAATAGTCAATTCCTCTCAGGTTAGATCCGACCACAAACTAATCACCATGAAAATCCACATCTCACCCACACCTCCCGCAAAGGTAACCACCATGAAAAACTTCTCCAAAGCTGACTTTGGGCTCCTAAAAATAGAGATGGCTAACTTCATGGCACCTGTGTCAATGGAAAAATAGGTGCATGACTGCCGAATCATACACCAATGCACTGTATGAACACATACATAAATGCATGGAACTAGCCATACCCAACAGAACCAAGACGCTCTCCTCCAAAAAAAGGAAGCCAATCTTGTGGTCCCCTGCCATTAATAAACTCTAGAACAGAAGGAAGAAACTGTTGCAGAAAAAGGTGAAGTCCCAAGAATGGAAAAACTCCCTTATTAGCCTCAACAAAAAGTCGAGATCTCTCATCAAAACCTCTAAAGCCAGCTATGAAGGCAGAATTGCAGCAGACACTAAAAACAACAACAAAGCCTTCTATAGTTATATCAAGAATCTCCACGGCAATACCCAGGTTTGCTCTGAGTTACAGCACAATGGTACCTCCTATACTGAGCCAACAGATATTGCCAACATACTGGCTGACAGATTCAGTGCCAACTTTACCCCTATCACCCCCCCCAAGGACCAATCACAATACCAGGGGAATGCCAGGCACCCAGCATTACTGCAGCACAGGTTAAAGCTGCATTGTCCAATGCCAAGAATACAGGTTCCATGGGACCCAACAATATCCTTGGGTGTGTTCTACATGAACTACAAAGTGAACTGGCAGCACAACTGTGTGCCATATTCAATCAAAGCCTCACCCCAGGCTTTGTCCCTACTGAATGGTGCACTGCTACGGTCATCCCTCTCCATAAAGGGGGAGCGACTACAGACCCTAGGAATTATTGCCCCATTAGCATGATGAGTCTGATATGTAAGGCTATGGACCTAATTAACACGGATATAGGGAATCTCCAAACTCTAGATCCCACGCAATTTGGTTTTGTGAAATGTAGATCATGCCTGCTCAACCTGCTTGACTTCTTTGAGTCAGTCACCAGAGTTGTGGATAAGGGCAAGTCAGTTCATACAGCCTACCTTGATCTGACCAAGGCCTTTGATACCATTCCCCACTCAGGAATTATTGATAAACTCACCAAACTAGGTATCAACCCCTATATCATTAGGTGGGTTGCAAACTGGCTCACAGATAGAACCCACAGTGTAAAAGTAGCAGACTCCATGTCAGACTGCTGACCAGTCATGAGTGGAGTCCCACAGGGATCAGTCCTGGGTCCTCTCCTGTATGGCATCTACTTCTCAAAAGTCCAGGCCAACACAGAGAGACTCTGGTTGACCAAGTTTTCAGATGACTGCAAGCTGGGAGCCATTATTAACTCCCTAGGTGATGTAGACATCCTACAGAAAGGCCTCACTGAGACCAATGACTGGTGTCGAAATCATGGCCTTAAGCTTAATGCCAAAAAATGTGTCATCATCTCCTTTAGGAAAACCTCAGTTCCCACTAATTACCACATCGATGGGAGCCCATTGAATATTGAAGGCATTATAATAGATCTGGGGACACAGGTTGACAGCAACCTCCCCTTCGACCACCACATTGCCACTGTGGTCAGAAAGTCCTTCTATGTGGCACATTTCATTACCAAGGGTTTTGCATCCAGAAAGAAAGAGGTCATCATCTCTCTCTACTCTTCCCTCATTAGGCCAATCATCGAGTATAGTGTCCCATTTGGCATGTACCTCACTAGACATATGCAACAGCTGGGAAGGCCACAAAAGTACCTCATGAAGAGGATCCTAGGCCTTAAACACATGTCCTACATGGACAGACTCAAAAAAACTCCAGCTATTCTCTGTCTCATACCATCTACTAAGAAGTAATCTCTGCATGACTTACAAAGCCATGTCTGACCCAGTTCTGTTAGAAGTGCTACATCTAAAGAAATTCCAAGCCCTCCACACCACAAGCTCTAGAGACCTCAACCTCATTACCACAATCAACAGAACATGCTGGAGGGATAGGTTCAAAACCCAGAGACTGCAAATGCTCTGGAATAGACTTCCCATACATGTCATGCAGAGCACCTCACTGGCCCTCTTCAAGAGAAATCTTGATGAATGGATGGAAAATAGAAAGTTCACTGGGGGATCACTCCAGTGGCTCTACTTGATAGAGGCACTGGGAACTAATGTCATGTGGCATGATGCCAGAGCACTTCTATGGGCTAGGCTTGTAAAGGCTCCAGAGACATTAGCCTAGCACACACCTATGAACACACCTATGAACCTATGAATCCTTGCCTAGTTTAAGTATGAAACAGACTATGGCACCTTTTTCAAGCAGGAGGAATATTATTTGCTGTGAGAATGCTATTTGTTAGTAAAAAAAAAAAACGGTTGATAAAGCTACTTTTCACCTTCAAGTACACTTCTCATGAAATCCTATCTGAGCTGGGTATTGTACCTTTTGATACAGATACAAGAACCAAATCTACTTCCTCTATTGTAGCAGGCCTCATAAGGGCCACTGCTTGATCATCTTCCACTTTAGACAACATTTTTCTAATTATAAATTAACTGAGGTTACCATGGGGGAAGTGATTCTGTCTTCCCTGAATATAACATCCCTCAAAAATCTGTAAGATGCCAGTAGGTGAAGTGATAGTCTCACCATTCTCTGTATGATGAATCTTACAGACAGCCCTGTTGGTCTGCGGGTGCATAAGTTTCAGCACCAAGAACCCATGATTAGGGTCATAGGATCATGGGAAGTTACTAGGCTATTGGCCCTGAGATCCTTACAAGCCTAGCCAATAGTTTAGCCCAATTTTAGACGAGTCAGCCCCCAAAGTCCCTGTCCAGCAGGGACATAGGTGGAATCCAAGGGGTGCATTTTCTGTTTCCCATCCAGTTATCCAGGTTGCACTTAAAAAAGCATCATGAGGTACTCAGCTTGATGTGGAGAGGTAGTCTGTTCCACAGATAGTGGAGTCTCTGGGACACAAATCTGTCCCACCAACAAGTCCTATTGATATCACAGACCAGGTTGAGGTTGCACGTACGAGTTACTCGAGTGCAGCTTGACTTGCAGATATGCAGCAGTCCCATCAAGATGGGGTCTGAGATTGCACTGTATGCCAAACAGAGGTCACCTCTGAGGAGTCTGTATGGAACTGATTACAGTCACAAGGCTTTTAGCCTATCTGTGTAGGGTAGATGTTTGATGCCCTGGATTCTCCTGGTGAGGAAATTATGTTGTCTCTCCATCTGCTGCATGCACTTTGTGATGTGCATGCCAAAGGGGGAGTTGTACTCAATAACTGGCCTTATAAGAGAAGACTACACGGATGTTATGAACTCTCTGTCCCTGGATGAGATACCCTTACTTATGAGGTGGGGCATGTAGAAAGCTTTCTGTACAACTGAAGCAACATGGTGGTCAACAGTCAGGTTGCTATCAACCTGGGTGAACAAATCACTCCCTACTGATTGTGTGCTTTGGATGTTGTTATTAATATGATAATATGTGGGGACGTCACTCTCCCCAAAGGGAATGAAGATGCATGTTTTGGCATTCAGTTTGGGGCCATGTTTCAGGCACTAGTCATTTGTTTGGGTGAGACCCACTTGGAGGATGTCCATATCACTTGGGGAATTGATGTCCACACCCAGCTTGCAGTCATCTGCAAACATGGTCAGCCATAACCCACTGGTTTTGGTCTGCACCTAGGAGAAGTATATCCCAAATAACAGAAGCCTCAAGACTGATCCCTGGGGTATGCCACTCGTTACAGGTCTACTGCTTGAGGTGGCTTCCCCTATTTTGATTTGGTGGGTTCTATCAGTCAGACAGTTTGCTACCCATCTGGTAACATATGTATTGATGCCCATTTGAGAGAGTTTATATATTATGCGTGAGTGGGGAATAATGTCAAAGGCTTTGACCACATCAAGCAGTGTGCACTGTCTTCCAGTCATCCATGGCTTTAGTGATTGTCTCAAAGAAGTTGACCAGGTTTAACAGACATGACCTCCCCTTAACAAAGCCAAACTGTGTGGGGTCAAGTGTTTGTAGGTTGCCAATGTCCCTGTTATTGAGGTCCATCATAATCCATTCCATGGCCTTGCAGATCAGGCTAGTTAGGCTGATGAGTCTATAATTTCCTGGATCAGTTGACGCTCCACCTCTGTGTAAAGGGATGACAATGGTTGTCCTCCACTCATCTGGGACAAAGCCTGTACTCAGGCTTTGGTTGAATAGGGTGCCTAATGGTGCTACAAGTTCATGCCTGAATTTATGTAGGATGCAACCGGGGATGTTATCAGGTCCAATGGAGGCTGTATTTGTTGCCTTTGAGAGGGCAGTGATGGCCTGTTCCCTAGGGATAAGGGATGGGGCTGGTACTGGGGATATCTTGATTTACTGATGGGGAGACAGAGGTTTGAAATTTTCACTGAATCTGTCAGCCAATAGATTGGCTATATCTACAGCATTTGTGTATGTGGTGTCCTTGACCACCAGTTCTGAACAGATCTGTGTGCGTCATTTAAGATTGCAGACATATGTGAAGAAGGCATTAAGATTATCTCTAGTAGATGTGGCCAATTTGGACTCAAAGTTGGCTTTAGAGTGTTTCACTAGTGCTCTTAATTGCTTGTTGAGGCTAAGGAGGGAATGCTTCCAACTGGGCATCTGCTCCTTCTTGGCCCTGGACAGCAATTTTTTCCTTTTGTTATATAGTTTATTTATTGCAGATGTCCACCCGACAGGTTTACTTTTCCTTGCAGAAGATGATTTTGTCCTGTTAGGTATTCCTGATTCCATGCATTTATATAAACAGTTGCATAGTACTCTGGTGTAGATTTGGACATTGGTGCCAGTTCCTACAGAGGAGGTAGCAATCACCTTTGGAGAAGCTTTTTTGTTTGACCCTAGCTGGGGGGTGTCAGGGGAGATTGTGACTTCAAAACTTTCTTCTTTATGGTCGGATCTTACCAGGGAGGATGATACTGTAGGGGTGCTGCAGTGGTTACTGATGTTGGTTAATACCAAATCCAAGATATTATCAACTGCTGTGGGGGTATCGACTAGCTGTTCCAAGGCACTTGCACTAATACAATTGAGTAATCCCTGGGCATTTGTGTTCTGGCATAAGAAGTTTTTCCAGTCTATTGTTTGGTAGCTAAAGTTACCCAGGATCAGGGTAAAGGTTGAATCTTGATAGATTTGAAGAGGTGCAGATAGGTGGAGTGGGCATCTTGAGTCAAATTTGGGGGCCTGTTGCTAGCTATGATTTGAATAGGGGTCTTGTCAACAGTTGACTGCATCTAGAGTGTCTCCTGTGTGTCATACTGTTTGACCAGCCTGGAGGTGTGTGTGTCTTTAATATATATATTGAAACTCCACCTCCTTTGGCTTTGCTGCCCACAGTTTGGGGTCTGAATGTATGATAGGATGAATAACCAAGTAAGGCTGGGATTTTCTCCACAGCTTTGAACCAGGTTTTTGTGACTGCACAAATGTCAGCATCTTCCAGGATTAAGAATGCTTGCAACGACTGCAGTTTCATGTTTAGACTCCTAGGGTTTAGCAGCATGACCTTTAATTTGTGTTTTGTTGAAGTTTTTATGTTGGTAGTACTGACATCATGACTCGTCCAAAAGAAGGCACTCTGGGGGAGGCAAGGGCCTTTGCCAGAAGCCTGAAACCCAAGTGAGACAGATGCAGGCCATCTCTAGCAAAGCAGTGTGGTCTGTCAATCATATCTTCCCAGGCTGTCAGGTACTGGATCCCAATTAAATGACACCAGAAACAAAGCCAATTGTTAAAGTCAGTCATTTTCTATTTATATTGAGGCACATTCTGGAATACGGTAGAATGCTACTTAAGGCTAGGGATATACCTGCCTCAGGCACATACTCAGTGAGCTCAGTCATGCCTCTCTTCATATAGTCCAGGAAGGTATGTCTCAAGTTGTTCACACCAAAATGGACTATGACAGAGTCATAACAGTACTTGTTAGGAGACCTGAGTGAGTGTGTGATATGGTGGATTTTGGCACCTGACAAACAACTAACCGTGACTTTCTCCTTATCCAGCCTGGTGAGATGCACATCTGTGTGTCTTATAATGGAGTCTTCTATGACTAATTTGTTGGGTTTATGGTTAGGCCTTAGTAGTTGCAAGACACAGGTGTGTGGACTATGCGTGGTATGTGGTGTGGATGGTTGTGGAGTTCACGTGTGTTTTTGCTTCTGAGGTCTCCTTTGCTTTGATTTGTTTTTGTTGAGAACCTCTCCATATGTGGGTGTGTGTTGTGTAGTTGTGGATGGTGTTGAGGTGTAGTGATTGTGTTGATAACCTTCTCAGTGCCAGATATACTAGCTTGTGAGGGAGAGAGCATAGACTATAGGTTCTGTATGTAATTACATCTCTCACAAATTGTGTTCCTAGGTGGTAGTAGTAGATGATTGTTCATGTACATGAGGCAGATGCTACATTGTCTCAGGATCTCCATATCAACCAGGCTGGCAGGAGAAACCACAGGAAATTGTCCATCCATATGTGTCAGAATCTGAGGCAGAGAGGCCAGGGAGAGCTAAGGGGTAGGCCCAAGTGCTTAAACCAAAACTAAGAGGCTTAGAATAACACTTAAGATTTAAACAGGCTATAAACAAGCAGTAATAAATGCAGCTCTGAATACTTCAAATTGAATACTTCAGAAAACAAGTAGCAGAAAAAGCAAGATGAAGTAACAGAGTAGGAGGAGAAAACACAATACTGTAAATGTGGCTGAATAAAGTTTTTTTTTTTTAGTAAAGTGGAAAGGAAGAAAGGAGGAACAGAAGATAATTCAAAGTTAAGAAACTAAGGGGTTGGTCTTCCCAAATTCTCTCTCTGTATTAAAAGAATGAGCTAATGAGACTGGACTGGGAGGAGTGAACCAGATCAAGTTTACGGTAGGGACAGGCAACTGCAAAGCCACCAAGTTTAAGAACAAGACAGCAATAGGGAGGGAGAGTGAGAAACTATGCTACAGCTACTAGCTACACTATCATAGGCAGAAAACACTACAGAAATGTTTATCACAGCAGAAAAACAGCAGTGAGACACTAAATTAAAGTTTTAAACAGAAAAAGGAGCAATGAAACTCTAGAAAATGGTTTTAACTGCAAAAAAAATAAGTTATATGATGCACTCCTTGGCAGGAAAATCAGAACAAACAAACAGATGCTTAACAAATGGAGAACATTTCCGGTTAATACCTTACACACAGTGAAACTAGCTAAAAAGATTTACAAACAGTGAGACAGTAACAAAAGTGATTAACAGGCTCAGTAAAGCAGACAATTGCAGTACAACAGTGCAGATTAGTTTATAGCAATAAAATACAGACAGTAAAAAGTAGGCAGCAGACAATAAAAAGTGCAATAAATGGTAAAAATAAGCAATAATTAGTACAAATAAGCAAGGAAACAGGATCATTGTTATATATCATAGATCAGAGTTGTGGTGAGTGCCCCTCCTCTGTTCAGCTCAGTGTGAATAAGCAGAAACCCCTCAAAGGTAGTTCTGAAATACCAGAAGGTACAAACCTGAAACAACTTAAAAAAGCTCAAAAGAACCAAAGAGTGCTTATGCTAAGCCTTAAACCAGCCAACCTTTACCAGCCAGTGGCCAATCAACACGATCCTCACACCAAAGAATGGCTGCTGCTAATCAAAGATGGCCTGGAAAATGTGCCCAGAACAAACAGCCACTGCAAACAAATAACCAGGCCCAGAGACATGTATGCTACAGGTACTAGCTACACTATTTTTAACAGACAACACTACAGAAATGTTTATCACAGCAGAAAAACAGCAGTGAGACACTAAATGAAAGTTTTAAACAGAAAAAGGAGCTAGAGAATGCTTTTAACTGCAAACAAAGGGAGTAAATTCAAATGACTTGACTTTAAAAAGGTATTTCACAAATTTCACCTTCTAATGTAAATAAGTATCCAGTGCCATTCTTTCTCTACAACCTATCAACTGTGATCTGCCTACCTACTAATAAATCTTGATATGTAAGCCCTCAAGAGAAGCTTAGGTTTTCATTTCAGTTTTAGACTCATTTTCCTTTGATATATTAACCATAGACATTTTTAGCAAATTACATAAGATATGTGAAGGAGGGGAAGAGGATATGAAAAAGTTTGATGTTTCTAAAGATGGGAAAGACTCAGAACGTTATTGCAATCAGCTTCTCCCCCTATTAAAAAAATGATATTCACCCTACATAATCTACGACATGGAAAGAATTCTAATTCCAAAGAGCTTACTACAAGTGAGCAGTCAGACTGACATTGGTAGGGTTTGCAAACTACTGAACAATACACATTTGTAGGAAATCTATCCTTGACTATGCTTTATGCCTAGGGGGAAAAACAGGTGTATCTGCAAATACAGATTCTCATCAAACAGAATAAATCAACCATCCTAGCATTAGAAGAGAAACTCTTTAGGTATCTTAAAAGAGTTGATGCTAGGGGTAGTCTGCTCCCTGATTGGGCCTCATCTCCAGTTGAAATGGTGTTCCAGTCCTCTGCACACAGAACTATTACATCTTATACTGCAACCAAGTCCTTAACCATTGCACCTAGGTCAGAAGTCTTTTCTACCTGGAAGGATATAAGTGTTAATTAGAGTAAAGAAACATCCACATTTCCAGATCTTTAAGAGAAAATGTCTGTCCCATCTATCCAACGTCTAGTAAGAGAGTTCCAAATAAGGCTGAGTATTTATCCCCTTCTACCCTCTGCATGAGGAATGGCCCTGTACGCTGTAGCCTCCTGTTTTCCATTTTGGCATGCTCCTGATAGTTCAGATGAGTTTCCTGAGGCATGGTTAGGTTTTTAATGTAGCAGAAAAGCGTATCTCTTTTAATGGAGTGTACACCTTTAATGTTCCATGACACTATTGTAAACCTAATGTGAGGATCCCTCTCTTTAGACCTGTCCAATTTAGCAACCACCTTTAAATATCTGAGCAGAGGTATGGGCAACATTAAAATTCTCTTTCTCCATATTCTGAAAATAAATGGGGCTAGATGTTTATTTAATATTTAGCTTAACAAGGAATACAATGCTGCATGTGCCTTACACCCAACGTATGTTTAAAATTTATAAACTGAAAACAAAAAAAAACAGTTTTGCACATCAACATTAACTAACTGACTAACATGCACTTAAGCAAATTAAACATTATTTCTGAATCCCTGCCTCTTCTGAGGAAGAGACATAGAGCTTTTATGCAGATGTGAAATAAATAAATGTGAGTCACAACCAATATGGGACAGGTACAACAGTTAGGAAGCAAAATATACAAAACAAAAGAACAGACCACTCTTTAGCAGCATACCCCAGCACTCCTACCCCGTCCCCTTTACCATATACTATTACAAAGCATTGCTGGACTACAGTGATTGCAATGAAAGCATAAAGCAGCACCTGTGCATAAACAAAGAGAAGAAGATAAAAATAAAATGATGTCTGCTCTAATATTACCTACCCTGCCCAACTTATAGAAGCCTTTTCTGCTCCTTCTCCTTACTGAAAGAGACTGAAATGGACTTCATCTAGCTGAAGCAGACACCATAAACTCTACAAGTTATGGTAAAGCCATGTGCATGCTAAGCATGTTGCCTAGCATAAGTTATAGGTTAGTACTAGGCTATCTGTCCTTACAAGCCATTTTATGCTTAACCAATTACCCCTTGTAAGGCTCAAACCCTGCATCTTGGGTTTGTAAGTCAAACACTTTAACCATTAGGCTACCCTCCTAACCCCTTAAGTTAACTGGGAAGCTTGCCATTCTTAATATATCAGACCTCCCTCCATCAATTTACCCAATCAAAAAACAGCATCTGTTGGCATGGGCATGAACATCTTTGAGTTTGAGGGCTAATCAGAATTAAATTCTAGAGAAAGTGAAATAGTATGACAGTTTATACAATCCAGCTCTTCACCTGAGTTGCCATGGACATAGATGGCTTTTAAATTATTGTGCACACCCTACCTTAACCCAGAAAATCAAGACACAGTAAATAGAAACATACTATATGTATATAGTAATCATAATCTCCAGCAGTTTTTTTACAGCCATTTACTGATTGCAGTACAGAAGCCAAGCAAAGTATCAGTCTGTCTAACAGCTTTCAAAGCATTTCTGGTCACTGATGCTGCTGTCTGATCCACCAGTCTCTTCTTGAATAATGGCAAAGGCTCAGGAGGAGAAGAAGGGACAACTAAGGGAGATAGTGAGATTGCCACCCCTAATATTAAAGCTCCAGGTTCCTCAGAGTCCATAGCAGAATTTGTTGGACATTACATCCATGGTAACAGAGCAGGCTTCCTCTGGTCTGGCCAGCATAGTACTTAAACCTTCAGTTGGACAGGATACAACAACTGAAACTTCTAACCCTTTTCTCTTGCTAACTTCATAAGTGACCTTAAAGCTTCTGTATTAACATGCATCCATTGATGAACTCCTGATCACTTTAAATTATGTGATTATCAATTTGTACAGACTTTCTTAGGGTCTAAATAGAAAACATACTTGATCCCTTAATGCAAAGGTAGTGAATCTGACAAAAAACAGTGTGGGGGAGTGAGCCTTGACTGCTTGAGAAACAAGTATTTTATGCACTCATTCAATTGCAATAGACTTTTTAGGGAGGCCAATCACTCTACATTTTATTCTGTTTGAAAGTGCAGCAGTCCTTTGCCTCGAATTACCCCAGCACCCTGCTGAAGCAAATATTTTTGCCCTGGGCTTGATCTTCTTGATGTCTAGCCTCAAATAATTGCATCTTAGTTTCAATATTGGCAAGCCCCTGAAGTTGCCTCAGAAGTGTCTATTTCTATAATGTGGTTAGAATGGGATGATAAGGCTTGCTCACTCTCATTCCATCCATCTTCCATCTTTTCTATTTAGGAATTTAATGCAATATTAATTTCCTTGAGCTCATTCATTACTGACTCAAGTTTCAAATCTGAGACTAGATTATTTTGTTCTGTTGGATTAAAAGTAGTCTGGGATGCTTAAATCAGTAGTGAAGTTGTGATCAGCATGTGATGAAAAATGCATGCTCTGTTGCTGCTGAGATAGAAAGACAGAACCTTTCTTTTTAATCTGTTTCTTTTGGATCTTGTAAAAGCAAAGCAAGACCAATACACGTTCTGTTCACTTAGATGACTGCCCATATAAAGGTTATCCTAGTCCAGTAAAAATTATGTGTGGAGGGTGAAGCTCAGACAGCAAAAGCAGGGAGATACTACATTTTCTCCATCTTAACTGAAAGTCCATTGCCTAACTATTCTTAAGGCTGGCACCTGTGACATATGTTAGTTTCTGAAAGGCACTGTAGCTAGGATGAAGAGTGCTAGACATATATATGTACCACAAGTATTTGAAGACTATATATTCCTGTAGAACATGTTCACCAGGATCTTTGCACTGTCACAATGAACACAGTAATAAATAACTATCTCCTAGTTGGTCCAATTATGGTCAATCACAGTTTCATAATCACCATCCTTCACTCACACTGTGTAATGGGAGCTGATGTTGCTAAATATAGCAATATACTGTTGAGCAAATCCTGCCATAATAATGAGCACCATGCCTATCTGCAGAATGGATTTTTCCCATGTACTTTGATCTACTGCCACTGTTTCGTTGTATATGTTTATACTTACATATCATTATAGCCTCATTTGGGTATGTGCCTTAATATGCATGCCATTATGCGGTCACTTGCACATGTGGTTTGATGTGCTTCATTCCCACAACCATGATGTACTCCATTTTTATAACCACACATTGTCACTAACCATACAGGTTAGCACTGCATACTGTACAATTTTGCTTAAATCCCACTCTATATGTGCTGTGTCTTCTGTGGGGGCTATTACTATTTCTTCTTCATCTCACACTGAATTGGTTTGTTCCAAGCAACTCAAGTTATTTATTTTTTAAAATGAGGTAGTTTGTTTAATTTCAAATAATGATTCATATATCAGCTGTCCTTTAATGTAACAAAAGGTTAAGAAAACATTACTTCTCACTTCCCTATAGCCAAACAGACCCTTTCCAAATCAGACAATATTCCACCATAAATACAGAATATAATTCAGAATCGGACAACATCAGTAAAAATACAAGTCCTTCAATCAATAAATTTAAATAATATTAGTGAAGCAACATAATCAAATATAGAAATAACAAAATAGCTGCAGTCCATATTTTCACAATTCTCCACTATTATATACATTTTTTGTTGCATTCCAACATGAAGCACATCATCTAGATGTGAAAGTAAAGGATTCCGAGAAAAGTTTAAAGCAACTTCTATCTCGAGTTAACTGTCTTTGACTGCAGATCATAAAGACAATAACCGTAGGTTTATTAGAAATCCTGAACACTTGGACTGTGTGACATCTCAAAAACAGGTCTTTTATTCTGTGCTATCTTCTTATAATTATTTATAATGAAAAAAATAAACCACAATATCTCCTTTGCTAGTTCACTGCTTCAGATAGATTTAGTTCACCATGTCACAACTTCTAAACTCCATTCTAATATGACAGTTGTAGTTAAATGTATTTCATGAACTCATAAGAATTCAATGCAGATAGAAACCATTAAAACTAGAAAACTACTGGTTAATCAAGCTACAAATCAATCTTTCTGGATCCCTAGTCTGAAGTGGTTATATGCAGGGGAGAGATTCTGGGCACATAATAGCTATGCAAGATGCAGTGAAGATTTACCCAGCAGCTCACCAGTTTAAATATGTCTTATGTGTTTTGTTTGCCTTTGGGAATTAATTCTGAGCTTCAAGCCATGAGTCTCTTTAACTAGACATGGCCCAATGCTCCAATGTCCTAATGCTTGGGGAAATGTTTACAAACCTTCTACAATTCCATAATGAAGACTCAAAATATAAGCTTAACTGTATTACCCAAGATATTGACACAGTAAGTACTTAAGCAAACAAACAAACCCTATGCACACCTAGATAAATGCATTGATCCAAACAAAATGTTAAAGGCAACCCAGACTGGTAATCCACATGTATAAATAAAAATACAATCCAATAAAAAGTTTCTTAAACTGTACAGTAAAACAAAAATCTCATCTCAAGGTTATCATTAAGAATGTATCAAAGGAATTAAAAAACACCATCAGGAGTAGAAAGGCATCCCATGAACTTAGACTAGCATCAGAAGCTAAAGACAGTTACAAATTATTCTTTGCTTACATTAACAGACTAAGGAATAACACCCAACATTGTTTGTGATGTATCTTCCTAGGCATGTCAAGCAACTGAAAAGACCCCAACAGTTCCTAACAAAAAGATCACAGGCTTAAAAGACAAGAGCTATTAGGAGAGGCTGGAAGCACTATCCTTTATTCAGTGTCCCATAGACTCCTTAGAAGCAATTTGTGCCTAGCATTTCTGACCACTAGGGATCCAGTAGTCCAAGAACTTTTATAACACCACAAAGTCAACAGTCCCACTACCATTCGAACCAAGGCTCTAAACCCGCATCATCAGATAAACAAAATGAGATGGAGAGACAGATTTGTTACTCAGTTCTCATCTGTTTTCTGGAACAAACTTCTACACCAAGTTAAGCAGTGTAACTCACTACAGGGGATTCAATAAACCCTACAGTAATTTTTCACCATGTGTCCATCGGGTCTATATTATATTTTCAAAAGTTTCAAACATCGAACACCATATGGTCAACACCATATGAGCGGTTTGAAATTTTGAAAATATAATAAAAAAATAAAAATAAATAAATATACTTACCCCCGCTACTTAAATATTCCTACCCCAAGATCACACTGCATTGAAGTAAAGAGAAAATATTCCCTACTGCGATTTCCATGTTACGCTCGCAACATTTCAACATTTCGACGAATCGGGTTCTCTCAATACGTGTTTGCCATTTACAATTTTCGATCACGTGATAGGAACCCGTGTCCATCATGGTGCGATGCACACACAGCCACAGAAAGTTTTAGATTCAGTAAGCGCCATGTAAGGGTGCACACCCCTGCACAAACCAGGTAAACACCGAGGTATACTAATTGCAGCATAAGTAGCTAAATTGCATGCTAATTAACCAGTCCAGCATAGTGGAGATATTCAGTAAGCTATAAAGCATCCATGTAGATTCTGTGCTGGTTTGTCCTGCATATTACAAAACTTTTGGAATACAGCCAAGGAAAGGACGCAAGATAGACAGAACAATGTCAACTGCTGCATTAATAAGGCAAGTCCTGAACCTGGAGTGCAATGTGCAATAATAGGAATGAGGGGCATATCTTTGTATCACACTAATAGAGTAACATATCTTTGTTTGTGCCATAACAGTGACTCACCTATGCTGCCCCCCTCCCCAAAAAAGAACAGGAAAATGACACAATTTGCTAACAAACCCTCTTTGAAATGCTAAAAGCTCTATTAAACTAGCTGTAGCTGAAACATTTGTACATATTTATCATACAGCATTCCATTTTCATGCACTGGCCTTCATGTATACCTCTGAAATGGCTTGGCAAACAAGCTCATGCCATCAGCACACTTCTAACTAATGTATACAGATAAAAGTGTAAAAGCCCATGCTTCAGATATTTCTTAAATATATTCCAGCATATGTAGTATGTAGCTGACCAAATGGAAACATACCTTCTGAAGTGCAGTACTTTTAACCCATAATGGATAAGAAACATTGCGAATACAATTTTGAGAAATCCACTTTATGTTGGTAAGTTGTATGCAAAGTTCTAGACGTCAGTCACTGTAGCAGTAACACTGCTTTTCTTTTTGGCCTCTGGGTCAGCATACAGCTGCAGCACCACCACATCACAATGTATGGCTGTCTGAAGTATGTGGACTTGATGGCTGACCTGTGAAGAGCATGAAAAACATCAGGGTATATAGTAATGTTAATGTAGAGTTGCTGCTACACTAGACCAAATGATAACTTCTACATGTAAACATCAATGCACCTTGCAAAAAAGTTAATACTGTCTCAGGACTGTAGATGAACACTACACTAGCTAAAGATCAACCAGGTTTGTTAAGGATAATTCAGCCTTCAACTGCAGTCAACTACACTACAAGGTGTCTTACAGTATGACTTAGATTTTCATGCATTTAAACACTGAAAGAACTGGAGTGTTTTGTGGGTGTGGCCCATCTGTGGGCATGGCTCAAATAGGGGTGTTCCTTGAGTTTGGTGTGGGTGGGGCTTAATGGGGTGCCGCAGCACTACTTCGCCTAGGGCGCCGTTTCAGCTAAGGCCAGCCCTGGATATATCCTTAAGAAATAACATTATGTGCAGTCTTCGCAAAATAAACAAGTGTCCCTACCATCAGTTTGCCTAGCTACATGATTGCCTTTCAGTGGTGTAGATTCAGGACTGTTAGCACACTGTAGTTGCAAATGAGGTGTGAACTTACTAGAATTGCTGAATCCCAAAATGTTGGATCTGTGTAAGAGATGTAAGCATAGTGCAGGCACTCCCACAGTGTTTGTTTTTAATGGATTGCAAGTGTGACTGATTAGTATTTGGGAGAGAGAAAACATAACAGCACTGCAGGTGCCTTACTTCCACTGGGTCAGGTTAGATCTACAAAGTGTTAGATGTAAGGCTAGAAATGTTAGTAAGTAGCACACAAGTCACAGGTTGCGTTTCTTAACATCCAACCTGCCCTTCATTTGTTGGCAGCTGCATATGATATTAATTATTTCCACGTAATATCCTCACACATCTTAAGGCCAATGATATAGAATGGCTTACACACACTGCATGTCTCAGAATACTGCTCAGATAAATGAAGAATGGCCAAAAAAGACACAAATGTAAGACAGAGCTGTATATTTGCAAGCAATAATCATTAGAGGTTGTGTGATTACTAGGTGCACTAGATCTAAAAATAATACATGTACAACTAATACTTGTATGGTTTGATAGCACTGTAGATGCTGTTGCAGTTGGTTGTCTGCATCTTGAGTTAAGTACTTTGCTGCAAAGCTGTTTGTGTGGCAAATAGGGATAAGGCATCCATCCTGTGCTCTGAAGGTGCATTGGAGTAAGAGTTCAAATCCAGACCTAAGTATTAATATATCATGTGCAATAACATTTTCTATTCTGTATGTCATAAATTGCTTTTCCTCATTTCAACTACCTCTCCCTTTTCTTTATTTTTTCTTTCCTTTTTTTTTTTATATTGACCAGTGTTTGCTTGATGCACCTCAAAGCGCAAACAGTGGAAACCAAGAAAAATGAATGTCAGGTTTGGTTGTGCTTATCTGGTTTGCAAGAAGCACAAGGGTGCACAAACTGGAAAACTGGCCCACCCAGGAGGCAGACAGGACGCAGACAGCAGAAAATAGAAACTGAATGCATTCAGTTAATACTACTGGGCATTGCGCAAACCTGGTAAGTGACATTGTACTGCTGTTAACAACAAGAACTTAAGAATGATTACTAAAATAGGGAATGCTGTGTAACAAGTCTTTTGGCAGCAGGTACTAAGTGTAGGGCTTTTTTTCCTGATACTACATGGGCGACTGTCCGAATTTCTGCTTCTTAACTGTTTAAAGTTGTTTTTGCATCTGCACTTTTAAAGTTTGCCCTGTTTGTTGCATTTACCTGTTGAGGCTACACACTCAAGTGCGCTAGCCTGTGTTACATATTTATTGCACTTTCCTGCTGTTTGTTGCAATATATATATATATATCATTGTTTCCCATCTTTCCTTACCTAGAGTAGTCCAAATACAGGCTTTGCTGTATTCTGGACTTTTGGAAAGTTCCTGTGTTGCCCATTTCCTTTCTTGGATAAAGGGAGGCTTCTTTGTTCACCAGTGGCAGTGGGGAGCTTAGAGTAGCCTATCTACCCCTGGAGGAGTGTTCCCAGCACAAGAATCTGGTAGTCTACTGGCCGTTTTGGGCCAATTTCTAGCTCTTTCAAGTCCCCCTGTATAAAACCCGCTTTGGCGCAGTTTTTGCACTTGTTACTACTCAGCCAAGCTCCTTGTGGTCCTGCAGAGAGGTGCTAGCAGCAGAGAGGCTAAAAGAGTGACTGCTAACCTGATAAAAGTGTTTTTTTCCTGCTACTACCTGGGCGACTGTCCGATCTAGCTAAACTGCAAGTAATTCTGCTTCTTGAACTGTTTTAAACTGTTTAAAGTTGTTTTTGCACCTGCACTTTTAAAGTTTGCCCTGTTTGTTGCATTTACCTGTTGAGGCTACACACTCAGGTGTGCTAGCCTGTGTTACATATTTATTTCACTTTCCTGATGTTTATTGCAAAAAAGAAAAAATAATTATCCTTGTTTCCCATCTTTTCTGACCTAGAGTAGTCCAAATACAGGCTTTGCTGTATTCTGGACTTTTGGAAAGTTCCTGTGTTGCTCATTTCTTTTCTTGGATAAAGGGAGGCTTCTTTGTTCACCACTGGCAGTGGGGAGCTTGGAGCAGCCTATCTATCCCTGGAGGAGTGTTCCCAGCACAATAATCTGGTAGTCTATTGGCCATTTTGGGCCAATTTCTAGCTCTTTCAAGTCCCCCTGTATAAAACCCGTTTTAGCGTGGCTTTGCGCGATTTTGTGCATAGTGCAGCATCACTGGGTTTAAATCATTCTCGGCTCCACAAAGTCTGCTCTTCACTTTTTCCCTTAGAACTGATCTAGTTCTCATAATAAACACCCTATTCCCACTCTAAAGCCTGGCACTTGCTCACTAAAGCAATTATATAAGTCAGCACTAAAAAATTAAAAGCACTACACCCTCAGAAACTCCCCTTAAGTACTTTGTTCCCCATTGGCCCTTTTTTTCAATTATGAAGGAATTCCCAATACTATTCTAGCATGTCCAAAGGTCAGTTGCCAATCTCCTCTCCGGTCCAGCTGGTGAATCTGGGAATCTTGAGGCAATGTTATAACTGCCTCATGTACACAGACAACCCTCTCCTCCTCACAACAAATTCCAACACATGTGAGAGATGCAACCATATAGCCAAACTGAAGGATAAGCTCTCTCAACTCAGTACTGGCGTAACCAGTCAGGAGGAGAAGGAAACCACACTCACTACAATTCCAGTCTCACATAGACCTACCACGACAGCAAACCAAACACATAAACACACAAAAACATACTCAGAGGCTCTAAATAAAAATCTGCCTAAGCAGCAGAGACCTCCAAAGCAGACACCCAAGCAACCGCTACCCCAAAGCAAAACACGTGCAACACATAGCTCACAAAGCCAGTGTGCTGAACAGTCACAGCCCTTAAGGCTAAACAACACACCTGATACACTTGTAATAGGTGATTCTATCGTCAGGCACACTGACGTCCCGCTCACCAGGCTGAACAAGGAGAAGGTCATGGTGAGCTGCCTGTCAGGTGCTAGGATCTGCCACATAACACAAGCACTCAGGTCACTCCAAGGTAAGTACAAATATGACTCAGTCATCGTCCATGCTGATGTGAATGACCTGAGACGTACCTCCCTGAACTACATGAAAAGAGACATAGAGGAGCTCTCTGAGCATGTAGCCCAGGCCGGTATGATCCTGACCTTGAGTAGCATCTTACCCTCACCAAGAAAGATGCCACAGTATGAAGACAAGATGATCAATTTCAACAATTGGCTTAACTATTGGTGTCATTCAAAGGGGATCCAATGCCTGTCTGCCTGGGATGACATGCTCGACAAGCTACGATGCTTCGCTAGGGATGGCTTGCACCTGTCACCCCTGGGCGTTCGGATATTGGCAAAGGCTCTTGCCACCCCCATAGTGCATTTTTTAGGCAAGGCTCAAAAGACAAACCCACCTCCATAGGTATCACAAGGGATAAGAAACTAAGAGTAATGCTACTCAACGCCAGAAGTCTAAACCTCAAGATGCACACACTCAAAACTCTCCTTAGCATGGAGAACATCGATATCTGTGCAGTAACAGAAACCTGGTTCAAGGCTCCCGAGAGCACCCCACCACTACCAGGTTATACCTCATATCATGTTTTTCAGCCCCAAAACTTGGACCAAACCATAAAAGTAGGGGGAGTATCAATATTTGTCAAAGATACCCACACCTCCAGGTTGGTGGCACAGCACAAAGCATCAGAGACTATCCATGTGCAACTAACAGTGGGTAAAACTGCCTTCCAGTTTATAGCCTGCTACAGACCACCCTCCCAAACCCAGGAACCCCACTCGGCCTTCCTGAGAACACTGGAAAATATGAAGGTCTCTCCAAACACCATTATATTGGGCGACTTCAACTACCCTAACACAGACTGGGAGCATTACTCTAGCTTCAACACCCTAGCCCAAAGGTTCCTAGAATTTATAAACTTAAATGCTATGGAACAACTTGCTGCCACTCCCACAAGAGGGGAAAACATACTGGACCTGATCATCACCAACATGGGGACTCTATGCTCCAGACCAGAAGTGTATCCCTCACTGGTAAGATCAGACCATAAACTAATCTCACTAGATATTCACATCCCGACCCCAGCCCCTGCCCAGAAAACCACAGTGAAAACTTCTCTAAAGCAAATTTCACACTCCTCAAAACCAAGGTGGAATCCTTCAAAGCCCCCAGGCCTGTGGAAAATATGGCCCAGACCGCAGAATCCTTTATAAACGCATTCTATGAACACCTTCAGGAATGCATGGATCATGCAATCCCAAATAAAACCAAGACCCAGTCCTCCAAGGTTAGGCATCTTGTCTGGTGGACCCCAGCCATAAACAAACTATACAATAGAAGGAGGAAGCTACTACATGATAGAGCAAAATCCCAAAAAGGGAAGGCATCTCTGATCAGTATTAGCAAAAAACTATGGGCACTCATAAAATCGTCTAAGGCCAGCTTCGAGAGAAAAATTGCACAGGACACTAAGGATAATCCCAAGGCTTTCTTTAGTTATGTTAGGAACCTGGGTGGGAATTCCCAGATATGCTCAGAATTAGTCCAAAATGACAAAAAATACAACGAGCCCACAGACATTGCCAACATCCTAGCTGACAGGTTCAGAGCAAACTTCCCCCCCCCCCTTCCCCACCAAAAGGGCAAATATCTATCCCAGCAGAGTGCTGCCCTCCTTGGCATCTCAGATGCTCAGGTAAGAGCCGCCCTCTCCAAAGCAAAAAGCACAGCATCAATGGGACCAGACGGTGTTCCGGGCTGCGTCCTACATGAACTCCAAGAAGAACTAAACCCAAACATAAAACTACTGTTCAATCTCAGCCTTACTACAGGATATGTACCCAAAGAGTGGCGTACAGCAACAGTGGTCCCTCTCCACAAAGGTGGTGCCTCAAGGGATCCTGAAAACTATCGCCCCATAAGCCTGACTAGCTTGGTCTGCAAAGCTATGGAAAGGATCATCATGGACCTCATAAATAAAGATATTGGGGACCTACAGACACTGGATCCTACCCAGTTCGGCTTTGTTAAGAGCAGATCCTGCCTCTTAAACCTGGTCGATTTGTTTGAAACAGTCACCAAGGCCATTGACGAGGGGAAGGTGGTCCACACAACCTACCTGGACCTTGCAAAAGCCTTCGATACAATACCCCACTCGGGCATTATAGATAAGCTCACCAGCTTAAATATAAACCCCTATGTCACTAGATGGGTTGCAAACTGGCTCAAGGACAAAACCCACATGGTTAGAATTGCTGGAGCCATGTCAGACTCCAAACCAGTTACAAGTGGCATCCCACAAGGCTCAGTCCTGGACCTCTCTTGTTCGGTATATATTTCTCAGAGGTACAAGCTGACACAGAAGGACTGTGGCTGACCAAGTTCGCAGATGACTGCAAACTGGGTGCCATAATCGACTCTCCAGCTGACACAAGCATCCTACAAAAGGGCCTCATAGAAACAGACAACTGGTGTCAGAGCCATGGCCTCAAGCTAAACACCAAAAAGTGTATAGTCATCCCCTTTGGCAAAAACAAAGTGCCCACAAATTACCACATAGGTGGTAATCCATTAAGTATGGAAGAAGTACTTAGGGACCTGGGTACCCAAGTTGATAGCAATCTCTCATTTGACAACCATGTGGCCAAAGTGGTTAGAAAAACATTTTATATAGCCCACCTAATCATGAAGGGATTCACATCTAGATCAGGGAGCTCATCGTGCCTCTTTACTTGTCCCTCATCAGGCCCATAATTGAGTACAATGCCCTTTTTGGGATGTACCTTACCAGACACCTGCAGCAATTGGAAAAACCCCAAAAGTACCTCACCAAGAGGATCAAAGGGCTCAAACAGATGCCATATGCTGCCCAGTTAAAGAAACTTCAGCTCTACTCAGTGGCATACCGCCTGCTCAGAGACGATCTGTGCCTGATGTATAAAGCTATGTCCAACTCGGAATTAATGAACATGCTGCACCTCAGAAAATCCAAATCCCATTGAGCTACGCACTCGAGAGACTTGAACCTCAGCACTGAAATAAATAGGACATGCTGGAGGGACAGATTCATAACCAGAGGCTCCCTTCACTCTGGAATAAAATCCCAGTCCAGGTTAGGCAGAGTCCCTCATTGACTCTCTTCAAGAGGAATCTTGATGAGTGGATGGGAGATTGTAGGTTTACCCCGGGTATCACTTCTGTGTCACTGTTAGACAGAGGCAGAGTATACTAACCTCAAAAAAGGGCATAGCAAAATCCATTTAAAATGGGTGGCGAAAGCCAAACACATTCTGGCTAGGCTTATAAATGCCCTAGGGCAGATAGTCTAGTATGAACCTATGAACCTATGAACCTATGAACTGGGAAGCTTGCCATTCTTAATATATCAGACCTTCCTCCATCAAGTTATCCAATCAAAAACCAGCATCTGTTGGCATGGGCATGAACATCTTTGAGTTTGAGGGCTAATCAGAATTAAATTCTAGAGAAAGCGAAATAGTATGCCAGTTTATACAATCCAGCTCTTCACCTGAGTTGCCATGGACATAGATGGCTTTTAAATTATTGTGCACACCCTACCTTAACCCAGAAAATCAAGACACAGTAAATAGAAACATACTATATGTATATAGTAATCATAATCTCCAACAGTTTTTTTACAGCCATTTACTGATTGCAGTACAGAAGCCAAGCTAAGTACCAGTCTGTTTAACAACTTTCAAAGCATTTCTGGTCACTGATGCTGCTGTCTGATCCACCAGTCTCTTCTTGAATAATGGCAAAGGCTCAGGAGGAGAAGAAGGGACAACTAAGGGAGATAGTGATATTACCACCCCTAATATTAAAGATCCAGGTTCCTCAGAGTCCATAGCAGAATTTGTTGGACATTACATCCATGGTAACAGAGCAGGCTTCCTCTGGTCTGGCCAGCATAGTACTTAAACCTTCAGTTGGACAGGATACAACAACTGAAACTTCTAACCCTTTTCTCTTGCTAACTTCATAAGTGACCTTAAAGCTTCTGTATTAACATGCATCCATTGATGAACTCCTGATCACTTTAAATTATGTGATTATCAATTTGTACAGACTTTCCTAGTGTCTAAAGTAGAAAACATACTTGATCCCTTAATGCAAAGGTAGTAAATCTGACAAAAAACAGTGTGGGGAAGCGAGCCTTGAGTGCTTGAGAAACAAATATTTTATGCACTCATTCAATTGCAATAGACTTTTTAGGGAGGCCAATCACTCTACATTTTATTCTGTATGAAAGTGCAGCAGTCCTTTGCCTCGAATTACCCCAGCACCCTGCTGAAGCAAATATTTTTGCCCTGGGCTTGATCTTCTTGATGTCTAGCCTCAAATAATTGCATCTTAGTTTCAATGTTGGCAAGCCCCTGAAGTTGCCTCAGAAGTGTCTATTTCTATAATGTGGTTAGAATGGGATGATAAGGCTTGCTCACTCTCATTCCATCCATCTTCCATCTTTTCTATTTAGGAATTTAATGCAATATTAATTTCCTTGAGCTCATTCATTGCTGACTCAAGTTTCAAATCTGAGACTAGATTATTTTGTTCTGTTGGATTAAAAGTAGTCTGGGATGCTTAAATCAGTAGTGAAGTTGTGATCAGCATGTGATGAAAAATGCATGCTCTGTTGCTGCTGAGATAGAAAGACAGAACCTTTCTTTTTAATCTGTTTCCTTTGGATCTTGTAAAAGCAAAGCAAGACCAATACACGTTCTGTTCACTTAGATGACTGCCCATATAAAGGTTATCCTAGTTCAGTAAAAATTATGTGTGGAGGGTGAAGCTCAGACAGCAAAAGCAGGGAGATACTACATTTTCTCCATCTTAACTGAAAGTCCATTGCCTAACTATTCTTAAGGCTGGCACCTGTGACATATGTTAGTTTCTGAAAGGCACTGTAGCTAGGATGAAGAGTGCTAGACATATATATGTACCACAAGTATTTGAAGACTATATATTCCTGTAGAACATGTTCACCAGGATCTTTGCACTGTCACAATGAACACAGTAATAAATAACTATCTCCTAGTTGGTCCAATTATGGTCAATCACAGTTTCATAATCACCATCCTTCACTCACACTGTGTAATGGGAGCTGATGTTGCTAAATATAGCAATATACTGTTGAGCAAATCCTGCCATAATAATGAGCACCATGCCTATCTGCAGAATGGATTTTTCCCATGTACTTTGATCTACTGCCACTGTTTCGGTTGTATATGTTTATACTTACATATCATTATAGCCTCATTTGGGTATGTGCCTTAATATGCATGCCATTATGCGGTCACTTGCACATGTGGTTTGATGTGCTTCATTCCCACAACCATGATGTACTCCATTTTTATAACCACACATTGTCACTAACCATACAGGTTAGCACTGCATACTGTACAATTTTGCTTAAATCCCACTCTATATGTGCTGTGTCTTCTGTGGGGGCTATTACTATTTCTTCTTCATCTCACACTGAATTGGTTTGTTCCAAGCAACTCAAGTTATTTATTTTTTAAAATGAGGTATTTTGTTTAATTTCAAATAATGATTCATATATCAGCTGTCCTTTAATGTAACAAAAGGTTAAGAAAACATTACTTCTCACTTCCCTATAGCCAAACAGACCCTTTCCAAATCAGACAATATTCCACCATAAATACAGAATATAATTCAGAATCGGACAACATCAGTAAAAATACAAGTCCTTCAATCAATTTATTTATTTTTATTTATTTTTTTATTTTACATTTGTTGACCGGGATAGTCCGACTGGATGCATGTCCATTTTCAGTGGAGGCCCGGGGAGAAAAGCCCCAAGGGTAAGCAGATACAGCATTACATAATACCAGCATTACATATTACAAACAGACTATTTACAGAGATTACATAAGTAAGCAAGTTAAACAAGTTCCACAGGTTACAGTTAGTCCTGAGCACAAGTCAGGATTAAATTAAATTACACAGTAAACTGGTTAACAGATTTTTACACATTCGAGTTAGCCAGGCTTGATACATTGACATAGCCAGTTAAGTGACAAATGTTGTTTGAGTCTAGTTTTAAATTCACCCAAGGTAGAAAGTAAGGTAATATCAGCTGGAAGTGAGTTCCAGGATCTACTTACAGAGTTTGCAAAGAGAGAATCACCGGCTGTGTTATTAATTTTGCTAGTCTGAATTAGTAGTTTGTTAGAGGATCGAAGCGGTCTAGGATTGTTATAGAGGGTGATAATATTTTTAAGTGCAGGAGTATTGTCCAGATTATAGAGGATTTTATAGGCCATAATCAGTTGGTTATACTGGATTAGGCTAGGTAGTTCAAGCCAACCAAGCTGATTTAGATTGATGCAATGATGTGTCCTAAAAGGCAGCTCAGTGGCAAACCTGGCAATGTGGTTGTAGCAAATTGAGAGTTTGTTAAGGACAGTCTTGTTCAAATTTGAGAGTAGAGGGGATGCATACAGAAGGGTTGAAAGAAGGTGAGAGCGAGCTATGGCAATTTTAGCTGGAGGGGTTAGGAAGGCTTTTATTCTGTAAAGTGACCCTAGTTTTTTATTGATGGTTTTGATAGTTTGGTTAACATGTAGGTCAAACTTGAGATTATTGTCTATGATGACACCTAATAGTTTTGTAGATGGGTCAGGGGAGATTATTGTGCCATCATTTGATTTTATGGTAAAAGTGAAAGCGGTAGATCTACGTGTTGGTGAAAATAACAGCATTTTAGTTTTTTTGGGATTTAGGATCAGAATAAATTTAAATAATATTAGTGAAGCAACATAATCAAATATAGAAATAACAAAATAGCTCCAGTCCATATTTTCACAATTCTCCAATATTATATACATTTTTTGTTGCATTCCAACATGAAGCACATCATCTGGATGTGAAAGTAACGGATTCCGAGAAAAGTTTAAAGCAACTTCTATCAAGTTAACTGTCTTTGACTGTAGATCATAAAGACAATAACCGTAGGTTTATTAGAAATCCTGAACACTTGGACTATTATGTGTTATCTTCTTATAGTTATTTATAATGAAAAAAATAAACCACAATATCTCCTTTGCTAGTTCACTGCTTCATATAGATTTAGTTCACCATGTCAGACCTTCTAAACTCCATTCTAATATGACAGTTGTAGTTAAATGTATTTCATAAACTCATAAGAATTCAATGCAGATGGAAACCATTAAAACTAGAAAACTACTGGTTAATCAAGCTACAAATCAGTCTTTCAGGATCCCTAGTCTGAAGTGGTTATATGCAGGGGAGAGATTTTGGGCACATAATAGTTATGCAAGATGCAGTGAAGATTTACCCAGCAGCTCCCCAGTTTAAATATGTCTAATGTATTTTGTTTGCCTTTGGGAACTCACCCTGAGCTTCAAGCCATGAGTCTCTTTAACTAGACATGGCCCAATGCTCCAATGTCCTAATGCTTGGGGAAATGTTTACAGACCTTCTACAATTCCATAATGAAGACTCAAAATATAAGCTTAACTGTATTACCCAAGATACTGACACAGTAAGTAGTTAAGCAAACAAACAAACCCTATGCACACCTAGATAAATGCATTGATCGAAACAAAATGTTAAAGGCAACCCAGACTGGTAATCCACATGTATAAATAAAAATACAATCCAATAAAAAGTTTCTTAAACTGTATAGTAAAACAAAAATCTCATCTCAAGGTTATCATTAAGAATGTATCAAAGGAATTAAAAAACACCATCAGGAGTAGAAAGGCATCCCATGAACTTAGACTGGCATCAGAAGCTAAAGACAGTTACAAATTATTCTTTGCTTACATTAACAGACTAAGGAATAACACCCAACATTGTTTGTGATGTATCTTCCTAGGCATGTCAAGCAACTGAAAAGACCCCAACAGTTCCTAACAAAAAGATCACAGGCTTAAAAGACAAGAGCTATTAGGAGAGGCTGGAAGCACTATCCTTTATTCAGTGTCCCATAGACTCCTTAGAAGCAATTTGTGCCTAGCATTTCTGACCACTAGAGATCCAGTAGTCCAAGAACTTTTATAACACCACAAATTCAACAGTCCCACTACCATTAGAACCAAGGCTCTAAACCTGCATCATCAGATAAACAAAATGAGATGGAGAGACAGATTTGTTACTCAGCTCTCATCTGTTTTCTGGAACAAACTTCTGCACCAAGTTAAGCAGTGTAACCCACTACAGGGGATTCAATAAACCCTACAGTCATTTTTCACCATGTGTCCATCGGGTCTATAGTATATTTTCAAAAGTTTCAAACATCGAACACCATATGGTCAACACCATATGACCGGTTTGAAATTTTGAAAATATAATAAAAAAATAAAAATAAATAAATATACTTACCCCCGCTACTTAAATATTCCTACCCCAAGATCACACTGCATTGAAGGAAAGGGAAAATATTCCCTACTGCGATTTCCTTGTTACGCTTGCGACATTTCAACATTTCGACCAATCGGGTTCTCTCAATATGTGTTTGCCATTTACAATTTTCAATCACGTGATAGGAACCTGTGTCCATCATGGTGCGATGCACACACAGCCGCAGAAAGTTTTAGATTCAGTAAGCGCCATGTAAAGGTGCACACACCTGCACATACCAGGTAAACACCGAGGTATACTAATTGCAGCATAAGCAGCTAAATTGCATGCTAATTAACCAATCCAACATAGTGGAGATATTCAGTAAGCTATAAAGCATCCATGTAGATTCTGTGCTGGTTTGTCCTTCGTATTACAAAACTTTTGGAATACAGCCAAGGAAAGGATGCTAGATACACAGAACAATGTCAACTGCTGCATTTATAAGGTAAGTCCTGAACCTGGAGTGTATTGTGCAATAATAGGAATGAGTGGCATATCTTTGTATCACACTTATAGAGTAACATATCTTTGTTTGTGCCATAACAGTGACTCACCTATGCTGCCCCCCTCCCCAAAAAAGAACAGGAAAATGACACAATTTGCTAACAAACCCTCTTTGAAATGCTAAAAGCTCTATTAAAGTAGCTGTATCTGAAACATTTGTACATATTTATCACACAACATTCCATTTTCATGTACTGGCCTTCATGTATACCTCTGAAATGGCTTGGCAAACAATCCCATGCCATCAGCACACTTCTAACTAATGTATACAGATAAAAGTGTAAAAGCCCATGCTTCAGATACTTCTTAAATATATTCCAGCATGCGTAGTATGTAGCTGACCAAATGGAAGCATACCTTCTGAAGTGCAGTACTTTTAACCCATAATGGATAAGAAACATTGCGAATACAATTTTGAGAAATCCACTTTATGCTGGTAAGTTGTATGCAAAGTTCTAGACGTCAGTCACTGTAGCAGTAACACTGCTTTTCTTTTTGGCCTCTGGGTCAGCATACAGCTGCAGCACCACCACATCACAATGTATGGCTGTCTGGAGTATGTGGACTTGATGGCTGACCTGTGAAGAGCATGAAAAACATCAGGGTATATAGTAATGTTAATGTAGAGTTGCTGCTACACTAGACCAAATGATAACTTCTACATGTAAACATCAATGCACCTTGCAAAAAAGTTAATACTGTCTCAGGACTGTAGATGAACACTACACTAGCTAAAGATCAACCAGGTTTGTTAAGGAGAATTCAGCCTTCAACTGCAGTCAACTACACTACAAGGTGTCTTACAGTATGACTTAGATTTTCATGCTTTTAAACACTGAAAGAACTGGAGTGTTTTGTGGGCGTGGCACATCTGTGGGCATGGCTCAAATAGGGGTGTTCCTTGAGTTTGGTATGGGTGGGGCTTAAGGGGCACCAGAACACTACTTCGCCTAGGGCGCCGTTTCAGCTAAGGCTGGCCCTGGATATATCCTTAAGAAATAGCATTATGTGCAGTCTTCGCAAAATAAACAAGTGTCCCTACCATCAGTTTGCCTAGCTACATGGTTGCCTTTCAGTGGTGTAGATTCAGGACTGTTAGCACACTGTAGCTGCAAATGAGGTGTGAACTTACTAGAATTGCTGAATCCCAAAATGTTGGATCTGTGTAAGAGATGTAAACATAGTGCAGGCACTCCCACAGTGTTTGTTTTTAATGGATTGCAAGTGTGACTGATTAGTATTTGGGAGAGAGAAAACATAGCAGCACTGCAGGCTGCCTTACTTCCACTGGGTCAGGTTAGATCTACAAAGTGTTAGATGTAAGGCTGGAAATGTTAGTAAGTAGCACACAAGTCACAGGTTGCGTTTCTTAACATCCAACCTGCCCTTCATTTGTTGGCAGCTGCATATGATATTAATTATTTCCACTTAATATCCTCACACATCTTAATGCCAATGATATAGAATGGTTTACACACACCTCATGTCTCAGAATACTGCTCAGATAAATGAAGAATGGCCAAAAAAGACACAAATGTAAGACAGAGCTGTATATTTGCAAGCAATAATCATGACAGGTTGTGTGATTACTAGATGCACTAGATCTAAAACTAATACATGTACAATTAATACTTGTATGGTTTGATAGCACTGTAGATGCTGTTGCAGTTGGTTGTCTGCATCTTGAGTTAAGTACTTTGCTGCAAATCTGTTTATGTGGCAAATAGGGATAAGGCATCCATCCTGTGCTCTGAAGGTGCATTGGAGTAAGAGTTCAAATCCAGACCTAAGTATTAATATATCATGTGCAATAACATTTTCTATTCTGTATGTCATAAATTGCTTTTCCTCATTTCAACTACCTCTCCCTTTTCTTTATTTTTTCTTTCCTTTTTTTTTTATATTGACCAGTTGTTTGCTTGATGCACCTCAAAGCGCAAACAGTGGAAACAAAGAAAAATGAATGTCAGGTTTGGTTGTGCTTATCTGGTTTGCAAGAAGCACAAGGGTGCACAAACTGGAAAACTGGCCCACCCAGGAGGCAGACAGGATGCAGACAACAGAAAATAGAAACTGAATGCATTCAGTTAATACTACTGGGCATTGCGCAAACCTGGTAAGCGACATTGTATTGCTGTTAACAACAAGAACTTAAGAATGATTAGGAAAATAGGGTATGCTGTGTAACAAGTCTTTTGGCAGCAGGTACTAAGTGTGGGGCTGCCATACACATGGTCCTGGGCTCAAATATAGAATATTCCATGCAGTTTTACTGTTATTCCACTTCCCATTATAGTCACTCTCACTTATAAAATTACATATTGTAGCTAATATTAATTATATGCATGAGGGCTGAGGCACTAGTATTATGTCAGTTATGTATTAATTTCTCTATCTATTATCACATTTATTCTCAAATATATGACTGCAGGTATATTGTGTACAATATTCCTGTAAGTATATTTCTGCTATAGGGACTGCCATGGCCTTCACATTTGTCTAACACACAAACAGCTGCCTGTACATCCAATAATCTTGAAATTGTTTTTGCTTGTCACTGTTGTGCTACACTTACTATCTCACAAGCACAGTGTTCAGAGGTGCACACTGACCAGTACCATGTTTGTGAGATGGTAAGTGGAGCGTAATGTTTTCAAACAATGTATGCACTTCCAGTAAATGCAATAACTGGAATTGGCAGGAAACCATCACTCTCTATTGCTCTTGATCCATGGTAGACCTGGCAGGCAATTCTGAAGAAGGTGTTAGATTTTTATTGGACTCCTAGTTAAACACCACAGTGCTAGGCATCTACAGGGGGACTATTCTGGCTCCCAGTATAAGTTGAAAGCTTGAGATAGTTGGACCTGGGCTGTAACCAGTGCCACTGGTATTCTGTGGAGTGGTGACCAATGTAGGCATCTTTATAATGACCTATGAAAGAGGAAGAGGAATACCCTCAATACTTGGATTGAGGAATTTAGAACTATGGACATCCCAGAACTGTGTAAGTATCAACTACAGAGAGTACTTGTAAGACTTAAAAGCTGAAAATAGGAAAGACTGGTATTCATAATGGCATTCTGCCCTGTACTGTTATAATATAACTTCTGTTCTGTTTTTTAATACAGCTGCCATGGACTGGGAGGTCAATGTAAGAACCCATGGGGCTGGATTGGTGAGGATGAGGGAACCATGTGGTATGTATGCAGCAGAAGAGTAGTGTTATTGTAACATTAAAAGTTAAAGATATCTTTTTGGTATTTTATAGAGTTATATCAAATTCAGCATGGATATCTCAACTGTAAAAGTAAATATGCAAGCATTAGTCTGTAGCAGAAATGAAGAGTACAATATTATACTTTAGTCGGACATTGTGGGTTCAAAGACCACACTTCCCAACTATGCAATACTGATAATACTTCAATTATGTGTAACTTAAAGGTTTAAAGTAAAAGCTCTATACCAGTGCCACACATGCCCTGCTGTAAACTGTAATATGTATAACTGGAACACACATATGTGTAATATATGCAGATGTCAGGGAGTACTTGCTGCAATCTGCAGTATAGTGTGGATCTGTTAGGAGCTGGTAGTCTTAAAAGTAAACGTTCTCTGTTAAGAGATGGTAGTCTTAAAAGTAAAGGTTAAGATAACAGAGTCAAATAATTGTATTAATGCATTGTAAGTGACATATGAAGGAACTAATCTTATCTCTTTTTTCCTCTCATCCCCAACCCTTATCTGTCTCTTTTTATTTTATTTTATTTTTTTTATTTTATGTTGTATTTTATTATATGTCATCAAAATGTGCCCATGTCTTCCATGTGTACCACATCATTAAATGCTCGGCAGCACAGTGGGGTAGGCCGGCCCCACAGGATCCTCCTGACCCCTTTTACCAGCTCTAGCACCATTCTCCAGCACATATGGGAGCTGACCTGGCAGCACCACCTATGCTGCCCCACCACTACCTGCCCCCTCAGGTAGTCCTGCCATGGAGGCCGGTCCTATGGTACTCTCTGGGAGCAGTAGCAGAGAAGGTGATATTTATCACCCGCACTGAGTTGCCAGGAATGGTGCATTGGGTTGTGCAGCTCACTCTTGATGCACACCTACACCAGCTGGAGAAGCTGCTCTCCCTCATTTTATGCAGTAGTATTAGGAGGAGGAGGAGACATCAAGTACTCCAGCCAGTGGTAAAGTGAGGTGACAGTGATTACAGTCCAGTGGATGAGGACTTGATTCTCACTGGTGACCCCTCTTTCCTGGAGGTGACAGTCCAAATTCAGTTAATATTTTGCACATATGTTCACTTTACACTGTTAAAGAAATGGATAGCTATGGTTCTTTGTTACCTCTCTCCTGCACATTCCAGACTTGCTTTCATTTTGTTCTTCACCCTGCTTGCTCCCCATTTCACCACAGTACTATCTTCCCCATTTCTTTTCTTTAATGCATTATTGCATGATGGTTTGCATCTTGCTCCAACATGCAGCAACGGTAATGCAAAAGTAGTTAAATGTATTACATACAGCTGTAATTGAACCCAGTAGCAGTTGGCCTCAAAAAGGAATGTATCACTGCATTAACATGTGCTGCCACAGAATCAGTTAAGTAGCAGGTGGATTCCAGGTATAACCTGATCAAAAATAGAATCATACACAACACACATAAGTAGCAGAAAAAGCAATAGATCACTCCAATTTTTGGGCTCTGTGTTTGTTAAAAGGTGTGCATCATGCACCAATGCTCTGCGATGGTGAGCAACAGCAAAGTGCTGCAGTTACCTCCATGCAATGTTGCTTAACCTCACTGTGCTATTTCAACAAGCACATCTCTTATAAACAATTCATGTCATTGCATTATCACTCTGTAATGAAAAGCATTTTAAAGTATTAGGTACACCTGTATTCAAACCCAGTACCATCTGGGCCAAAAAAGGAATGCATCATTGCATTAACACATACTGCCACAGAGCAGTTAAGTAGCAGGTATATTTCATAGCCTTAATACTAACTGTCAGGCTTTAGCAATGCAACTTGTATTTGCACACTGCTTACCTATGCGAAAACATGTGTATCTTGTAGTGTGTGCACTTTGCTAACCGTAGTGCAAACCTATTGCTCGATGCACTATGGAAATGTTTATATTATGCTGTATTACTGCTGCTTACTGTCCATTTCCTGTGTATGACATGAAATTACATGTGGAAACATTACACACAGTGGGGCCTATCTAACAGTATGTCACATATTTACAATGCATCCATGTGTTTGCACCCTCCCAAGCACTGCAATCCTGGGGTCTCAGTACATTTTCAACACATATATCAACTGCATTTCAAAATATAATATCAAATGCTGCGCACTATGCAATGTACATTAATCTGGTAACATGCAGAACTACAGCTATTGACCCATGCGCCTAAAGAGCCTTATTAGCAAGGCTAGTGCAGGAGTCAGCATGGACCATATCTATAGGGACATAGGTGACCTTCAATACACTTGACCCTACGTATTTTGGTTTTGTCAAGGGTAGATCTTGCATATTGACCCTTGCGGACTTCTCGGATACTGACTCCAAAGACCTGGATGAGGGATAACAGGACATAATGTCTATGTGGAGTTATCCAGGGCCTTTGACACTATCCCCCATTCATGTCATACTGAAGATCTCCCATCTGGGAATTAGGCCATACAGTACTAGATGAATAGCCAACTGGCTCAACAACAGAACACATACAATCTCATAGGTTCATAGGTTCATAGGTTTATACTAGGCTATCTGCCCTAGGGCATTTATAAGCCTAGCCAGTGTGTGTTTGGCTTTCGCCACGCATTTTAAATTAATTTTGCTATGCCCTTTTTCGAGGTTAGTATACTGTGCCTCTGTCTAACAGTGACACAGAAGTGATACCCGGGGTAAACCTATGATCTCCCATACACTCATCAGGATTCCTCTTGAAGAGAGTCAATGAGAGACTCTGCCTAACCTGGACTGGGATTTTATTCCAGAGTGAAGGGAGCCACAGGGTTATGAATCTGTCCCTCCAGCATGTCCTATTTATTTCAGTGCTGAGGTTCAAGTCTCTCGAGCGTGTAGCTCGATGGGATTTGGATTTTCTGAGGTGCAGCATGTCCATTAATTCCGGGTTGGACATGGCTTTATACGTCAGGCACAGATCGCCTCTGAGCAGGCGGTATGCCACTGAGTAGAGCTGGAGTTTCTTTAACCAGGCAGCATATGGCATCTGTTTGAGCCCTTTGATCCTCTTGGTGAGGTACTTTTGGGATCTTTCCAGTTGTTGCAAGTGTCTGGGTACATCCCAAAAGGGGCATTGTACTCAATTATGAGCCTTATGAGGGATGAGTAAAGAGGCACAATGACGTCCCCTGATCTAGATGTGAATCCCTTCATGATTAGGTGGGCTATATAAAATGTTTTTCTAACCACTTTGGCCATGTGGTTGTCAAATGAGAGATAGCTATCAACTTGGATCCCCAGGTCCCTAATTACTTTTTCCATACTTAATGGATTACCACCTATGTGGTAATTTGTGGGCACTTTGTTTTTGCCAAAGGGGATGACTATACACTTTTTGGCGTTTAGCTTGAGGCCATGGCTCTGGCACCAGTTGTCTGTTTCTATGAGGCCCTTTTGGAGGATGCTTGTGTCAGCTGGAGAGTCGATTATGGCACCCAGTTTGCAGTCATCTGCGAACCTGGTCAGCCACAGTCCTTCTGTGTTGGCCTGTACCTCCGAGAAATATATACCAAACAAGAGAGGTCCCAGGACTGAGCCTTGTGGGATGCCACTTGTAACTGGTTTGGAGTCTGACATGGCTCCAGCAATTCTAACCATGTGGGTTCTGTCCTTGAGCCAGTTTGCAACCCATCTAGTGACATAGGGGTTTATATTTAAGCTGGTGAGCTTATCTATAATGCCCAAGTGGGGTATTGTATCGAAGGCTTTTGCGAGGTCCAGGTAGGCTGTGTAGAACACCTTCCCCTTGTCAGTGGCCTTGGTGACTGTTTCAAAGAAATCAACCAGGTTTAAGAGGCAGGATCTCCCCTTAACAAAGCCAAACTGGGTAGGATCCAGTGTCTGTAGGTCCCCAATATCTTTATTTATGAGGTCCATGATGATCCTTTCCATAGCTTTGCAGACCAAGCTAGTCAGGCTTATGGGGCGATAGTTTCCAGGATCCATTGAGGCACCACCTTTGTGGAGAGGGACCACTGTTGCTGTACACCACTTTTTAGGTACATATCCTGTAGTAAGGCTGAGATTGAACAGTAGTTTTATGTTTGGGTTTAGCTCTTCTTGGAGTTCATGTAGGACGCAGCCCGGGACACTGTCTGGTCCCATTGATGCTGTGTTTTTTGCTTTGGAGAGGGCGGCTCTTACCTGAGCATCTGAGATGTCAGGGGGGCAACACTCTGCTGGGATAGATATTTGCCCTTTTGGTGGGGGGGAGAAGTTTGCGCTGAACCTGTCAGCTAGGATGTTGGCAATGTCTGTGGGTTTGGTGTATTTTTTGTCATTTTGGACTAATTCTGAGCATATCTGGGAATTCCCACCCAGGTTCCTAAAGTTGGGGACTGCAGCTCCATCAGTAGCCCACTCACCAGTGGAATACCACAAGGATCTGTCCTGGGCCCTCAATTGGAAAATACTTCCCTGAAGCACAGAATTTGCAGAGGACTGTTAACTGGACGCACTGATACAGAGTCCCCAATGATGGTAACATATTACAGAAGGGGCTGACATGGACTATTGGTGCCACAATCATGGACTGAACCTTAAAGCATACAGTGACTCATTGTCCCCTTTGTCAATGACATATCCCTGCTAATTATAATTATACATAGCACTTCCCCAAGCTGAAACTTGGGAACACATGTTGATAGCAATCTACACTTGTATCACTATGTACCCATAGTGGTGACACACACAATCTGCATTGCACACATCATACAAATGGACATCACATCCAAGACCAGGGTAGTCATACCTCTGTAGTACTGTACTCTTATCACTTCAATAATGGAGTAAAATCCTCACATCTGTCTGTACCTCACCAGACACCTGCAGCAACTGAAGAAAACACAGGCATCCAAATATGACATACATGGAAAGACTAACATACCTGTCACTGCACTCAGTATCATACAGGCTGCAGGCAGGTGACTTATGCCTGCTCTTCAGAGCAGTCTCAGAGCCTGCCCTTCTGGAAATGATGGACATCTGCAATTCAAATGGGAAAAAAAATATTTGCTCCAGGGTTCTCAATCTAGCCTGTGGCATAAACAGAATATGCTGGGGAGATAGATATATCCCACAACAATTCACACTCTTCTGTAATAAGCTCACACTGTGTGTGAAGCAGTATTCCTCAATGACCCTGTTCAAGTGTAACCTTGTTTAGTGGTTGAATGATTGTAAAGTCACTTCTGGGCCAGTTGGTGCTGCTCACAAACTCGCTCGGCTAAAAACAACCATCCAACTATGCTCAATAAGGGTACTTGTGTTTTTTTACACAACTAGGCTTCTAAACACCCTAGTGATATTAGGCTAGGGGACTCATATGAACATATGATGCTATGTGTCTGTGCAGGCCTCCCAACCTATAGGCATGCTGATGTCATCTACTATAAGTTCACCTGCACTGTTGTGTAAATCAGACTTGTGCTGTGGCACTTGCATAAAGTACTGGGTTCTGTAGTCTGTGCACTTAGGTAGGGGTTCTGTTCTCACTGCAGTCAACTGTATGTGCGGGTGTCTTCTCAGAAGAGCAAGTGTGTAAGCTGCAGTTACCACCCCAATCCCATGAACTGACAGCGTTTTGATACTTAAACATGCCCACAGATCTATTTCAGACAGGCTTTCCAACTTCTTCTCTCCAACATGCACTGCTGATGTCATCTACCAAAAGTTGACCTGCAGCCATATCAAAATCAGACCTGTGCCATAGAGCTTTCACCAGCAAGTTGGACACTATTATATTCATAGGTTCATAGGTAGGTACTAGGCTAGTGGCCCTAGGGCCTATATAAGCCTAGCTAAAGGTACCCTGGCTTTCGCCACCCAAGAAAATTATTTTCCTGTGCCACTGTCGAGCAGAACCACAGAAGTGATCCCTGGGGTGAATTTCCTATCTCCCATCCAATCATCAAGATTTTTCTTGAAGAGTGCTAATGAGGAGCTTTGTTTGATATAGATAGGTAGTTTGTTCCAGAGTATGGGAAGTGTCTGGGACAGGAATCTATCCCTCCAGCATGTTCTGTTTATTGTGGTGACAAGGTTTAGGTCTCTAGAGCATGTAGCTCATAGGGATTGGGATTTCTTTAAGTGGAGCATGTCTAAAATCTCTGTGTTTGACATAGCTTTGTGTGTTAGGCAGAGATCACCTCTGAGTAGGCGATATTCTCCTTATAGACACTGCTGATGTCACCTGGTATAAAGTGTTGTCTGAGACATTCCAAGTCTGACTTGAGGTGTGGCACTTCTGTAAAGTGCTGGGTTTTGTAGTCTGTGTCTTTAGATAGGTAGGATTATATTCCCACTGCAGTCAACTCTATGTGTGTACATGAGTTCTTACCTGACATTACAGAGAGCATTTTACACCAGCATTTGAGACACTGTTCTATTCTCCTTACAGACATTACTGATGTCATCAGCTATAAAGTGTTGTCTGAGACACTCCAAATTAGACCTGAGATGTAGCAGTTGTGTAAAATACTGGGTTCTTTAGTCTGGGTACTTAGATAAGTAAGGGTTCTATTGTCACTACGGTCAGCTCTGTGTGTGTGAGCTGTTGTTTAACATTAGAGAGAGCATTTTACACCTGCATGTGGGGCACTGTTATATTTTTCTCAACAGACACTCCTGATGTCATCAGCTACATCAGATTTTTGGATATGCCATACTCACACCAGGGCAGGGTCAGAGACTGGCCCGGAGGCCAGGCAGATGTCATCTCACCCTATACAATAAAGATTACAGTGACATGGCTTTTTAATCTATCCACAGGCATCATGGCATGGTTTGTAGGCCCTGTGTTAACTTACTGAGAAAGATCTGTCATCTTTACAGCTGCTTCATGTGTCTGGTAAGGTACATGAAAAACAGAGCATTATACTCTAGTGTTGTTATGAGGTTTGACTACAGGGCTGTCATACAATGCTAAGATTACAATATGATGGCATGAGTTATGATGTGTAGAAGATAGGCTTTCAATACGAGTGTGGACACTTGGTGGACAAAGCTCAGATTGCTATCTAGAGATGTTCTCAGTGCTTGCATCACTGGGCTTCTGCATAGCAGGACTTCTATCAATGTTGTGATTAACATGGAAGTCCACTTTTCTGATGGAGGGCATTACAAACTCACATTTCTGTATTTATTTGTACATTGTGTACCTTTGTCACCCTTCAGTTGTGTTAGCTCCTCCTGTGCTATGTTATCCCCACTGGTGGACTCAATGATTGCATACAATTTGCAAGAATCAGCAAACTTGCAGGCCAAAGGCCATATACTCCTGCAATGTAAAGAAATACAGTTCAAACAGTGAAAAGCCAACCAGAATGGTGACAGCTCTAGTGGTACAGGTTGATTCACCAATGTTCATATGATGTGTTCTGTCAGTGAGCCAGTTAGTTACCCATCAACTTTCATAAGGATTAATCCCCAGCTCAGAGATTTTCTCACTGATACCTGCATGGGGGATTGTATCAAAACCCTAAGCCAGATCATGATAGGCAGTATGCTCTGTCTAACCTTCATCCAGGTCTATCACACAGAATCAAAGGGCTGTGACAACATCACAGCTCTCCTATGACATGACTCAGCACATTCACATTTCTGATATGGTTGAATACACATTTCAACACACCTTCCACATTGCCTATGTTGCCATACAAGGGCATACATCAACATGCATCCAATGTAGTTGTGGGGACAGTACCAGATGCATGCATGTATAGAAAAATCCAGACTCTCCTCAACTGTGAGGTAGACCAATATGTCATCTTGGACCTCTTGTACATGTACACTAGTAATATTCCAGGTGTGTGCAACAGACCTGTGTGAGTTGTTAATGCTACATCAAGTCTGTTACATCTGATAAATGTCCTCAAAGAGGTCATCGAGGACATGCATGATGACTATATTATCATCTTGTGAAACTTGACCAGGTCAAGGCATTTGACAGAAATCCTCACTGAGGTATTCAATCAACACTGTCATATCTGGCCATAAACAGCAATATCACTAAATGAGTAGACCAGTGTATGACATACATGGCATCTCACTAGGTTGAAATGTATGATGTGACCTATATCTCACATCCAGTGATCAGGTTGGTACATCAAGGGTGTGTGCTAGACCCTTTTCTGCCCATTAGTTAAGTGATGGAAATCACAGATGGCACATACATGCTGTATCCAAACAGCTGCCTGAAGGACTACAGACTGTGGGCAATCATTGACTCCAACTGTGATATGGTATAATACAGACAGTATCAACACATACCAAAAACTTCATGTACTTCCCTACACATCTTCCAGTGATGTATAATGGAAGTATGCAACCTTTGTCACAGTGAGCTTCACACAGATTATTGACCATACTTAGGTATTCTTTCTGTGGAGTATACATGACTGTCTGATGGGGTGAAACACCAATCAAGTTGTTACACAAGATGCATTTGTGCTGCCTGTTCTGCTGATGCACAGACTGCATACATAGGTGTTTGACAACATTAATGGTATGTATATCATTTGTGACAGGGTGGATTGTGCATATATGTATATATATATATATATATATACATATATATATATATATATATATATATATATATATATATATATATATAGATATATATATATATATATAAATATATATATATATATATACACACACACACACACACACACACACACACACACACACACACACCTATATATATATATATATATATATATATATATATATATATATATATATATATATATGCCATGCACACAAAGCAGCTAGCCTGTATTGCCCATGCTGTCACATACAGGTATAGCAGCGTTCCTCCTAACACCTCCTGCAGATATTGCAGTGCCAGGACAATGTGCGTGGTTACATTCATAGGGCGTGGATGTATCAAAATAGTTGTTCAAGTGTGTGGGTACAGGCTCATCTCTTATCACTCCACATCACATATGTTATGTCAGAGGCATGGGATTAGCAGTGGTATTATTCTGATACTGTCCACAATTGTGGTTCGTTCTTGTAATGTTTTCCATGATCCTTTACCTGTGGCCACCTTGCTGGAGGCCTCTGCTGTGAGTATACGCATATTCAGGCATATCAGTTTTCAGAGCTTCACAATGTGCACCCTACACCTATTATATGTCAAATCCCTGAGAGATGTCCTCTGCATTATTCATGTAAGGATGCTTATCTCACACAGACATCTTCCCCATTATATCACCTTGTCTGACAGTCACATAACACATTTTCACTGTACAGTCCCTACTGCACCATATTGATATGTGACTGGTGTTGCTGCAACCATCTTCCATTGACATGCCATCCCCTGCTGTACATGAGTTTCACCTGTCATCTTTCCCTGTGTTCATTTATATAATTCATCTGTGTGTCCCTATTCAGTACCCACACTTCCCCAAGTGATCATTTTACATGGCAATTCATGTCCTGTTACAGATCATTAACACAGCTTCAGTACAGAATGACAGGAATGGGATATCACAATACTCTGCACTGTAAGTACACTGTCCTATACTGTGTTTGGACCATATACTTCAAATTCATACCTCTCAACTGTCCAGCTTTTCCCAGGATGTCCATATGTTTTCCTTATCAAATTTGTGGCTTTCTGCCATATCACTGGGATGATTGCTGGGGTGATGTGATTCAGTATTACATACATTTGAGTTCATACCTTTCAAATGCCCTGATTTGTGCAAAATATCCAGTTTCCGTCACATATTTGTGATCATTTCCTCGTCGCATTTATGTTTTCTGGCAAATCACTGCCATGTCATTGCGGAGTGAAGTCAGAAACTGATGATTCATATTTGAGTTTCAAACTTTCTGCTCTACAGAAAGTTCATGCTAATGTAAAACCTTTTTATTCTACCAACTGTCTAAGTTTGGAAGTGCAATATTTAAAATCTGTCCCTATTTTGGGCCTTTGTTCCCCTCATTATGTATGCCTTTGTCCACATATGTTGTTCATACAAGATGGCAGGTGGTTTGAGTTTCATTCTACCACATGTCTTTGTGGAATCTATTGCAAATACACCCCTCTTTCTGGTTAAATGTCCCCACATTATGTTGGCCTTTGTGGAGATATGTTGCTCTAACAGATTCACAGCATACCTCTCAACTGTACAGATATTTGCAGAATGTCCAGATTTTGCCTCATATTTTTGGTCCATTTTTTCCTAAAATTGTGGTTTTCTGCAAATCACTGGCAAATTATTGAGGGCTGAATTCAGAAAATAAAAACAGACATTTGAGTTTCAGACTTCATACCTTTCAGAAAATTCATGCTAGTGCAAAACATGTTGGTCTATCAATTTTCTTAGTTTGTAAGAGCAATATTTAAAAAGTGTCCCTATATTTAGCCTTTGTCCCCCCATTATTGATGGCTTGTCCAGGATAGTAGATGCTCTGCTTTCAACAAGGGTTCACTTACTTGGGTTCCTGGCTGGCAACACTTTTGCAGGCCACGAAACCTAGCAGGTGTACCACATGTCATTAATATGCATGGCTCGCTGCTTCGCACCGCTCATCGTCATGTAAACATATAATCACCATGTAGGCTTTGTGAGATGCCTACACAGAGTTTATTGAATCCCAGGGACTATCTTTCTTGAAAAAGACATTAAAGAATTTGATGGATATCCAAAAATTCACCCCAATATTACTTGCATGTTGGTCCTTGGTAAATGAGATAAGGTCTAAGGAGAGGAGGTAATGGCAAAAAAATATAAATGGCTATAGGGAGCAGTGGATTTATATTTTTTATGATTCTGTTATTTATTTATTTGTTATTTTTTATTTGTTTTTCTGTTGTTTGTTTATTGTTGGTATATTCTACAGAAGAGAGGCTCCTGCTGCTTCTCTGAATGATTTATTACAAAAGTATATTTTGTTTGTACTAAATTAAAATAAATGATTTCAACTGTTTCATAAAACACAAAAAATTATTTAGATATTTGCAACATGTTAACACATGTATTACTTGTTTATATGAATTTTACACATCATAAAATTAACTATTATAGTTGAATAACAACAAATTGATTAAACAAGTATTTGTTAAGCCAATAAGTAACAAATCAGATTTATTGCTATTTTTTCTTTTAAAAAGTTCTAGGTTGTAGATCATTCGAAAGGTTTCACATCTATTATCTCTTATGATAGGTAATAGGTAAAATTATACTCTTTTTGGGAGTTATTCACTTTTTGTACATATCTAAACAATAGATTATTACACTAACAAGAAAACATGATTAATATGGTTGCAGACAGCAGTGTCATCTTAAACCAGCTACCCAGTTGTAATTATGCAATCAAGGGCTAGGCTGATTCTATATTTCAAAGTTTTTACAAGAAATCTTGAACAACAATATACTGCTTGAGTTCAAACCAATTAAATATCTTCAGATTCATGTTATACACATTGGGGTTTATTTATATCAGATCACATCCAGTTAGTGTTACAGATTCCAATTTTACAAACAAATGTGCCTTTGGACAGATGACATATTTCTTCAGCAAGTAGGCTGTATTTAATGTAGCAATGTGATAATGCTTACAAGGCTTAATAAATACACCTTATAAGAATGAGAATGCATTTTAGGTCATTTTCTTGTACAAGTAAAGATAGTAGAACTGTCATAAAATTATATCTCCATCAAAAATAAATTAGATATTCAAATTATAGAACTTTTTGTGATATGCAAAAAACTCTCAATTATATTGCAGCTTAAGAGCAGATCACAATGAGAATTTGTTTTACTAATGAAAAGGAGGACTGCTAAATCCTTGTAATATAATAATTAATACTTTACTGATCCTTCTTCTATTTTAGAGCTCTTTTCCAGCTATTTTCAGGCTCTGTTCAGTTACCACAATTCTCACTCTAACCTAGAAATGTACCAGTCCTTAATTAGTTGGATGTCTTTATATTCTCTGAAGTAGAATAATATTAATAGCAGCCTGCATTTAAACTGGAACCTGTGTGTTGAGAGACAGCCTTACAAGACTATCTGCAAATATATAGAGCTGAGTATATTTTTCTGTATTTTTCTGTATTATAGAGCTAAATTGTTGCTTAGATATCTGTTGTCTTACTGTTCTGCAAATATACAGAGATCAGTATATATTTTTTGGTTTTATAATTTGCACTGTGATTCCTCACATCTCTGTTGAAACTGTCCCCCCCATTTTGGTTTCTATAGCTTGTGTGTTAACTCAAGGTTCCCTTAGTTTGCTGTTAATAGCAGCCTGCATTTAAACTGGAACCTGTGTGTTGAGAGACAGCCTTACAAGACTATCTGCAAATATACAGAGTTGAGTATATTTTTCTGTATTATTCTGTATTATAGAGCTAAATTGTTGCTTAGATATCTGTTGTCTTACTGTTTTGCAAATATACAGATCTCAGTATATATTTTTTTGGTTTTATAATTTGCAATCTGATTCCTCACATCTCTGTTGAAACTGTCATCCCCACCCACCCCCCTCGATTTGGTTTATATTGCTTGTGTGTTAACTCAAGGTTTCCTTAATTTGCTGTTAATAGCAGCCTGCATTTAAAGTGGAACCTGTGTGTTGAGAGACAGCCTTACAAGACTATCTGCAAACATATAGAGCTGACTATATTTTTCTGTATTATTCTGTAGTATAGAGCTAAATTGTTGCTTAGATATCTGTTGTCTTACTGTTCTGCAAATATACAGAGATCAGTATATATTTTTTTGGTTTTCTAATTTGCACTGTGATTCCTCACATCTCTGTTGAAACTGTCTTCCCCACCCCACTCTCCTCATTTTCGTTTCTATAGCCTGTGTGTTAACTCGAGGTTCCCTTAATTTGCTGTTAATAGCAGCCTGTATTTAAACTGGAACCCATGTGTTGAGAGACAGCCTTACAAGACTATCTGCAAATATATAGAGCTGAGTATATTTTTCTGTATTATTCTGTATTATAGAGCTAAATTGTTGCTTAGATATCTGTTGTCTTACTGTTCTGCAAATATACAGAGATCTGTATATATTTTTTTGGTTTTATAATTTGCACCGTGATTCCTCACATCTCTGTTGAAACTGTCATTCCCACCCACCCCCATTCATTTGGTTTCTATAGCTTGTGTGTTAACTCGAGGTTCCCTTAATTTGCTGTTAATAGCAGCCTGTATTTAAACTGGAACATGTGTGTTGAGAGACAGCCTTACAAGACTATCTGCAAATATATAGAGCTGAGTATATTTTTCTGTATTATTCTGTATTATAGAGCTAAATTGTTGCTTAGATATCTGTTGTCTTACTGTTCTGCAAATATACAGAGATCTGTATATATTTTTTGGTTTTATAATTTGCACCGTGATTCCTCACATCTCTGTTGAAACTGTCATTCCCACCTACCCCCATTCATTTGGTTTCTATAGCTTGTGTGTTAACTCAAGGTTTCCTTAATTTGCTGTTAATAGCAGCCTGCATTTAAACTGGAACCTGTGTGTTGAGAGACAGCCTTACAAGACTATCTGCAAACATATAGAGCTGAGTATATTTTTCTGTATTATTCTGTATTATAGAGCTAAATTGTTGCTTAGATATCTGTTGTCTTACTGTTCTGCAAATATACAGAGATCAGTATATATTTTTTTGGTTTTATAATTTGCACTGTGATTCCTCACATCTCTGTTGAAACTGTCTTCCCCACCCCACCCTCCTCATTTTCGTTTCTATAGCTTGTGTGTTAACTCGAGGTTCCCTTAATTTGCTGTTAATAGCAGCCTGTATTTAAACTGGAACTTGTGTGTTGAGAGACAGCCTTACAAGACTATCTGCAAATACATAGAGCTGAGTATATTTTTCTGTATTATTCTGTATTATAGAGCTAAATTGTTGCTTAGATATCTGTTGTCTTACTGTTCTGCAAATATACAGAGATCTGTATATATTTTTTTGGTTTTATAATTTGCACTGTGATTCCTCACATCTCTGTTGAAACTGTCTTCCCCCCACCCTCATTTTGGTTTCTATAGCTTGTGTGTTAACTCAAGGTTCCCTTAATTTGCTGTTAATAGCAGCCTGCATTTAAACTGGAACATGTGTGTTGAGAGACAGCCTTACAAGACTATCTGCAAATATATAGAGCTGAGTATATTTTTCTGTATTATTCTGTATTATAGAGCTAAATTGTTGCTTAGATATCTGTTGTCTTACTGTTCTGCAAATATACAGAGATCAGTATATATATTTTTGGTTTTATAATTTGCACTGTGATTCCTCACATCTCTGTTGAAACTGTCTTCCCCACCCCCCTCCCTGTGCTTGGTTGTAGTTTAAATTTGGTGGCTTTTGCAGTGCCCGCCCCACTGTAGATTTGATCTAGGACACTCCCCTAGTCCCATCTCTTTACCGCATTCTACCTAATAAACCCTTTCTGCACTTGCTTTTAGTCCTTTTTAATTTAATTACACATTTTCAAACTACGTGTGGACTAATATTGCTACATACTCAAGTGTGCCAGCTTGCACTGTATGTGAATTGTTTTTACTACTGTTTTTGCTACTTTTCTGAAAAAAAATTGTAAGCCTGTTTCCTACCTTTCCTGTAATTAGTGTTCCAGATACAGATTTGCTATATCCAGGACTGTTTGTAAGCTTCTGAGCCCCTCAAGCCTTTCTGTGTTGGATGGAAGCCTTCTAGCTTATCAGTGGGAGTGGTAAGCATTAGGTAACCTGTCTACCACATAAGGAGTGGTTCTGGCCCAGAATTTGTAGTTATTGGCCATTTGGGCGGTCTTCCATCTCTCTCAACGTTCTGATTTGAAGGCTTGCATTTGCACTTGTTTCTGTCCTGTAACTCCTGGGCCCATCTCATTTGCTCACTCAAAAAAAAAAATTATCTGCTTTTACTGTATTTGTGTTTCTTCCTACTTTATTTCGCTTTTGCGTCATCTTAAAAGTACTCAATTGTATTTATTACTGCTTGGTGTAACTCATTCTAAGCCTTTTAGTTTAAGCACTTCGGCTTCAGACCAGTTGTTTTACATTAAGAAGGTTTGTGGTCTGCACTGTAGTGGCAGAACAGGTAGCTTACATCCTTCTAAGTTGGGAACTGCTGATTGAGGGCTCAGTGTCTGTTATTCTAAAAGTGTATTAATTCTGGTTTAAGCACTTGGGCTTTCATGCCAGTTATTTTACATTAAGAGAGTTTGTGGTCTGCACTCTTGTGGGAGGAGAGGCTGGACTCTGCCCTTCTGAGCTGGGAATTTCTGGTTAAAGGATTATAGTGCCTGCATATTTGAACTGCTTCTTACTGAAATTGGTACACCTGGTTTGCTGTAACGTAGACTAGATCCAGGCCTGCTGAATCTAGCTTTGTTTGTATAACTTGAGCACTAATCCAGGCATTCTTTAAAGTATTCAATTGTATTTATTACTGCTTGGTAGTAACTTAATTAAAGTGTAGCTATCATTCTAAGTCTTTTGGATTAAGCACTTGGGCTTCAGACCAGTTGTTTTACATTAGGAAGGTTTGTGGCCTGCACTGTGGTGGCAGGACAGGTAGCTTACATCCTTCTAAGTTGGGAACTGCTGATTGAGGGCTCAGTGTCTATTATTCTAAAAGTGTATTAGTTCTGGTTTAAGCACTTGGGCTTCAGGCCATTTATTTTACATTAAGAAGGTTCGTGGTCTGCACTCTTGTGGGAGGAGAGGCTGGACTCTGCCCTTCTGAGCTGGGAATTTCTGGTTAAAGGCTTATAGTGCCTGCATATTTGAACTGTTTCTTACTGAAATTGGTACACCTTGTTTGTTGTAGCATAGACTAGATCCAGGCCTGCTGAATCTAGCTTTGTTTGTATGCTTGTTTGTTTGCTTGTTATTTCCCTGAAATGCTAATTCCACCTAAAACGTGGCTTTTCAGTGCTTCTGTGAATCCCTAGTGATATCTGCATTGCTTACTGTACTTATTTCCTTGTTTCACTTGAAAGAAAGTTACTGTTTGTAGTTTTTGCATTTAAGTTACGTGTAACGCATTGCATTTAAGTTACATGGCACTTGCTCACTAAAGCAATTATATAAGTCAGCACTAAAAAATTAAAAGCACTACACCCTCACAAACCCCCCTTGAGTACCTTGTTCCCCATTGGCCCTTTTTTTCAATTATAAAGGAATTCCCAGTACTATTCTAGCATGTCCAAAGGTCAGTTGTCAATCTCCTCTCCGGTCCAGCTGGTGAATCTGGGAATCTTGAGGCAATGTTACAACTGCCTCATATACACAGACAACCCTCTCCTCCTCCCAACAAATTCCAACACATGTGAGAGATGCAACCATATAGCCAAACTGGAGGCTAAGCTCTCTCAACTCAGTACTGGCGTAACCAGTCAGGAGGAGAAGGAAACCACACTCACTACAATTCCGGTCTCACATAGACCTACTACGACAGCAAACCTAACACATAAACACACAAAAACATACTTGGAGGCTCTAAATAAAAATCTGCCTAAGCAGCAGAGACCTCCAAAGCAGACACCCAAGCAACCGCTACCCCAAAACAAAACACGTGCAACACATAGCTCACAAAGCCAGTGTGCCGAACAGTCACAGCCCTTAAGGCTAAACAACACACCTGATATACTTGTAATAGGTGACTCTATCGTCAGGCACACTGATGTCCCACTCACCAGGCCGAACAAGCAGAAGGTCACGGTGAGCTGCCTGTCGGCCGCTAGGATCCGCCACATAGCACAAGCACTCAGGTCACTCCAAGGCAAGTACAAATATGACTCAGTCATTGTCCATGCTGGTGTGAATGACCTGAGACATACCTCCCTGGACTACATGAAAAGAGACATAGAGGAGCTTTCTGAGCATGTGGCCCAGGCTGGTATGACCCTGACCTTGAGTAGCATCTTACCCTCACCAAGAATGATGCCACAATATGAAGAAAAGATGATCAATTTCAACAATTGGCTTAAGTATTGGTGTCATTCAAAGGGGGTCCAATGCCTGTCAGCCTGGGATGACATGCTCGACAAGCCACGATGCTTCACTAGGGACAGCTTGCACCTGTCACCCCTGGGCTTTTGGATATTGGCAAAGGCTCTTGCTACCCCCATAGTGCCTTTTTTAGGCAAGGCTAAAAAGACAAACCCACCTCCATAGGTATCACAAGGGATAAGAAACTAAGAGTAATGCTACTCAATGCCAGATGTCTAAACCTCAAGATGCACACACTCGAAACTCTCCTTACCATGGAGAACATCAATATCTGTGCAGTAACAGAAACCTGGTTCAAGGATCCTGAGAGCACCCCAGCACTACCAGGTTATACCTCATACCATGCTTTTCGGCCCCAGAACTTGGACCGAACCACAAAAGGAGGGGGAGTATCAATATTCGTCAAAGATACCCACACCTCCAGGTTGGTGGCACAGCAAGAAACATCAAAGACTATCCATGTGCAACTAACAGTGGGTTAAACTGCCTTCCAGTTTATAGCCTGCTACAGATCACCCTCCCAAACCCAGGAGCCCCACTCGACCTTCCTGAGAACACTGGAAAATATGAAGGTCTTTCCAAACACCATTATATTGGGCGACTTCAACTATCCAAACAGACTGGGAGCATTACTCTAGCTCCAACACCCTAGCCCAAAGGTTCCTAGAACTTATAAACTCAAACGCTATGGAACAACTTGTTACCACTCCCACAAAAGGGGAAAACATACTGGACCTGATCATCACCAACATGAGGACTCTGTGCTCCAGACCAGAGGTGTATCCCTCACTGGTAAGATCAGACCATAAACTAATCTCACTGGATATTCACATCCCGACCCCACCCCCTGCCCAGAAAACCACAGTGAAAAACTTCTCTAAAGCAAATTTCACACTCCTCAAAACCGAGGTGGAATCCTTCAAAGCTCCCGGGCCTGTGAAAAATACGGCCCAGACCACAGAATCCTTTATAAACGCACTCTATGAACACCTTCAGGAATGCATGGATCATGCAATCCCAAATAAAACCAAGATCCAATCCTCCAAAGTCAGATGTCCTGTTTGGTGGACCCCAGCCATAAACAAACTATACAATAGAAGGAGGAAGCTACTACATGACAGAGTAAAATCCCAAAAAGGGAAGGCATCTCTGATCAGTATTAGCAAAAAACTATGGGCACTCATAAAATCGTCTAAGGCCAGCTTCGAGAGAAAAATTGCACTGGACACTAAGGATAAGCACAAGGCTTTCTTTAGTTATGTTAGGAACCTGGGTGGGAATTCCCAGATATGCTCAGAATTAGTCCAAAATGACAAAAAATACACCAAACCCACAGACATTGCCAGCATCCTAGCTGACAGGTTCAGCGCAAACTTCTCCCCCCCTCTCCACCAAAAGGGCAAATATCGATCCCAGCAGAGTGCTGCCCCCCCCTGATATCTCAGATGCTCCGGTAAGAGCCGCCCTCTCCAAAGCAAAAAACACAGCATCAAAGGGACCAGATGGTGTCCCGGGCTGCGTCCTACATGAACTCCAAGAAGAGCTAAACCCAAACATAAAACTACTGTTCAATCTCAGCTTTACTACAGGATATGTGCCCAAAGAGTGGCGTACAGCAACAGTGGTCCCTCTCCACAAAGGTGGTGCCTCAACGGATCCTGGAAACTATCGCCCCATAAGCCTGACTAGCTTGGTCTGCAAAGCTATGGAAAGGATCATCATGGACCTCATAAATAAAGATATTGGGGACCTACAGACACTGGATCCTACCCAGTTCGGCTTTGTTAAGGGCAGATCCTGCCTCTTAAACCTGGTTGATTTCTTTGAAACAGTCACCAAGGCCATTGATGAGGGGAAGGTGGTCCACACAGCCTACCTGGACCTCGCAAAAGCCAATACAATACCCCACTTGGGCATTATAGATAAGCTCACCAGCTTAAATATAAACTCCTATGTCACTAGATGGGTTGCAAACTGGCTCAAGGACAGAACCCACATGGTTAGAATTGCTGGAGCCATGTCAGACTCCAAACCAGTTACAAGTGGCGTCCCACAAGGCTCAGTCCTGGGACCTCTCTTGTTCGGTATATATTTCTCGGAGGTACAGGCCAACACGGAAGGACTGTGGCTGACCAAGTTCGCAGATGACTGCAAATTGGGCACCATAATCGACTCTCCAGCCGACACAAGCATCCTCCAAAAGGGCCTCATAGAAACAGACAACTGGTGCCAGAGCCATGGCCTCAAGCTAAATGCCAAAAGTGTACAGTCATCCCTTTGGCAAAATAAAGTGCCCACAAATTACCACATAGATGGTAATCCATTAAGTACAGAAGAAGTAATTAGGGACCCGGGGACCCAAGTTGATAGCAATCTCTCATTTGACAACCACGTGGCCAAAGTGGTTAGAAAAACATTTTATATAGCCCACCTAATCATGAAGGGATTCACATCTAGATCAGGGGAGGTCATCATGCCTCTTTACTCATCCCTCATCAGGCCCATAATTGAGTACAATGCCCCTTTTGGGATGTACCTTACCAGACACCTGCAGCAACTGGAAAGACCCCAAAAGTACCTCACCAAGAGGATCAAAGGGCTCAAACAGATGCCATATGCTGCCCGGTTAAAGAAACTCCAGCTCTACTCAGTAGCATACCGCCTGCTCAGAGGCAATCTGTGCCTGATGTATAAAGCCATGTCCAACCCGGAATTAATGGACATCCTGCACCTCAGAAAATCCAAATCCCATCGAGCTATGTGCTCGAGAGACTTGAACCTCAGCACTGAAATAAATAGGACATGCTGGAGGGGCAGATTCATAACCCAGAGGCTCCCTTCACTCTGGAATAAAATCCCAGTCCAGGTTAGGCAAAGTCCCTCATTGACTCTCTTCAAGAGGAATCTTGATGAGTGGATGGGAGATCGTAGGTTTACCCCGGGTATCACTTCTGTGTCACTGTTAGACAGAGGCACAGTATACTAACCTTGAAAGAGGGTACAGCAAAATTAATTTAAAATGGGTGGCGAAAGCCAAACACACTCTAGCTAGGCTTATAAATTCCCTAGGGCAGATAGCCTAGTATGAACCTATGAACCTATGAAATTAATAAAAAAGCAGTGGTAAGTTATTTTGTCCGTATCATACAAATAAACCCCAAGCTTGGATTTGTTTTTAAATACATTTTCCTAGATGTTTCACCTATATTTGCTATCTATACTGGCAAAACTTTTTTGGCATTTGGCTATACTAGGTCAGTGTCCAGATAGGTTATTTTGCTTTATCAAAATAACACAGTTGCCAAAATCAAAGATTCTCAACTTTACTGCTAATTACAGGACAGTGTATTTATTTTAATGTCATTAAATATATGTTTAGATAGCCAATAATTACCCTATCACTTATCTAACAAATATTATTGATCCATACCAGTAGGGATTTATATTGAGAAAAGATATAAGTACGCCCAATTATATTCTACAGACAGCTTTTTTGAATAGCCAAAACTATTCTCTAGACTATAGTTGAGGTTTAGCTTTTGTTTCAGTACATGCTTTAATTCTTTTAATGAGAAAAATCACACTTTTATAATAATACTCCTTCAGAAATTATAAATTTCTTCAAGCATTATAAATGTTATTCCATTATATTTAATGTAATTCTTTTTAGCATCACTATTATTGGTTGAAAGTCATCTATCAAGAAGCAGCGAATAAGGGTTAGGCAGGGATATTCCATTCACCAGCTGTTTAACTGAGAGAATGGGAGATGTTTTTATTTAATCCAGTGCCACTTTGCAAAGTAATCTGTCGACATCTCAATAACTTCAGATATGTAGTAAGGGAGGTACACTATTTACATAGGCTGTGATTCCTTCCATGCACCAATACCCTTCACTTTATCCTTTTAAATCTGCAAAAAAATGGGACACAGAGTAGAAATTGAGGCAAAATAATGCAGCTGTTAATACGTAAATGTGAGGTGGCAAGTGCAGAGTGAAAACTTTAAATAACTAGTGTTCAGCTGTCATGACTGTGCTGTAGAACATAATGATTAATACACAGGAGGCATCTACAGGCAGAAAGGTATGAGGTATTCATGATGCTGAATAGTTGCAATGTTAAATAGTCAGACAATCAGAGCACAAAAAATGGATCTGCTTCCTTACAAATAGCCATTTCTATATATGTTAACTTTTACAATGTCATACAGGAAACAGCTGATTAGGAAGTGACAAATGTTTCTACACTAAAATCAGAAGCACCATAAGCTGCTTAGTATGAACTATGGTAGCACATACAGATTCAAACAAATTCTTGAGCAGTGATTTCAAGAAGCGACACTAATCAGTCAACATGGTCAGAGTTAGTTATCCTCTAGTGTAGCGGTAATCACAAATGTTGAAACATTAAGTAAACAAATAACCTGACCAAAGAATTCACTACAAGCAGATGCACAATTTATATGCTTCCATTTCCTTCATGCAAAATTTTCTAAAACTAACCCACTGACCCTATTGACCCAGATCTTCCACATCTCCATGAAAACAAATAACAGTAAATCACAAATCTAGCCCAACTTAGTATTGGAAAAACATAAAAATGTCATGGAATTTGTATTTTTTAGGCTAGGGAACTCAGTTATTATAACCCGAGTTAGTTCCCATTTTTACTGTTTATCAAATTGTTCTATACAGAGTCTGCTTTAATTGCATACACACGCACACACACACACACACACACACACACACACACACACACACACACACACACACACACACACACACACACACACACACACACACACACACACACACACACACACACACACACACACATACACACACACACATCCACACTCCACTCAAAAAAGAAAAAAAAAAGAGAGTTAGGGTCAAATCTGCCCCCGGTTGTCTCAAAATACAAAACACCTTATGATACTTAGAGATAGAGCCTGGAATACATGGTTATCCAATAAAACCCTAAGAAATATCCAAAAATTCAGAGAACTCAGAAACCAAAATAAAACCCAAATCAAGTTAGATAGCATAACATACTACACTAATCTGCAACATAAAAAAACTACAACAATCCCCAAACATTCTGGTCCTCTGTTAACCAACTGCTCAATCCCGACTACACCACTCAACTATCTCCTACACTTAATATTAACAACAACAATTTTAACAACTGTGTTGATGCTTTCAGCTTTCATTTCATTCAAATTCAAAATTCCTCTAATACCAACAACCTGACAACAGCACTACCAACCATTCTGCTTCATAACCTCTCCTTCTAACCAGTCCCCACTACTTACATTAAAAAAATGACTTACATTGAAACTGACTACCTTTGCCTCTGATAACCTACCTGTCAAATACCTTAAGATGGATACAGAAGCCATAGACTACCCCATCTCAATTCTAATAAATTGCTCCATCAGTAAAGCATATGTCCCTACCTTCTGGAAAAAAGCCACCCCCCACCCCCCCCACAAAGGAAGACATTCATTTGAACTCTCAAACTACAGGCCAATTGCCATTCTCTCTACCACATCAGAAATACTTGAAAAATGCATCCAGTCACAACTCTTACATTGTTTCACACAAAATAACCGCCTGTCTTTGTCTCAGCATGGCTTCTGTCCCCACCACAATACCTCTACCACTTTACTCAGTTTCACCAATACACTAAACACAAACAGGAATGGCAGAAACCTAGTGCCTGCTCTCTTTCTTGTTTTATCTAAGGACTTTGACACAGTCTCTCACTCTGTTCTCCTAAACAAACTTCATAACCTAGGACTCAACACCACAGTGATATCATGGTTACAGAGCTACCACCAAAATAGAGCTCAAGCTGTCATGTGGCAAAATACATCTCATCTTCCCTCCCTGTCCCAGTCAGTGAACCACAAGGATAAATCTTGATACTTATTCTTTTAACCTTTTCATCAATGATCTACATTCAGCCTGTGAAACTACATATCTAGAACGGTTACATCCCTAGAACAGTATGTAGATGACTCCACAGTTATCTATATTGCTAAAAGCATCAACAAACTACAAGGACTTAGCCAGGATTCCTTCACCTCTACAGAAACATGGCTGACATCTGCACAGCTATTCCTAAACCCAAGTAAATCCAAACTAATCCTACTTACTCCCAAACAACATGCAATCAACAAAACTTCCTTTGAAGTTACCTCATCCAAAAAAAACAAAAGTTGAACTTGTCACACATACTAAATTGCTATGCATCTGTATAGATGAGAACCTAAATTTGACACACACAAAATATAGTGAAAAAATACACCAAAAGCTACATTCTCTCTATACAGCCAACCCTTTCCTTTCAGACACTATAAGAAAACACATTGCCTCTTCTCTTCTGTTACCTACTCTAACATATTCTGCACCATTGTTAACAGAATTCATGTGACCTTCCTAAACAAACTTGAGCAATTTTACTACAAAATAACATGATTCACCTCAAACCTTCCAAACAGAACCCACCACTGTGTTGCCCAAAGAGAATTACAAAGGGTGGAATTCCCACATCAACTAACCTCTCACAACTTCTACAAATTCCTAACATTGTATATAAACTTAATAACTGTCTATCCATTTCCACTCTCATATAAATATATAACCCTTCTAGGCCAGTATGTTTATCGGACAAATACTTATTATGTATCTAAACCCCCAACAATTTTGCTGGTAAATCACGCCTCTCCTACCACTTCACTGATTCCTAGAACTCCATCCCACTAGAATATGATAAGAACACCCCCTAAAATCATTTAAGACTCAAGGAAAGTCCTGTCTACTCATTTAACAGCTCCGCACATGTGATGTTCCTGAATAGTCTCCAAACCCTAACTGTCATCACTCTTTGATGTCACTGGCCATAATGTGACTACTTCTTCACAATCTCTATCATACTATCTTCCTCCCTCTCCATTATCATCTTTAACTCCCTTTTACCTGAACCATCTCAGTATTCATAATCTGTAACGATCTTCATCCTATAATTACCTTACTGCCTCCTACTCAATATCTATTTACAGCTAATTCCATTTGAAAATGCTTAGACTCTTATAAGCTTGATATTAGTTAATATTTTCATGTATTCTTGTTTTAACTGTCATGTTTTCATTAAGTGTTATATCAATATTATGTTATATAGGTACATTTATTATTCGATGTATATACATTATCTATGTATGTATGCATGCGCATTTGTTATTCTACTCACATTGTAAAATGGAGCATTTATCCCAAGCCTCCACTTGAAAATGGGACTTAGGCCCAGTCGGACTTTCCTGGTAAACAAAAGCAATAAATAAATAAATTAATTAAATACATTATATATATTATATTACAAATTATAATGAAATAACTGTTAAAACAGGAAACTGCTGTTAAAAATCATCCCAAATTTCATTTCATGAAAATGAAACAGTGTCCCTGCTAAATGTCATTTATACAGTGAAGTAAGCCTAGCTTGTAGCCCTACATGGAGGACTTTACCTTGTTAAGGACTGGTCATTTCAGATTATCTGGATCAAAGAACTAATACACGATGAGATACTATGTGCTCATTTCTCACAAATCACTGATAATACAGAAATTAAGCCATTTCTCCTTGTGTAGCAAACAAGTTCATTACTCATAAATTATCATTTGCTGCCAGAATGATTTAAAAATATTCACATGTACACAGACACAGACACACACGCATGCACAAACACACATGCGCATGTGCATGCACACACGCACACACACACACACACACACACACACACACACACACACACACACACACACACACACACACACACACACACACACATAATAAAGGTTTTACAAATAAAAAATGTTCCATTTGTTGAATGTATAATGTCTTGTACACAAATATTAAAAATAATGCAAATACTTTAGAATGTATGTAAATGTGAACTTTTTCATGGTATAGCTTTAAGATGCCAAGAGATATACTTCATTTGCATATTCTATGCTACATTGCATAACCTGATTTTCCTTGCTATTTAAGTGACATCAAATGTAATTTGTCCAAATGGAACTCGGCCTGCTAGTTTAAAAGCTAGAATTTTTGTAAGTTTTTAAAATGTGTAGCATTTTTGTACCATGTCTGTTTTGTAATTAATTAAATGGTGTGGTATTGATTACCCATGATGCCACCCAAGCATGTAGGCATGTCCCTGGCCCAGGAAGACAGGCTGCTGTGGTACCATTCACAAAGTTGGGATTGTCTTATCAGACTCAAGCAATTTTAAACCTATCAAGTTCTTCTCACACATTAACAATACTGTTGGAGTTTTAACCTTTCCCTATCACCATGGCATTGACAGGATTATTAGTTTTTTTTGGACATGTGTATTATAAAAAAATGTGGAACAAAACTGTTTTAAATCCAATATTTACCAAAAGGAGAATTTATACAATAGTAATTTGTATTACTCCACTTGTCAACCTATGTGGCAAAAAAGAACTTTAGTTGAAGGCCAACTGGTGTGTTTGTTGAGACTGGTATCAGCTGAATATGAGTTCATCAAGGTGAAGGACATTTTGAAAAGTTTCTTTTTAGATAGCTAACTTGTTTCCTAGATCCAATATTAAAAGAAGTTGAGGGAGAAAGATCTACCAAATTTAAATTTATTTCGAGGCACTCCACATCAACAGTTGGCAATAACTGGAAGGTTGACATGAAATTTAGTTACAACATGATTTTATCTTTTAACAACAGGAGGAGTGATGTTGAGCATTTTTTAGAAAGAAGTGGAACTGGATATTTTGATCTGCAGGTTATTAGACAAGTTGGGTGACATGTCTTTTGTATTCAAAAGAAATTAAAATATAAAAGGTTATTTGGAGAAGAGTTACAATTATCTCCAACATGATGGAAGAAAATCTAAAGCCATGTTCAAATGCAGACTATGCTACCAATGGCAGCATATTTTGGACATAGTTAACACTACTGTGGATTCCTACCCAGAAGTCATGTCATGTAGGGTGAGATAGAACTGTGTAACTACTGGGGTTGTATATCTGGCAAGTTGCATTTCTTTCCTGTCATATTATGCTGAGAAGATTGAGAGAGGACTTAGGGCCAGGATTTATGAGAAAGTTCATTCAATTAAAATAGGTGACATTTCAAATATCCTGTGTAAGCATTCAATATCTTCTGTCACTTTTAAGAAATGTATGTTTTTTGCACTGAGATAGGTTGATAGAAATTAATGTGATGGGTCTTGGGAAAATTGTCTGGAGTACAGGGAGTTGTATTTGCAACTTGTTTTGAATGCCACTGAAGAACCAGACATTAATGAACCAGAGTCAATAAACAGTGTACATTATCTTAGGGCAGCTAACATGTAAAATAGTTACAATATATTTTATTTAATAATAGTTTTATCACATCTTTGATGTTGGACTATTTTACAATATTTTTGCTAATGTATGTGATCTATTTAAGATAGTTGCTTCTTTTTAAATGATATTTGTAATGATTTTTTTATTTATAAGAAAGATTTGTATTCTACAGACAACATTATTCATGTATTAGTGTAATTTTGAAATATATGGACGCTGATTGGTTGACCTGTGTCATGGGGACAACTTGAACATTACTTAATCAGTTTAAGGTTATGTTTTGTAAATTCTAATGGAGTCCATATATGAATGTATGAACAACAGTACTAAACCTCTATTTATTTAACCTAATAAAGGATCTGTGTTTGGTGTAATCTTGGTGTGTTTTGTTTTTTATGTCTGCTGTATTACTTTTACTGCCATATAACTCAGTTGTCAGCATAACTCCCTTTTTGGCATTCAAATCAGCTGTATCACAGCCATAAAACAGCTGTCAGCATAACCGCTGCTGCATTACCCTTACAGCAATATAATCCAGTGCTCAGAGTAACTCCTTTTGCATTATGCTTACAGCCATACATCTCAGCTGTCAGCGTAACTCCTGCTGTATTACCCTAACTGCCGCAGAACTCAGCTATCAGTATAACTGCTGCTGTATTACATTTACTACCATACAATTCAACTGTCAGCATACCTCCTGCTGTCTTATCCTTATTATCATACAACTCAACTGTCAGTGTAACGCCTGCTGTATTACTCTCACTGCCATCTAACGCAGCTGTCAGTGTAACTCCTGCTGTAATACCCTCACTGCCGTATAACTCTGTTGTCAGCATAACTCCTACTGTATTACCCTCACAGCCATATAACTCAGCTGTCAGAGTAACTCTTGCTGTATTACCCTCACTGCCGTATAACTCAGCTGTCAGCGTAACTCTTGTTGTATTACCCTCACTGCCATATAACTCAGCTGTCAGCATAACTCTTGCTGTATTACCCTCACTGCCATATAACTCAGCTGTCAGCATAACTCCTGCTGTATCATATTTACAGTCATACAACTCAGCTATCAGTGTAACTCCTGCTGTAATACTTTTACTGCCATGCATGTCAGTTGGCACTAGGTTGGAGCAAGAGTAACAACAAATAAAAACATGCTTATATTATTAAATTTTACCTGGATCACACATATCACTTTTACTTGTTTTAATAAACATATTTACAGGCTGCTAAAATAACCTCATTACCATATCAAAGTGAGAGTATCATACAATCTGTTTTGAATCTCATTTCAATTTTATATGCTTATGCTAAGCAAAGTGTTACACTTTGCCCCATATCTATCTTGTACCTCACTCATATGTAGAACTGTAGAAGTAGTGAAATAAATCACACAACAATATTTGTTTTGTGTCTTTCTGCTTTTCTCGGTTAAGGGTCGCCACAGCGGAACTCCGGTCCGCTAATGATTGGCAGTTGATTTTTACGTACCGGCTTGCCAGGCCTGACGCACAACCTTCAACGAAGGTACGCCCATTCACGCATGTAATTAAAATCAGTATCTAAAATAGTGATGGCGATCTGAAGGAAGAAACACATAAGTCAGAAACAGTACTTCTTTTTCTCTCTTCTCATCTCATACTGCTTCATGAGCTAACAGAATTTCTGCAGTTTTGACCATGGACTTGGGAGAGCAATGAAGAGTATGATTAGAAAATTGATAACATGGAATAATGTTGTGTTTTTAAAGATCTACCAACACTTCAGACAGATGGTAATATGGTATTTCTGTGTAGAGCTCTGACTAAATTCCCTGTACAAATCATACACTCTCAACCCTGAAAATTATATTGATGAAATTCTGCAAAATCATCTGCTTTTATCATCCAATGAACTTTCCATTTTCTCCCTCTCACTTTGTTATCCCTACCTGATATCAAAAGTTACTGCTGCATTATCATAGTCTGATGCCACGACAATAGTTGTCTTAAATAGAACTTTTGTGCTCTTAGATAAGGAAAGTAAGAATAACCAAATATGCAAGTGCAGAAAGTCCTGCTTTATGAAAAATGCGTCAGTAATGAATAATATCAAGAAATGCTGTTTGAAAGGGAAATTCAAGATGAAGTGAGTGCATATCCTATCCTTTACTTCAGTATTTCCAAAGACTATTCCAGTGGTGCCATAATTAATCTGTATTGTTTTGTGTTATGTCGAAGATGTCATGGCTAGAGATTAATTGCAAAGGCATTTGCACACACACACGCACATGCACACACATGCATGCACATGTATTTGTGTCTGTTGATACAAAAGACTTAGTGATGACTATTTCTTTTTGCTTTTTGCTATTGCATTTGAGACTCTACAAATCAGCACACCAACTATCCTGCACTTTGCCTTTAGTAAACACATCGCCAGTTTTTGTAGGGTGCTACTTCATTGTTGTCTTGTATGTGTGTTCCAGCCTTACATTTGTCATTGAGAGACGATTGCCTCATGTTCAACATAAAACTTGTGTGCTTATGTCAGGGTCTTTCCCAAGTACAGCAGTATTTTGTCATAGCCTGCATATAACTTTACTGCAAGGGGCACTGCTGTAACACAGCCATTTATGCTGCTTGCATCTAAGCCTAGGAAACTGCACAATGGTGCAGCTAGCAGTGTCACTAAGACATCTGATGGGATGAAAATATTTCACTCTCTGCTAAGGGATACCATAACTGCAGATTAACTGTTTATATTTATACACAATGTAAAATGCATTTTTAAATATATGTTACATGCTTTATCACATACTTCTTTCATAATAGCATTGCTGATTATTGGTTGTGTAAACTGCATCTTTGTACTAACTACCCTCTGACTTGGAATGGAGAATCTGAATGTAAAGTGGGAGAAAAAAGGTTCTACATTACTTTAATAGCCATTTATCTAGTTCATACAAGCATAAAAGTGAGTTATAATTCAATCTGGTCCCATAGCAGTCCTTGTGTACCTTTGTAACATATTTTTATCCTTTTTTAGGCTATGTCAAGACTCAGGCAAATGTAACCAACAGCAGCACTAGGGCAAGTCAGGACTGAGGTTTTCAACAGGCTGGCAATTAACACATGTACTGATAAATGATTTGCTAATTGCTGGTTAGACATCTGAAATGTTATCATCACTATAATGGGCCTTACATTTATCATAATTTTAAATTCTGAAGTCTAGTAATGCAGAATGTTGTTGACAAGTAGCTGTTTCACACCTTTCATTCATGCAGAGACCAGACAGTGTTAATCCACATCTTTTGTATTCTAAAGGCTATTCACCACATTGTCTAGCCAGATGTGTAGCATTACACAAGTCACAAATAATTATCCTTCTCTGGTGTTTTTACAGCATAAGTTAAGAGGCAGCATTGGTTTCAATTATTCCATCAAGACAGATTGAAGCACAGTATGTTATGCAACACTTTTTGTAGACAAATGAAACAGCACATAAATTAAGGTGAATCTCTGATTGTTAGCCACATTTTAGCAAACCTAGTAGCTTCTGAAAATAAATGGCTGATGTATTTTAAAGACCACAGTGAATGAGCATGCATTATTTGTAAGGGTTAGAGAAATGTAATTCATTTTGATTCAAAACAAGTCAACAAATTGTGTCCTACCCCTGCAGAAATGAACCTACAGAATGCAGGGAAGCAGGATCTGACAGCCACTTTTCCTTTATACTAACACTTTAGGTATCATAGGAACACAAGGCTATCTGACCAAAGGCCATGCATGCCTTGCCAGTAACCATACTACACTGTTACCATCAGTTCCATTGCCCTCTACTGAAATGTTAAAACTTCGTTGATGAGCTCAGTCACAATAATTTCCAAAAATCATGAAACCCAGGTAGTGCTACAAACAAAAAACCTTTATTAATCACAGACAAGTGATCCTCAGTAAAAAGAAACAAATTAGAAATACTTTACAATGTTTAAAATACCAGCTTTTATACACTTAGACCTAGGTTTGCAAAATATATGTATTGTTTAATTTTAAACCAGCCTGTTCCAGGTAAGCAATATAAACAGGGCCATAAAAGTGCATTTAAGAACAGCAAGTACCCACCCCCACCCACTACTACTGATTAGATCAAATTAATCCTGATTAAGGAAAACACTACCTATTTACAACACACATTCCAAAATTAGGTATTAAGAAAAGGATGACATACATATAAAAAGACTGACTTTTAACTAAAATTGCTTTTGGCTAACTAATGCAATAAAGCCTTCATCAGTTCTATGACAAGAACGAAAATCATATACATAGGTAGATAAATAAAACAAGCTAGACAGATACAAGAAAAAAACACACATGGCTATCTAAACATAAGCATTATCTAATCAAACATAAATAAATATAAATATATATCTGTGTAATAATATGTAATATAAGCATCCATCTATATGTATTAGGGTGCATAAAAGCTATGTTATTTACAGCTCAAAAAAAATGTTAGTGCTTTGCAGATGAGAGAAAAAAAACATCTATCATGACAGTTTTCATGTTTACAGCCCTCCCAAAAACATGTTTATATAATGAAAACCAGTAGAAAAAACACACAAAAATACAGAAAACAGTGGATGAAGTAAAGTAGTAATGTATAAAAGTGTACAATTGTGTGCGTGAGCGTGCATGTACATCCATCCGTATGGTAAATGGGGGAATTATAATAATACTATATGGTAATAGCGGCGTGAAAAAATGTGTGTTTGAATCTACCATTTAAAACTCTGGTGTGATGCAAGAATGTACTAAATCTAATCAAATCAGAATTGAGGTTAAAGTAACTAAACATATATATATATATATATATATATATATATATATATTATATATATATTTATATACATTCAGCACAAAATTTTTTATTATTTTTTTACTATATTTAGTACCTTTAGTAGATAAAAATATTTCCTCTCAAATTCCCTAATAATAATAAAAAAAACGATCCATCTCGGCACCCTTGGTCAGCTTTTCCAACTACTTCCTCAGAATGTTCTCCTCGTTCCTCACTTACACCTGACACTGTGAATGAGATTGTTCCTGTTCTCTGTTCCTTCATTATAGTTATAACATCATCTGAAAAGAGCCAGAGCAGAACATTGCCTTATGATTGTGAACTGTTACCATGATAAAGTGATTTCTAGAATATTATGTATTTATTTATCTATTTATCTATTTATTTAACATTTGTTTTCTGGGATAGTCTGTCTGGGCAGGTAGCCCATTTTCAGCAGAGGCCTGGGGAGAAAAGTTCCACAGAAAAAAAAAGTACAGTATAATACAAGTTCCACAAAAGTAAGAAATACATTACTATACAGACAATTTAAACAGTAATATTACCACAATCCCATGAAGAAAAAACAGAAAGAAACAATAGTAGATTACCATACTATGCAATACACGTATAATATATCAATATACATAGTTACAGAAAAAGTAACTATGTAATAGTTATAGAACAAGTAACTATGTAATACAAGTACAATATATATAGTTATAGAACAAGTAACTATGTAATACAAGTACAATATATATAGTTACAGAACAAGTAACTATGTAATACAAGTACAATATATATAGTTACAGAGCAAGTAACTATGTAATACAAGTGCAATATATATATAGCCACAGAGTAAGTAACTATGCAATACAAGTACAATATATATATATATATATATATATATATATATATATATATATATATATATATATATATATATAGTCACAGAACAAGTAACTATGTAATACAAGTACAATATATATAGTTACAGAACAAGTGTATATTGAAAGTTGCATACAGATATATTTGGATACTTTTAATCTAACAGCTGGAAATTCTAGGAGTAACAATTTTGACTGCAGTCACATGTATAGTGTGCAATAATTTTGCAGGAACAATTTATAGCTTATATAGGGTTAGTTGAAGCGAGAAAAAGGAAGTATTATTGTTTTTGTAGGCATGTCATGAAGGATATGGGGAGTTAGTTGAGTACAGAAGAACAGATATGGTATTATAACTCTGATAATGGGAAAGGTGAGGTAGGATATATTGTAAATGGAGGAAAGTAGGGGTGGCAGAGACAGCAGGACAGAGAAGCTTTGCAGAGAAGAATTAGAGGGAGTGAGGGTGGGTGAAGAGGAGTAAATGCAGGTAAGAAAGTGTTTGTGGAGAGTGCTGGCTGGAGAAACAAATTGCTTGAGCTTTGCCAGGGGAAATACATGATCAGTGCCAGTTATTGCTTAGGTGGGCCTTAAGAAGTTGTTTGAATTTGGCTGAGTTGGTGGTATTAAGGATGTTCTGTGGGACTGAGTTCCAGCCTTTGGAAATTTGGTTGGAGTATACACTGTCTCCGTAGCTATTGTTAGATTTTGTGACTTTTAATAGGGATTTGTCAGAGAATCTAAAGAGTTCTGTGGTTAGTGTATGGATGGACAAGATTGTGGAGTGCTGGGCAGTTTTCAGGTATGGTGATGATGTTATGTGCTGTGGCCAGTTGTTTCAAAGAGAGAGGGTTGGGTAGTTCTAGCCAGTTCAATTTTTGAAGTGAAGTGCAGTGGTGGGATCTATGTGAGGAGTTTGTTGCAAATTTGGCAATTTTGTTATAGCATGCTCTAGTCTGTCTAGGTCTGCTTTTGTTTGAGGTTAGTAAAGACTGGAAAGGCATATATCAAGGTAGAGAGAAGATAGGTTCTGGCAATGGCTTGTCTGGTGTTGGTTAGGAATTGCTTAGCTCTATAGAGTGTGCCAAGTTTGATATGCGTCTTTTGAATGACTAGTGCAACATACTTTTCAAATCTTAGGCTACTATCGATGGTGACTCCTAAGAGTTTGGTTTGCAGGACAGGTTCTAGTTTGGTATTATTGGCTGAGTAGATAATAAAGGATGTTGGTTGGATGATGGGCTTTTTGTTGGAGAAGAGCATTAACTTAGTTTTGTTGGGATCTGGGATTAATTGCTGATTGGAGAGGTTAAGATTATGTTTTTTTCTGTTCTTATTTTCCTGCAGCAGCCTCTGACGCACTAAAATATGTTCAGTTCTAAATTTATATATGAATGCTTCTGACTCTCTCACTTACTAAAGGCTGATGTAAGCATCTTATTTTCAAATGTCAGAAGTATAGAGATTATAAGGCAGATGTCAGCATTATTCTGTTTGGGATTATCTTTTCATCACAAATGTTAACTTAAAAGTATGCATCTGAATATACCACAAAGCAATAATTTTCTTGCTTTGTAATTATTCATCAGACATGTTGTGTCTGTAATACAGCCTGGTGGAGCAGTAAGAAATTGGTATTGTTTATGACTAAGCTATCTGAGACACTGCTTATCAAGTGCAGGCTAAAGGGGAAATGTTGAAAATAGTCTTTTTCTGAAGGAATAGGCAGAGATTAAAATTAAACTGATTCCCACAACTGCATGGCTTCTGTAACATTTAAGCAGGTAGCCAAAACAAAAAGAAAATGGTTGAAATTTTAGTTTTACACACAGGGCTAGGTGCATTATATATAATACATGTAATTTTACATAGCGTGGCACATTATATATAATATGTGTAATTTTACATTATGTATAATACATGTAGGGGGGGATTCAGTAATCCTCTATGTAAGACTAACTAAGTCTTATAAACAAACAAAAAGAACGCCTTGGACCACGGTCTTCTCCTCTATAGTATCAACACCAAATCACAAAGCGCCAGTGAAATTAACGCTTTTATTCACCAAGAAAAAATAAAATACATGCGTTTTCATCCTACATACAGGACTACATCAGACAACCATTTTTAACTTAAAAAGCCATTTAAATAATCTCTAAGTCACCTGTTTAATTGTTAATCCAATGAAATACATCTCCTTCAATTTAAACTAACAAATCTCCCTTTACATCTCATAAATATTAATGCCTACTCTCTGAAAGTGTCTTGTGCTAAACTTGATCATTCCACATCATTTATTTATATAGATAAATATAAATATATTATACTATACTATATTATATAAATATAGATATAGAGGAGAAGACCGTGGTCCAAGGCGTTCTTTTTGTTTGTTTATTGGAGTTTTAGAACTGCCGTTCTGCTGAATTACTAACTAAGTCTTACTCAGAGACTGCCGTCTAAGAGTATGACGTCAGCGCATCATGCATATGCATGAGGGTGCGCTGACTCAACTGGAACGCTAACATGGAGTGTGTAAGACTGCAGGGGGCGTGTCGGACTGCTGAGCAGTCCAAATATCCACGCCCCTGCAACCATATAAATGTGAAAATGACAAGTGCAATGAGCGAGTCCGCTGAAATGTGCACATAACAAACAGTACACATCCCCACATACTAAACCCCTATGTAATTGTAAAATGTAAACTATTTATTTTTATAATTCCCGATATAGCTGTCCGTATTTGCGCGTGTTTGCACGTGTGTGCCCATTGCTTAGCTACAGTTAGCAATTTCAACATCGAAGAGCATAATAAGAAATGTTTATGCAAGTTAAGCCAAATCGCAATAGCATTGTGGTAGAGCCTTTGCTCATAGAGTAGGCATTCCCGGTTCTAGTCCCGCCACTCCTCTTTCTATTTTATGTTTTAAATTAGTATATTCAATAATTCCTGACATATATGAATGAAATTTTAGTAAAAAGCATTGAAATGACCTATGTATTAGTGAACAAAATGTATATATATAAATATAAGAAGGTGAGCAACATTAATGATATTGACATATAATTGCCCATAGCTAAGCAGCATTGTACCCAGCACAATATAGTTGCCCATAGCTAAGCAGCATTGTACCCAGCACAATATAGTTGCCCATAGCTAAGCAGTGCTTTACCTAGCGCAATATAGTTGCTTATAACTAAGCAGTGCTTTACCTAGCCCAATAGGTTTGTGCAGAGCTGCGCACCGAGCTAAACAGCGCACCGTCAGGCAACATCGGGCAACGTGGAGCAACGTAGAGCAAAGTCGCCTAAACACAGCCACACCCCCTAACCTGTCTGGATAGTAGTAAAATAAAAAGCAATGACAAGGCTCGAACTGGGGACACTGTGCACCATACTCAAAGTACTGAGCCACTAAGCCATGACAGCTTAGAATAAACATGCACTGTTAACATACATATACTTATAAATGGAAGTTTAACCATTGCTAAGCAGGTTTGCTGTTAGCTAAGAATTTTCAAAAACGGCCAATTACAAATAAGTGCAGGAAATTAAGCATATTTAAGCTCCATAGGCGGAAATACTTGCCATAACTGATTGTAGCTCCCATCTGCAGTCAGAATGGCCAGTGCTGGAGAGGGTACTCACTATTAAGTGCAACGGTGGGGCATCGAAGAGTCAAAATACACGGTTTGGCTCCTTGTCCACCATCATGAGTCAAGACTCCTGCAGGGCCAGTTTCAAGGGATGAAGTACAAAGCAGAGGCTTGGAACCAGTTAGCTCATGATCTCACCAGTGCCACAGGCATCCCTCGGACTGGTGAGCAGGTCCATCACCACCATGCAGACCTGAAGAGACTGAAGCAGGACCTACTGAAACGATGGATACAGGAGGCCCGTGACATGCAAGATGCCCCACTACTGAGTAGGTAGCCATGGAATGAAGTATATAAGAAATGCTATTGTAGTCTATACAATGGATAGGTATGTCTCAATATCCCTTCATTTACTTTGCAGCTGCAGGTGTCCATGCCACGAATCAGCAAGCCTATGCAGATAGGCTGCTAAGGCTGCGCCACCAGGCAGGTTAATAATTATTCTGCATGTATTGTTATATAAAATAAGTGAGAGAGCCTGAAAAAAAAGTGTTGTAGCCCAATAATAAAGCCATAAAATGCCCTGAATAATTTCTCTGCATGTACTGTTATATAAAATAAGCGAGAGAGACAGAAAAAGAGTGTTAACCCATTAATAAAGGTAAAATAAGTCCTGAATAATATCTCTGCATGTACTGTTATATAAAAACAGTGAGCAAGCCTGAAAAAGAGTGTTGTAACCTATTAATAAAGGTATAATACATCTTGAATAAGTCTTCTGCATGCACTGTAATATCAAATAAATGAGAGAGCCTCTAGAAAAGTGTGTAATGTAATTAATAAAGGTATAATACCTGGAGTCTGTCCGTGTCACTTACTTTGAAATGTTGTTGTAGTCTTGCATTATATAAATAGTACTGTTGTATTAAGCGCTGTCAACCCACAGTTGGGCAGTCCCTTATAAAGTGGATGAAGGGAGTGCCAGTAGCTGTGAAGCATATATACAGTCCTCAACAGTTGGTTAATGGCTGGCATGCATAGGTGAATCTGGCAAATGAGTAGCTTGTTAATGTGTTCCCCAGAAATGTGAGTGTGCTGCTAGAAATGTAGGGGGCTGTAGAAATATAACTGAAAATGTCACGTGAACACATCCAGATATGTAGATATATAAATATAAATAAAATAAATAAATACATAGCAGTAACATCTGCATCCTGGACAGTTAGTATGTCAGATATAGGTCAGGTATATAATGAACTAGTCAAACCCATTACACAACCTAATGCACGTTGCCTAGTGTAATAATACATGTAGGGGATATACACCTGCAGTCAATAGGAGTGTAGTGTAAACTATAAGTACATATAAGATGTTAATGGAGGTATCTTTTTACACCCTACTGTATGTGCATAAACAATGCAATTCCGTACCTCAATGAGTATGTGTAATCTCAAAACATTTGTTGGGACATATGTCCTATTGTTCTATAAATATCTGCATTTACTTTGATGCATGTGCCCTGTTCAAACACCACAATCTTGGTGGCCTGTTGCCACCAATCATTCCTGCATGCTGTTGGAATGTCCACTGTCGTTCAATATATGCATGTGTTATGCTTGCTGTTAAACTGGTGGAGCCCTGGTGTGTTGGGTTAATGGGAATATTACTGCATGCTGTTACAACTAATTTGGAATGCTGTTGTCTATGTTGTCATTAAATACACCTAAACACAGAACGTATAGGAAGGCCGGTCCCAGCAGACCCACCTGTCCCTCCTCAGCTGGCATTTGCACCTGGCACCAGCAGGTCCGGTGCCCAGCTCGGGCCCCCCTCCTCCATTGGTCTTGTGCCATCTTTGGGTGGAAGCGCTGCAGGGGATGGGGCTCACCCCCCCCCCCGTGCAAGCGTAGGCAGAGGATGGCCACCTGTCACCCTCCGAAGGGTCCGGGCTGTGATGCGTAGGGAGATCCAGCATTCAGTCACTGATCCCCTAAGCCAGCTTGAGGCAAGAGTGGCGCAACTCATGGGTGAGCCTGCCCCTCCTATGCAGCCCCCAGCAGAGCCATCCTCTGGGCTGTGAAGGTGCAGTGGTGACTGCCCATGGGTGGAGATCTCAGTTCCCCTGTTACCATCTGTGGGCTCATGAGCTTGCGATTTCCAAACATCCTTCCCCATCAATTGTGTTCACCCACTCCATGTGTCATATTCTGCCCCTGTATGCATCTTGTTTGTCTTGTCTGCTTACCTCCCCAACCTACCTCCCACAGCATACCTACTTCCCCTACCTCACATTCCACTCTCACCTGAAAAAAAAAAAAAGGGCAATCTGCTCCCACAAAAAAAATCACACCCCATACATAGCTGCCCATTTTACACAAATGTCCACTGGACACAGACACTGAAATTCAATTGGCAGTACAACATAATTCGTTGTCCTCACCCCTCTCTCAGGGGTGTAAGATTAAGGTTTCAAAATTCCCTCCAAATTACAAGTATATGCACAGCTGTTACTGTTAAAGAAATGGACAGCTATGGACCTTCCCTACACCCATCCTGCACATCCCGAGCTGTTTTCCCTACTGTCTTTCCCTCTTTGTGCCCATTTTTCACCACTTTCCTATCTCCCCATTTTCTTTTCTTTCAAAGAAATGAGTGTGGGGGTTAGCGGGAGTAAGCCCTTTTAAGCAGTAGTTAGCGGGTTTGTGCGAGTCTACACTTGTGTGCGCTTAGCTAAGTATTGCTAAGTGTCATGCAAACCCACGCAAATCTGCTTACAACTGCTTAAAAGTGCCTTAGTCACTCTGCATGGCAGGGCCCTTGTTCTGCTTAGCAGCAAAAGAAAACACCTCTATTAGTCTCGAACTCTGGACCTTGGACACACTACACTGCATGAAGTACCACTAAGCCACTGTAGACATACAACACGTTGGTGCTGTAATAAATATATCATGCATTACAATGAGTGAATGTAAAGGAAAATAGGAATGCCATAACACAAATCTTGTTCTGTGGATCTTTACCAGCAGTTATTGTGGAATTGCATGACATGACTGTGAAAAGAGAACCAGCCATTCTAGCAGGAAATAATGTTACAGTAGCACTTTACAAACCCCACACAGTATCAGAGCAGGATAAACACTGGCATATTTGAATAGGGCAGAGGCCATACTTCCCATCTGTGACTGCTTGTCAGGGATGTCCCTGATTCATAAACAAATGTTAGCTGTGTCCCTCTGAATCCCTCTGAAAAGTACTGACATTAGACAGAAAAGTGGGGAATTACACTTAATGAATAATGTCAATAAGTAAGAGTAGACACTGCTTGCACATCAGAAAAGGTGTATTAATACATATGCTGTGATTCTCTCACAGTCTCAGCTTAATGTCTGTAATATATTACAAGTGTACCTCACTTATATGTACCTTTCCCTGAGGCTGTTCAAATATATACCTGAGTGTATCAGAGGCCTGGCAGAGGCAGAAACACACAGGCATTTCAGCTTTTCTGCTGTTACACACTCTGCAAATAGCTTTGGAAGGAGTCCCACAAGC